>NC_091830.1:78591761-78925928 GCF_038994185.2 Dermacentor albipictus | reverse complement strand
TATAGCGACAAATGCATATGCATGTTAGCAACTCAGTAGCTGCTGATGGTTTCATAAGCTTTGCACTACACAAAAAAGTAACCTAGACAACTTTGTTGGAACAAATACACAAAATTAGGACACCATTTAAACACTAACACGATTAATTGCCCCCAATCTCTCACTCACTAAGGGGTAATACTACTGAAACATCGGTGGAGAGCTCAGAATAAGACAGCCCGTAAAAGACAAGCTTTCTTTGAGGAAAACAGCTACAGCAGCGGTTAGTTTTCTCCATCATTTTATGTGCTATCTTTGATTTAAATGTCATACAGTACTATAAAATATGAAGTGCAGCATTTCTCATGGTCTCGTGAGACAAGGCCTCATGGCCTCATGAGCCTCATGGTACAACTGATTTTTGCACTGTTTGTGTCAGTGAGCCGACACAAACAAAGAAAACCGAATGCAGACATACATATACAGTGCCAAGTGCACTCCTCCTTCTGAAAACGCAGCCACCAGTTCCAATGCTGCTGAAAGGAAAGGTTATATAGAAAAAAAGACTGCATGGAACTACCACTTATGACTGTAAGTGTATGATCTGCTGATTGGAGAGGTAGTCACATGCTATTTCTAGTCTCTTTCAGAAGCATTACTAAAGGATAAATTAAAATCAATTCATGAGTCACGAATTTCACGCATCCACAGTTTGGTTAAATAACTTGTGTAAAAAAGACATGTTTACATGGAATAGCAACCTTTTTTCCTGCTGCAAAACTTTTCTTCGAAATAATGAAATAACTTTACAGCGTCGTAATATATTCTATTTCTCGCAACTACTTGCCGGCAGTGGCAAGTTACAGTGTTTATATCTGACTCATTGGGCGACATACTGCCGAACACAAATGCTTCACGAACACGAGAACCGTCCCTCACAGAGAATAGCAACCATATATGCCTCTGTGAGACATGGTCGCACCTTTATGGTGAAAATGTACATTAGAACGACACCACCATCTCATTTAAAAAAAAGCCTGAGTACAAGGCAGCAGCCAACTGCATAATGTAAAATTGCAACTGATGTCGACTTACTGGTGGCCTGTGTTTGAGTCACTTCTGGCAGTTGACTGGGTGCTAAGAAATGCACGTCCTGGGTTGTCCCTACAAAACATACAGGGTTATGTCAAATGTTGAAAATATATATACACCGGCATTTCATAAGTTGCAAAACAAATGAGTAAACTAATAAACAACTGTAATGTAAACAGAATACACATGTTAAGATAGGCTGTCAACTGGTAATGCATTATGCGAAAAACCTAATGCATAGGAAAGACTTTATGTATACACACGAAGCCGACACACAATTTAATTCGCTCTAGGTTTTTCCGTGCAGCATATTCAAATTATTATGTCACGTGGTTAGAGCAATGTTAGTGTAAATTACGCACTAAATTATCTACCCTGGAAAGCTTTTCTTCAATATGCACCTGTGCGCGCTTCAAATGAGTAGCGTTGTAAAATTTACGCACATGGCATTTAACATAGTTGCTGAACCCGGATTTCCTTTGCCGTGTCGTGTACAGTGAGCCACATATATCTGCCTCCCCCCCTTTTTGTACTAGCCATACTGCGTGCCACTGCACCTATACGCACGTCAATAAACCTCACGACACAGAAATAAAAAAAAGCAACAATCACCCCCCCCCCCCCATGCCTGTATGTTGTAGTGGGCCTAACCCAACCAAGCATGGGCTGTTTCTTTCTATAGTAAACACAGGCACCGTGCTCATTGCAAGTATGCATCATGTCACTAAGCAAATGTGCGATTTCATTGTACCACTATTTTTTTATCACATGGATGTATCTGTTGAGATGCAAGACAAAAAGCACTCCCTTCTCAGAACTAATGAGCGTTTTTAAAACGCATTTCTAACTTTTCAATGAAACTTGCTGCTATGTGTTTGTCTCCAGAGAGCACACTTGATTGGACTTTCCAATCAGAGACATTACATAAATATACCATGTTAGGATGACTGCCTGCAGCACGTGAGAATTTTCATCTTTGTGTAACATACCCTATCTTGATTTTGTTGACATTTGGTCGAATGGTACACGCAATATACCCACATACTAGTTTTATTGTCCAAATTGCATGCCAATGTATTTTGATTTTTTGGCATTGGCTCCTCTGCACTACGTGAAGTCCCGCTGCACTGGCTCTTTCCCATCCTCGTGTCCTTGCAGCTGCCTTCTTGCGTTATATAAAGCGGGTGCCTGAAAAATATTGTATGCAAACGTCCACACAAGGGCATGGTGCAAAACAACATCAAGACAGTCAAGGCCATGGCAATAAAAGAAAGTCTTAGCTCTTATTCTTCCTAGTGAAATGCATGCAAAACATCCAAATGACTGCAACAGTCAACTGCTAAACCAAATTCAAATTTTAGATTTAAGCAAAAAGCAAATAACCAACAGTTCGTCCTTGTTTGTCACGAATGTTAGGATACTCCTGCTAATGAATAGAATATTGGTCATTTCAAAGACGTCATAGGTCTGTCATGAGACTGGTGTATCGCAAACAGCACTTGTGACACATCTTAAGCACATGCGCAGCGTGCCCCCGCACCATCCCTGGTTGTGCCACTGCTGAAGCCATAATTTGAGGATTACAGCTGCTAACATGATGATCAGTAGGGATTAAAATATTGTCCTTCAGTTCAATGGATATATGGATGTGCCTATAAAAAAGGGCTACAAGGCTTGTTATGGCAAGCTTACCCACATTTCAATACTAACAAGAAAGTTCACTGCGGCCTGCATCTAAGCTTACTAAAAGGCATGAACTTATTTTCATGTATGAGGTGCGCAATGGAGTTCATTTTTGACAGACCCGACTACTGCTGCAGTTTGAAATCTACCATTTTAGATTCTTGAAGGCATGTAAAAGTTGTAGTTAAACCGCAGTTATTAGTTTATTACACCAACTTATTGCTCTGTGTATGAGAGACTCGTAACACGGAGTTAAAACAACATTTTATTTTGATATTTTATTTCTCCACTAAAAATATTCAAGCGATAAACACATTTTGATCTGCCATGCAATAGCAAAATGCACACATTACACTTGTAACCCCTAGAGGAAGGCTGATTTAGCTGTTCATATGACATAACTCTGACACGCCAACTCACATTAGCGAATGCACAGGCATGTCCAAAACAATAAGCGTAGGCAAAGCGCCCCTGCAATTGTAATTCCACACAGCAGCCATTATATTCGATGCCGATGCATAACTAGCTGCTCGACAATACACCGAGTTCGTAGACATAAGCAACCTTTCAGTTTTGCACGGTGCACGCGAAAACCGCAACAGGAGACAAAACCAGACCTATTATGCGAAGCATATTACTAGAGCTCAACCCAGCTCCTCAGGCGCGGCGGTGTCGCCTTCAATGACCTTTGATCCCATGCCATACCATGTGACACCATGACGTCACGACAGAGGAGAAACGGGGCTCCAACTCGCGCCGTCACACGCGTCGGTATATTAGCAGCTGCGCTTGTTTCTAGGTGGCTTTGGCTCAACTCTTGCAAGAAGGGCTGGGTGGGAATCGAACCAAGGTCTCCGGAGTGTGAGACGGAGACGCTACCACTGAGGCACGAGTACGATGCTTCAAAGCGGTACAAAAGCGCCTCTAGTGAATGCGGTGTTGCCTTAGAAACGAGCTGTTTCTAAGGCTCAGGCATGCTTCGCTTGCTCAGGCGCACATTTCGTTGCCGCGCCGAACGCTGCGTTGCTCGACGCTCACCGCGTCCAATGCGGGGTGCGTAGTCGCTGCGCCGTAGCCCATTGTCTTACACCCCTTGGCGGGTCGACGGGAACGCTGCCGCGTTCCACTCTTGAAGGCGAAGGAGAGTAACGCATGAGTTTCTTCGTCTAGCCGAACCAAATACAGCCAAGCAACAGCAGTTCAACAGGCTAAACAGTGGTTCAACAACTAAAATAAAGGCTAGTATGCTTCGCATCCTGGGCTTAACCTTAGCTCATCCACAGCCATTTTTTGAACACACCATTTCAATACATGAACAAAAACAGTTCAGTCTTAGGGATAAACACTGTGAGGGGGATCTAGTGCGCGACGGCGACGAGCGACGGCTTTGAGCGACAAAACGGGCCGTCGCTTGATTAGATGGCTCGGTTCTGGAAATCTTGAAATCGTCGCTCGTCGCCCCGAAGTGCTATGAGCGACTAGCCAATAGCGCGAAGTCGGAACTGGATGTACATCGCTCAAATACTACCGATTGTCGCGCGGAACGAGCAAATGATTCAATTTTTATACGCGCAAGGATAAGAACCTACTGCAAGACCTCCGGAAATATTTTATGCTATTTTTATAGTAAAATACATCAACGTAAATTACTAAAGCACGCGTCACGCGTTATTGCAGCTCTCATGCCGGCAACACCGGGGAGGCGTCGCTCAATATCGTCGCTCGCACGGAGTACGACTTGTAGGTGACGAGCGAACGCGACAGCCACCTCCATCGCGTCGCTTGTAGCTGCCGCGCGCAAGATCGCTTATATAGGGTTTATACTTTTTTCAGCATAAAACATGGATTCCTCATGCGTTTTCAGTAAGTTCAAGATAACGCGCCCAACTGACCTCTTGCAGCATGCAGCTGAATGGCTGCGGCAAAGTTTCTAACTAGCACTGGTGCTGCACGTAACTTCAGTGGTCGCAGATTGACCACTTGCAGCATGCAGCTGAATGGCTGCGGCAAAGTTTCTAACTAGCACTGGTGCTGCACGTAACTTCAGTGGTCGCAGATTCTCCGTGCGCGAGACACCGTCAAGCGCGCGGTTTATTTATTAAAAAAAAGCATGCTGCCAACAAAATGACGGCTTCTGTTATGTGATTCCTTAGTTCAACAGCGTTCCGTACAGAGTACACTGCCAAATTGAATACATCCAAACACACAAAACGTACGCTAATCACGCTCCGCATAGGCTCGGAATCACGGGCTGGTGAACGAACCATTTTAAGCGTCCTCTCGCCTGGCGTCTTATTGAACATATCATAGTTCTGGCAGCGTTTGCGATTTTTAAAGATTTTATGGACAACGTCAAAGTGATAAAATCAAGACGGCAAGCTGGGCGACTTGGTGGTTGAACATATTGCTGTGGGTTGCGCTGCCCACCCACAGGAATAAGATAAAATCACATCCAGTTATCGCGACGACTGGCTTTTTCTATTGACATCGAGAGACACAGCGCGTATGCCTAGTCCTTTGTCAATCGCGTCGGCTAAGCGCAGCGACGACTTCCTGGCGATAGCATGACATATACGGAGAATGTGCACCTAAGTTAGAATTCACTTACCGTGGAGAATTTGTTGTTATATCCAAGGCATGACGAACGACTGTCGTGTTTTCGTGGCGACGGGAGAAGGCTGACACAAGATCTCCCTTGGCTGGCCTTCATTGCTGCTCTGCTCACGGGACGGATCACCTTTCTCCGGTGCTGTGTTGTTCTGCGATCTTGAGCGCGCGCGCACGCGCGGTGGAGCAACTCCGAGTGAAAAAGTAGAGCGCTCGCTCCGCGTTATTTCGAACTGCGGCGGCCTGTTCTCTTAGAAGCAAAACGATGTGTTCTTTACTCAGCGTGCATGATTGATACATTGCCATGTTCGGGGCCAGCCACCTACACTTGAAGCAGAAGATTACGCTACCTTTTTTTCTCTGTTGCCGCAAGAGTAAAACGGGCATTCTACTCTCTCTCTATAGGGGAGAGTGAAAATCACGTTCCACTCTCTCCTCGGTGACCAATGCATTTCACTCTCCTCGACATTTTGCAAGAGTAAAACAACGCTTTGAAGAGTGAACCGGCTGCTTCACTCCTGCGATACCCTTCCTAGTTTTTAGAGTGTAGTGTCTACGGTAACTGCAAATGGGACGGTTCAGTCAGCACGGGAATGTTGGGTATTAAACGAATTTGCCTAAACTACGATCTTGCGCATTGAACCGGCTTCATGATGTTCTAAACTGGTCCATATCAACAAATAACTGTGAAATAAATAAATAAATAAATAAATAAATAAATAAATAAATAAAGAATTACTAAAACTATCGCATGGCAAGACTTGAACGCGGAAACACTAGCACAGAAGGCTGATGTTTCAACCATAGCGCCATGGACGCTTTCTTATGCTTCATCGCCAGCGTTGGCTCGGAAGACGGTCATATTTCTAAAAGCAAGAAGATTAAAACATGGCAACCAATATTCGCCAATTCAGGAGTTGAATTTTTGTTTAGGCGTTCAAGTGGCTCCGATTCGTTGAGCTATTCTGGAACGCGCGCTTGCTGTCTAAGTGCTACATGAAATATTGCGATAAGTTCTCGGAAATGCCGACGAATTGGTCTAACAACAGCATGTGCATTAAACACTGTGAAGCAATTTTTCCAAATGCTGTAGAGAGCAATGAGCATGACGCCATCAATTGGTGCATTAGCTTCCCGTAGTACTGCAAAAGCTTCCTGCCATATGCATCCAGCGGCAAGTCCTTTTTAGTACTTTTGTGTAAAACATCCCAAATCACTGGCATTTTCTGCGGTCTAGGAAGACGTGTTCAGTGGTTTCAGCTCGCGGCATGCATAGCCCATAACTCCCCATGGTACATACAGCCGCTTTTCTTGGAACCACCTTTTGACCTCCCAGTGTACCTGAATGCAGTTGTCAAAAAATGAAAGGTTTTCGTTCTAGATGAAGGAAACATTTTTTAACCCGATATAAGATATAATGCCTTGGCTCATCCCCAGGTAGAGCCCTGCACATTTGCGTAGGTAAGGCCAGTTTAGCCAAATCTCTTGACAATCCTTTTTTATTTACAGTGCGGATAGCTTTTGGGGGGGGGGGAGGGCGATTCAACTGGCCTTTTTTTAAGAATGCTGCCCGCAAAAAAGAGCACCATTGATTTGGAAAGAGGAAAAACTCTGCCATTGTCACCTGCCACCAGCAAACACGGTAGTCATAGGACAAAAATAATTCTACTCCTTGAAGGTTGCAAAACGCGTCGTTGATGCGTGGCAAAATATAGGCGCATATGCGCGTCACGTTATTAACGCGTTAGCGTTAAGGGCTCCGTGCCGCAGCAAATCACGCGTTGGCGTCCTGCATCGACTGTCGTTGTGTTGAAAATTATTCCGAACCCTGAAAACTCAGCCTCCCATACCCAAACACGCACAACCTCAGTGTAACAAAAACTTACTGAAGGAATTACTGAAGTAATTACTGAAGGTACTGAACGTCAGAAAAATCGTAAAGGATGACTTACACACAGCGTAGAGAAATGATAGCGTCGAGTAGTAATTTCAATGTACGAGAAAACACAATTTCGTAACGCAAAAAGTCAAACACAAACCCATTTTCCAGCGTTTCTACCATGCATAGATCGGCCACGGAATCCCAGATATACGCGTGCCGGCGCGCGCAAATCTCGAAGGCCACAGAACGACACTTGCTGTTCCTTGCAACACCTCGAGGTAGCGCTTGCCTCGCAGTCCACGCAAGAGGCCGCATTTCTACCAGAAGGGTCGTCTTCGGGCATAGCGTTCGCCGCGAGCGTTTCCCGGCAAACACACCGGTTACATAAACTGCTGTTTCGCTGCAGCGTGAGAACCAATCGGAGATCTCTCAATGCTATCGCGTTCCATCTCTTAAGGAGAGATGACACTAAATAGATTATTTTTAAAAATTGTGCTTGAAAATGAAAAATATAGCCTTTCCTAGTGTTTTATGTACATTTCCAGTGTGTCATTAGCTCTTGGGTGGCTGCTTGGTTTTTTAATTATGTCCTATATAACTGTAAAATATAGTGAGCCTTGGAGGCACTTACCTGTATAGAAATTGGCACAAAAAGCATCGTCCTGTAGCTTATTTAGCTCGCTGTAGACTGCAAAGTGCGAATATCTATGCAAACTGCTTGTATAAGTAGTGGAATTTCGCCCAAAAAGATTAGTAAATTTCAGATATTTTTTTTCAGAATCCCAGGAGAATGACCTTGTGCACTTATAATTGTCCTATAATATTTTTTTTCAGATTTCCATCGCCATATATCTTCATCTCCATCCATCCCCAATATCTCAGTCTGATTCTGCTCATACCAGTCTGGCTTGCACCATTTTCCTTGATCCCATTTTTTTCAAATTCAGGCGTCTAATTCAGGGTTACTCCATATTTGCTTTCTGACGTCGCTTTCTTGGTCCGTCCCCCAGAGCGGGTATGCGCCACAGTTTCTAAGGCTATCATCGTCATCATATTACGCACCGCTTGTGCTGAGCCCAGTAACCACATTGCTCGTCGACACTTTGTACTCCCTCGGGACCGACAATCCACTTAGAGGCGGACCACGAACCCTGTCAGACTAAGTTCTCCTTCCTGCAGTCTAAAAATTAATATGCAGAAAGCTAAAGTAATGTTTAGCCGTCTCGGAAGAGAACAGCAATTTGCGATAGGCAGCGAGAGAGAGAGAAAGAAGTTTAATGACACGAAATGCCGAGAGGTCGTCCTGAGGTATATTCCTCTAGCCATTTACTCGGCATTGGGGGAAGGGGAAGAGGGAAAGAAAGCGGAAAGAAAGAGTTGCATTATGGGTGATGATGACGATAGAAGGAAGATGTAGAACATATGGCAAGCAATTTGGCATGCACAAAGTGTGCAATCCAGGCCCGTAATTTTTAAGAAGTTCAGTAATGCCTTGATGGCCTTGAAACTCGGCTGAGCGTCTGGTCAAGGGCCTAAAATAACGTCCTCCGACAACGGTGCGCTGTCGAGACGCGTAAGGTCCTTGACAAACCTATCGCACTCTTCCACAAACTTAGGGCAGTCACAAAGCACTTGACCTATAGTCTCAGTCACATTGCACACCTCACAGTGTGGAGACTCGGCGCGTCGCATGAGTTGCACGTATCCGCGCGTAAACGCTACCCCCAGCCTTAGTCTGTGCAGAAGACTGGCACAGCTTCGTTGAATTTTCGGTGGTAGAGCGAGGCACTGGAAGTGGTAAGGGAATACATATACTTAGGACAGGTAGTGAGTGCGGATCCGGATCATCAAATGAATAAGAATGGGCTGGGGTGCGTTTGGCAGGCATTCTCAAATCATGAACAGGAGGTTGCCACTATCCCTCAATAGTGTATAACAGCCGTGTCTTACCAGTACTCACGTATGGGGCAGAAACTTGGAGGCTAACGAAAAGGATTCTACTTAAATTGAGGACGACGCAACGAGCTATGGAAAGATGAATGATGGGTGTAACGTTAAGGGATAAGAAAATAGCAGATTTGGTGAGGGAACAAACCCGAGGTAATGATATCTTAGTTTAAATCAATAAAAACAAATGGGCATAAAAATGAAATTATGGGGTTTTACGTGCCAAAACCACTTCCTGATTATGAGGCACGCCATAGTGGAAGACTCCGGAAATTTCGACCACCTGGGGTTCTTTAACGTGCACCTAAAGCTAAGTACACGGCTGTTTTCGCATTTCGCCCCCGTCGAAATGCGGCCGCCGTGGCCGGGATTCGATCCCACGACCTCGTGCTCAGCAGCCTAACACCATAGCCACTGAGCAACCGCGGCGGGTCAAATGGGCATGGGCAGGACGTGTAATGTAGGAGGGAAGATAACCGATGGTCATTAGGGGTTACAGACTGGATCCCAAGTGAAGGGAAGCGTAGCAGGGTGTTGCAGAAAGTTATGGGGCCGGATGACAATAAGAAGTTTGCAGAGACAACATCTCAGGATCTCAGAAGGTTGGGAGGCTGGCAAGGTGGCATAAAGCGCCAGTTTTAGCAAGCCGATATCATCTCTGAGAGTGGCGTTTCCTTGAATGAGAGATGCTGATGGGTTGGAGGGCTCAGGTGGCAACGAGTAGGTGGAAGACACCCTAGTACAGCTTAACGGGGCTGCGTCTGTCACGAGCACTGAGGGATGTCACGGTGGTGGTGTTATGGCCGGAAGGTTCCGCCCTTGGAGGTAGAGCGCGCCCCTCGGGTCTTGTTGCTGCTTCTGGTGCGGGCTTGGGCAGCGCTTGGGCCGAGGTTGAGAGCGTCCATTGGCTTTATCCATTGGTGAGAGTGTCCACAGGTGGTCGGTTGGGGCTTTTACCGCTGCTTGTACAGCGGTCAGCCCCTTAGATTGTGCTCTATTACACATTACAGACAATGCACACCGGGTTACAGTCGTGGTTCATTAAGGGGTCAACGGTTCCGCATTTCAGGCAGTGTGTGTCCGCGGTTAACAGGTGCACGCCCTGGCAACGGCATACTTCCCGGCAGTGAGTGGATGCGCGATCTTTTTCCGGAAGGGTATATATGAGAGGGCACAATCCGTGTAGTTGGTATAGTGGGGGACGCGCTTGCCTTGGAAGGTGATGACGATAGATTCGGTGTTTCCCAATCTACTGATGGATCCGATTCTGAAGTTTGGATTGTAGCCGACGAGGGTGGGGAGGGTAGCTTGCTCGAGTGTGTCGACAGGTAAGGGGATTACGCCGCGATAGGTGTCCGAACGGTCAGCTACGTGAGTGGCCACCTCGCAGGTGGTACCGCTAAAGTTGAAGATGCGGATGGTGTTGTAGAAGTCAGCGCAGTCTATATTTGAATGTTAACCAGGATGGTATGACTTATTTTGTTGACGCAAAGTTGGCCTTGAGCGGTGTAGTCATTGATGGGTAGGCCGACCACCTTGAGGAGATCTGTCGTAGGATGCTGGAGTAGGTTTGGTGCAGTGGAGGCAGCCCAGGATCGCAAGTGCAATATTATAGCCGTTCGTAGGCAATTGTGAAGGTTTCGGTGCCTTCATGGATCGTCTTGGCGGCGATCTTATGAGTATGGCAGGCGGCAAGATCTGTTTATGATGTCGGGCGAGGCAGATGTGCAGCACGCGCAAGCTGCACCTTCTCCACTCCTCCGTTCATGCCAGGTAGCTAAGTTTAGAGCGGAGGATGAGGGGAGGAGCCCGAAGATGGGGAGTATCTCTTAATAGCTTCTCGGCGCTACCAAAACATTACTGAAAGATATGGCGATAGCACTCCCGAATGCCTCGTGAATCTTTCGAAGTATTAAGGGTCATTGGCGAGCAGCCAGGTCAAAGAAAAGGAAGCCGAGATAGACACTTTTTTCCCTCGTGGCGAGCGGGGTATGCAGTCTACTAACAATATCTAATATCTGATGATGATAGGTAAATCAGCGTCCCATACACCGCGAATATCTTGCTTGCAGATAATTGAGAATATTGTAAATATAAGCGAAACCGGTCTGTCAGTTCATAATACATGCAATATTTCAATGCAACATTGTCTTTATGTAATTAGCACGTCGCATACATACTCTGTGATACAGCATGCAAGCCAAGTTATATCCGAAAAATAACTGTTCCGTCTCCAGCAGAATGTGCTGTTCCGGTTTATTGGAAATATACAATTCGAATTCTAGAGCATTAAATAGCTCACGAGCCGGAAAATGCGGCGTTGGTGGCATGACCACAGGATGACGCGGAAAGGTTACGAACATTTGACCTTTATACGATTCGAGTCGAACTCGCGACCGCTAGTATATAATAGGACGAAGTTACCTAAGGCACACTTAAGTAAGCCTTGGATCCCAGAAGCATTCGTGGCAGTCGAACCCATGACCTGAGGTGTCAATTAAGGCGTAGTTGAATGAAAGCACAGATAAGATATCTGAGATATAGATTGAGTGCGTTAGAGCACTCAATCCTATGACCTTACGTCTTTTGATAACCTCAGGTAATTGGGGTGTAGTTAGGTAAGGCAATCGAACTCACAGCCTTTGTTGGTAGTCAAACCCTTGATGCTTCGTGGAAGTAGAACCAACAATCTTGCATTGTGCATAATGCCTAAGCGTCGCGCTGTGTGGCCACAATGCTTTCTCCTTCATCTACGTAGGGTAATTAAGTGGCCATTGTTTCATCTAGGTTGTATATGTTGCTCAGCGTATCTGGTGGTTTAAAAACTTCCACGGCGGTCATTGGCTTTTCATCCCATCTAGTCCGTACCAGTCGCCCGTAATATGGAATGCTATCTCTGTAAAATGAAGGAAACTTGAATCACGAGTTCGACCTGCGCTGCCTAATAACGTCATTACAGATCCGTAATGAAAATGCGTAAAAACGTAATGAATCTATCGCACATGAAGCACTGACGCTTAAACTACAATAAAGCGTAAATAAGTAATCTCATTAATCTCAGACCAAAATATTTATATCAACCTTGAGCATTTAAGAATGAGAAATAGGTGCCTCGCAAAGTGCCTCGCGTGACCTTTTGCGCGTATTCGAGGGCTTCTTTCAAGCTCTGAAAAACACTTTGATGTAGCACGCATTGAGCAACAGATACCTGCATAGCGAGTTTTCATGTTGACATTGATTATTTTTTTCCAAACATAATATTTTTCTTATTGGATAACTAATTACGACTAATTATGTAACTGGGCGGAAGGCGCAAAGCAATCTGAGTATCTGCAAGCGACCACAAACAACGTTACCTAGATTTGCGCAGCTACGTGGCATATGCATATTCACAATTATTCTAACTCTTTGTATTCCGTTCTTTTGGCACTGGTTAATAGGTAATCGAAAACTAGTGTGGCGTTCATATTCAAACAGCAAAACAACTGAAAAACTTGTCCAAAAATGTTTTCTTTTAAAAACCAGAAACACCAGCACATATTACACCAAAGAACAAAGAATGTCTCAAGTGTTTGTTATCCCCTAATGGCCTGAAAATCATGCTACCGATTTGTTTTTGTTACCAAGTCATCGACAAAACGGGAAGTGAGAGATGCAACTTCAATTAGCTACACCCCCTTATAACCAACAAATAATGAAGCTGAGGAAAGCACAGAGTCGTTTGTTCCACTTCAATGTAAAGTGTAGAATTTACAAAATAAAGGGAAATAAATGTGGACAAGATATTCGCGGACAAATGCGATACTCTCTAACGCGAAATTAGAGCGCAGTTCGTGCTTTAATTTAGGTGCAGCACGTTGCAAGCTGAGCGATATGTGGAGCCTCTGCCTGGCTAATCGGGAGATCGCGAGGAGTAGTGCATGGGGGACTCGTGGGCACGATACACAGCATCCGCCGCCGACGGACGTCCCATATTACACCCCCTTCTCTGGTGCCATCTCGTAGCCATCGCCGCCACAGTGCTGATCTTTCACGGCGCTGCGTTTCCCTTTCAATGCGTTGACCATAACATCCTCCTCCACTGTCCGTCTCATCTCCGCTTTCCGCATGGTTCAGTTAGCCCCGTGTGTGTCCCTAATTTCCCGAGTTACGTCAAATTATTTACTTACTTGCTGCCATTTCTGATCGGTATAGCTACAAACCTTGCTTAGTGTAGGTGTCTCATAATATTCTATCGATATGGTTATTTGGCTTGACATGGCCTGTGGCGCGTAAGTGCCAATATTTTCTTTTACATTATGGTTTCGCTCATCAAAAAGCAAAATTTAGGTAAATACGTTTAAGCCTACTTACTGTGTTCTAGCGTATCTCAATGTTTCTGTGAAATTGTACTCGTTGCCCTGTAGATTATTCTTCGACATATATAAACATTTGTAAGGTGAAGTAGTACTATGAAAGTGTATCTCACTGCTGTTATAAGTTTGCAGGTACAACCACAGCTTCTCTTTAGTGTTCAGAACCTGTGCCAAGAATAAAATGAAAATCATGAATTGGTGAATGATGGTTCAAAAATGTTTAAAAACATCAATGTCCTAGCATCGTAGCACCCGGACTTTAAATATTCCATGGCGCACGTAAAAAAGATGGTTCTTCACCATCTTCTGCCCGCGTAAACTTTAGAAGATGCAAAATTTTAAATCTGCAAATCACTGTCAAACTTTTTCACACATTTTTCAGCCAGCAGCCTAGTCCGTACGTACAAAAAATAACGGTAGAACACATCTCACGATCATGATTAATGGTAATCGGTTTAATGTTGAATAAGTATAGCCGCACAAAATTTTGCCACCATAGAAACGATTTATGTATGAGGCTTATACTGCAGCGGCATTCATCTGTTGCCCTTCTCTAAGGACAGTCTGCGCCATCTAGCAGCGCCGCCAGGAAGCCTGCGCGTGGCCTCCAAAATACACGGAGCGCCAGTGCATGCGAACGCTGAAAAACGCGTTAAGCCTGCTTCACATGATGCGATTTTCGTCGCACCGGAAGTGCGATTGCCTCGTTTGTGATGAAAATAGCAGTCGCAGTGCCAAAATCCCGATTTTCGGCTGCGACCAACCGGTTGGTCGCACAGTCGCACCGTCGCAGCAATCGCTGCGATTTTCCTTCGAAATTGCGCGGAGAGCTGTCGTGGCGCTACTTTGCCGGTTTATTTTGGAAAGTGGCGTCTCGCACGAGAAGTGCAATGCGCGGAGACGTGGATTGTCGAATTTGGTATGTACGTGAAGGGAGAATAAAAAAATTGTGCCGCAGGTTACGTTCTCGCATTTCGACGCGTTCGGTGAGACGCTACGCAGCTAATGGGGTGCATTTTCACGTTTGCTTCGTACACCTTTGCGAGTTGCCGAATTTCCCGATGCCTCTTGAAAGTATATCTTAACCAACTTATTAAGTTTGACAGTGCAAAAGTGTAGGCTATCGTAAAGAATTTTCTGCGATAGCATTAAATTCGTGGGTTGAATGAACGGGGACGTTAATTTGTTTTCGAATATTACACCCACTTTAATTGCACCTGTTCTCTGGAGATTTTTTTTTCTCTTGCACGGAAAGCAACAAACATTGAATATGTTGCGAACTTTGTATCCTTACTGCACCTGTATTAACATTTGCTTTGAAAGATAATTAACTCTACAGCTAGGAAATTAAGCAAATTATTTGCTTGCCATGTGGCACAGTGACAACGTACCCTCCTGCACTGTCATGTAAAACTCGTGCAACAATGTGAAGAGCAGGCAAACACTCTGTTCTTGTGGGAACGTACCACTGACAATGTGCAGCTCCACAACGACAGAAGAAATCCTGTAACTTTATCCCATGGTTGGCACTTTCAAACCTTTCATGAGTGCAGACTTTACGGCAGTACTGCTATGTGACACAATGGGATCAGTCGGAGGCATGGGAAAGGAGCCCTGCGGCAGTTGGACCAGCCGATTTCGCGATGCCCAATTCGTACCGGCAGAATGTACCATCACGAAGCTTCTTAAACCTTCCCCGCGCTGGGCCGATTGGAACCAATGCAACGTGTTTCCTCAAGCACAGTAGACCAACGCATTAGTAAGCTGCGTCACAAATGCATAGGCCACGTTCCGCTTATCAATGAACGTCTTTGAGGCCAACGCTATACGGAGCTGTGCTACGGGTGCGGTGCGTATTTACTGCACTTCACCCAATCTCCCGCCAGAGTGGGTCACTGAGCAAGGGCTGCTTCGTGAGCCGACAGCGTGGGAACAGTTCTCAGCGTTCACATGCACAGGCGCGCAATCCTTCTCGTTTTGGTTGCATTGCCTGATTTAAAAAGAAAACTGCTAGATGGCACAAACAACGTGTTAAGAAAAAAAAAGCGCTAGAAAGAAGGACGCAGCCTCATGTCGTGTATTACCGGTGCTTCGTGTATTTGGAGGCGATGCAGTACATGCCTCACACACAACACGTTTCACTGTCTGGCAATTTAGTGGGTCGCTATGTTTCGGCAGTGCTAAGTGATATACAGCCGACAGTCATCATCAAGTGTTTTACGACGAATATTCTTATGTGCAGCAAATTACGACTCTAATTTCTTTTAATCTTTTCTTCAGTACGATCTTGACACTATCTCCTCTTGGTGCGATAAATCCCTCCTCTCCTTAAATATTAACAAATGCAAATCCATGTCTTTCACCAGAAAACGCACCATGAATCTGCACCAATACAGTATTGGCTCATTTTCCATTGATTCCGCATTATCCTACAGATATCTTGGCCTCCATCTAACACCATCGCTATCATGGGTAACTCACATTCAAAACATCTGCGCTACACCCTCTCGCACACTCGGATACCTGCGCCGTAACTTTAAGGCCGCATCCCCCGACATAAAAAAAAACTAGCATATATAACATTAATTTGCCCAAAACTAGAATATGCCTCATCCATTTGGCACCCATCACAAGCGTACCTCGCCGCTGACCTTGAAGCCGTGCAGAATCGCGCCGTCCGATTTATACCATCGTGCTATTCAAGAAAAACCAGTATTACCGCACTGAAACACTCCCTGGCCATCCCATCACTGTCCATCCCATCCCATTACGGAGTCACGCCGCATTATATCTTGCCTCTGTCTTCTTCATCATTTCTACTATCACCCACGCACGAGAAACGAAAAGCTGCAACACCCGCACAGGACGTCTAGCCGCCTAAGCCATGACCATAGCATCGCACGCACCAACTGTCGCACCTTAGCTTTAATGTCATCATTTTTTCCGGACGCGATAGCACTATGGAATGGCCTGCCAAACACCATCGCATCATGCACTAACCGCAAATCATTCCGGGATAAACTAAACGACCATTTTTCATGAGGGCAAAAGGTTCCTGTCATATTCAATTCTGCACTCTGAACAGCTGATTATTATTTATTTTTACTTGTTTCCCTTGTGATGCCTTTTTCACTGTATTTTTCTCGTGTAATAATTGAGTGTTTCATATATATATCTATATTTTTTCCTTTTTCTCGTGTTTCAATCCCGTGAATTTTACTTTGCATTGTATACGCGTGACAAGAACATTTTACTGTTACATACCCTTTTTTGTTATTGCTCGCCTTTGTCAACTGTTACATACCTCTTTGACCTTTATTTTGCTCCCCCCTTATGTAATGCCTACGGGCCTTTAAGACGAAAATAAATGAAATGAAATGAAATTTTGAGCGCATAATTCGTCGTACACAATTGCCTTATACTGCGAGGGTTCGTATTCTTGTGGTGTTGTCGAGTTGGTTGTCTATATTCTGTCGTTTTCCGACACAAAAATAAGGTCCTTTTCTACTTACTTACCGAGAGAGGCCAGTCTATCGGCAATTTTGCGCGTATTCGCGGGTTTCCTTCATGCTCGGAAAAACACTTTTATGGAGGAGGGGTTGATTGAGCAGCAGAAAACTGCATCGGGAGTTTTGCATGTTGCTTTTGAATTTTCTCATTGACATTGTTCCTGTATTTATATTATTTGAGAAGTTGCTTAATTGATGACTAATTATGTAATTATTGTGGATGAAAAAAAATACTCTCTGGCCAAACGATGGCAGATAAAATTACCTTCGTTCTGTCCAGCTACGTTGTATATCATTTTTATTAATCTTGGTGCATATTAGTTGGGACACTGTGTATATTGCGCGTGTTAAAGGGACCCTGAACCGCCCATTGGGCTCGGTGAAATATCTTAGTACGCGGATAGCATACGCTGCTCTGAACATCTCAGCCAAGCTTTGCAGTGGAGCGCGGTGTGTGGAGCTCGCAAGCAGATCCCGAAGTCAACAATCTCTCATACGCTCTCTTTTCAAAAGAAGGCGGCCGTGTCCTCTCTCTCTTCTGGACGCTTTACTTTCTTTACCGGACGCTTTAGTTTGTCCTTCCCTGGGACGGCTGCTATTGGCTGGCTGCTATTGGCTGGTAGCTGGCATCGAGATGCGGTCGGATACATGGCGTAGGTGCAGCGATTGCCGCGAGGCGCCGCCATGAGTCCACGGGCTAAGTTCACTGCGGCTAGCTCAGGACCAGCTCGTTACGACGTTACGACATGAAAATGCGCGAATAAATGCATCATAATTGCTAACCACTCCTGCACCCTATTGAAAGATAAAGTGCAGCCATAGTAACGAAATACTTCATCAAAAACATGTTGATACGACACGGTACCTTTCACAGCGAAGCTCGCTCACTCCTGCACTACAACCAGTTCAGTCTCTGGACAACAACCGCCGAGCAAAGGCAGATGAAAAGCCCTCAGGAATGCCAGAACAAGGTCCTCGACGACATCTAGACAATTTAGGCCGACCTAAAAGGCAAGACGCAGTGCACCCTCCTCCCTTACTCTAACTTAGCTTAAAATGCGGCTGTACAAATATCAGAGCAGATAATGCCGTTCAAGGTGATATAAGGAAGGAAGCAGGTGACTGCACCTGACGCAATGCTGCCTGACGTCATTGACCAAGAGAACCTCGGCACCACCGGCTTTCTTGACCGCGCTAAAGAAGCCTGCAACTCGCCCTCTGCGCAATATGAACCAACCACAAATCGACAGTCGGCACTAATGTCTTCGACAACCGTACGGGAATACCTGCCTGACAACCGTGTTTAGCTATTGAGGCGCACGCGTACTGAGTGGAAGACATCGGCAACACTGTTTCGCACCGTACAAGGTAATTCGAAGTCTTCGTGCACAGGGCTCTGATGAATTTCCCGACAGCATTTGGCTATAGCAGAGGTGCTGCGCAGGCGCTGAAGTCGCCCGCGTAGTGCGCTTGCTTGGATGCCACGCATGCTACTTTATTTTTTGTCACGTTATTATTTATAGGTGCGTGCATGTTACAGCGAAGCTGCCTATTGTTAGCATCCGGGATCTTATGGCATCCGCGCTGAAAACCCCCAAAGAAGTGAGAGCTCAAGAGCCAACAACAAAAGCAAACGCGTATTGCCACTCGCGTCTAAGCTCGGTTTAAGAGACACCTGTGACTAAAACGGCGCTCCATCGAAGCTGCGTCTCCATGGGTGTATGACGTAGTGCGTGACGTAGTGTGACCTTGTAAGGCGAACAAAAGGAATTTGTGATACCATTTCGCTAACAGCGTGCGCACCGTGTGCTCCATAGGTGATGAGCAACAGCCGACGACGCATATCGCGACGCCGAGAATGGCGCACAAAGACGTCGACGCCAAGAGGCCATGCGGCCGGGATTCAATCACCCCTACGCACGGTTCCAAAGAAACTTTCTGAATCGCAACTTCGGATCAAGCTACCGACTACGTCGTTGCCTATGGTTCCAGAACGCCCTCTCTGAAATCAACGGCATACGGTCGGAAGCTGCGACGGCAGTAGGCGGTGGATGTGATGACGCGGTCCTTTTCGGGCGAGAACGTTGGCGAGGTTCGAGTCTGCCATAGTTGATTCATTTTTGCCTTGAATACCTTGTACAAAAATAATTAGTAATTAGTAAATAAATAAAAAATTGATTAGTTCACATTATTACGAGAGGTAATGTGCGAATTTTCTTGCATGCCTATCGTCACAATTACCACCGATCATGACACTAGTTATGTTCGTACGTTTGTTAAAAATACTATGTCGCATCTGTGTCATGCGCTAAACAGCTTTGCTGGGCATCCTGCTTCATAGAGTTGAATGGCTCATCAATTTTTTCCCTTTCATGTTCTTTTTGCAGCAGCATCATGTTGCAATTAATAAGGGGGGGGGGGGGGGGGGCAGCGGATATATGACCAAAGTTCACATGTTTTTCTGTAGCAATGCCATCGCTCGGAGCAAGACGCGCACGCTTGTATCGAGACTCCGACCGAAACTGTCCCGGATTCAATGGCGAGAAAAGCTTTTGAAATCAGATTCCATGTGCGACACGAGTGGTGTTGCTCATCTTCGAACACAGCTGAGCAGCCGCGATTACATTACAGTCCACGATTAATATATGCATACCCTAAGCATTTGACCCGTAAATCAGATTTCGGCAAATGCCATCTGTGCTTTGTTGTCGCTGTGCTATGAGTGTCACTTGTTGTTCTTGGTAGAGTTTCGCGCAACCAAGTGATCGATTCATGACCCGCAGTTTTTGTTACTGTCTGGTTCTTTAGTTCCACTACAACGTGACAATATAATATAAACGCGTCGGCCAAGTGGGTCACTTGGCCGGCCAGATCTTGTCGCAGGGCATAATCTGCAATGGCTGCAGCGTGAAATATGAAGCACCAACTGTATTTTCAACCAACTGTAGGTCAGCTCTTCTGGTTTCATCTGCACAGTAAACGAGAAAGTTTGTACAAGCTGTAAAGAACATTTGTAGACTGATTGAGTCCCCGTCAATCCGCAAATACTAGCAATAATGGAGCTCGTACAGGTGTCCAAGTGCCATGATTTCCTGATCGAGCTCATGCCAGCGAAGCAAGTGAGTAGCATTTTGAAATCTTTTAAGCAGAAGCAGCAACGGATCAATGAAACAAGGGCGCCTTACTACTGGATTAGCCGACACCCTAAGAGAAAGAAACGACGCGGAGACTACTGTGATAAAGGAGGCGTCTAGGCCTCGCAACTAGTGATTTTGGTATCATGGGAGTATTCTCATGCCAATAATGGGTGGCTGTTCGACATAGAGAAAGTTCTGAAGATACGACGTTACCTTGCTGTCAATACCAAGAAGTAATACAACTCGCAGATTTTAGATCAACAGTCAAAATGACGGCAGAAATAGGAAAACAGGGCCCCCTTTTCACAGAGATATACTTTCGCTAGAAATATTCACGATAGTCATCGTAAAAGAAATGTATTTAGCAAAGGCCAGGGATGAACAACATTTATGACGGAGCACTTTATGAAAGTCCACTTCTCGCGGCTTTTGAGTGCTGTGCAATCAAGAAATGAAAGCTGGTGCTACGCTTCATATGTACATGAGGCTACCAAATCGAATACCGCAATGAGAAGCATCGTATATTCCAAATGGGAGAGCTTCATTCCCACCACTTGCAGTTACATATTTGGTAACATTGGGTCTTTCTACGAAAATTTGGATTCGTGTTCAGAAGAAAGCCCGAGGGCCAATATGTGATGTGCCACACGTAGCATGTAACAAAAAGTTCAAAAGTAACCCAGCACAGGGAGATTGTTTTTAAAAAAGACAAGAGATTCACGTCAGTGAACTCAAAGTACCTGAGTCATGTATTAAGTAAGAGAAAAGTGCTGCAAGCTTCGAGAAGAGGGTCTTCAAATGCTCAATTACCACTAGAATAAGAACGTACTAGTACGTGAAGAACCACTATTGCCATACCACTGACACCTAGGAGCAAGTCATATCCTTTTGTCGAGTCTTGGACTCCTACCTGAGGCTTCTTTTGATAGGCAGCTGTTGAATACATTAACAGCGCATAATATAGAGATAAAGCAACTTACGTTGTACATCAGGGAAGCAAACAGACATCCGTGGATATACATCGGTACGAGGTTCCATACAGCTTGGCTGTTAAATGTTATTAAAATATTTCTATTCACCCATCGTGGTTGCTCAGTGGGTTGTTTGCGCTGGCACGCATGAGGCCGAGGGTTTGAATGCCAGGCACGGCAGCATTACAATAGCGTTGAAACATAAAAATACCTGTGCGCTTAGCTTTAGGTCCAAGTTAAAGAACCACAGGGTGTCAAAATTAATCCCGAGTCCCTACTACGGTGTGCCTCAAAATCAGGTTTTCTATTTGGCACGCCAAACAAAATAGTTGTAAAAATTTGTGTGATAAAGACATGTCCATTTCGGTATAATGCGAGACCATCCCAATTACGCGATAAATATTTCGTCCCTGCAATGTTCCTTGGTGGCATTTATCCAGTACACAACAATAAAAAAATAGCTGTGCCCTAATGTAGGGCAAGTAGACTGAACAAGTGCAGCAAATGGAGCGCACATTCTAGGCGTTGATTTATTCTTTCAGGTCCACCCAAAAGTAAAAGCAGCGTGGCGTACAAGCGCCGCAGCATCGTCGAGTTACCAACAACCTTCCAAGCACAAGCCTGAAAGAAGGTAAAGCGTGTAATTGTGGCAGAATATTGATTATCCTAATCAACACTACGAACACAGCATGAAATTCAAAAAGTGGAAAGCAAGCAACAATAGCGCTAGCAAGGAAATATTTTTTATGATAGACAAGTATTGAATGAATGTTAACTGTGCTGACTCTTGCAGAGATTAAAGATAAGAAATGTGTGCAGCACGTGCACGCCGAAACCTCGTTATCGTTCATAGTCTCGGTCTGAACACCACATTATCGTTCGTGATAAGCTCTTGCGCCTAAACACAAAAAAGAATATATCTTTTCTAAACTAGGTTTCAAGAAAAAATGTGAAAAATAGCTTGCGAGACAATAGCGAATCATAAACTGTAAGCAAATTTTAGTTTGTTGCAATTTAAATAGGTGATCCGCTCTAAAAGCTACCAAACAGTTATTGCTGACTATTATATCAAACAGAATTGTAGCAAAGTACCAAGGTCTTTACAGACAAACGTTGCCTACAGGCAACAGCAAAGAATATACTTTTTCTTGTGAAGCTTCCGTATTATATACGAAGTGCCTGCTTAATTGTCTTCGGTCATAGCTAAATGGGAAGCAGCAAGCGTCATTTGCCAGACCAGCAATACAGGATGGGGAGAAATTGGACACGCGACTAACTTCATTATAAAAGCACGGTCAACGAAGACAGGGGAATGAAATAGCTCTTGCTCCAGTGTTGCTTCACTCACGATATTAAACAAATTAAATGTACCTCTATGGCTTAGTTATAACGAGAGCTGTCTGTACCAATTTGAAAGAAAGCAGCAGAAGCCGTGGAGTGGAGCCCGCTTCCAGTTTCTGCTCTTCTGCTTTTCCATTATTAGGGGAAAATGTTCCAGCAATTTTGTGTATTTAGCGCACTTAGATGAAAAAAAACCACGTAACCACGTGGTTTCACCACGTAACAAACGTTAAAAGTTATCGATCGTCGCGCGACACGCATTTCATTCTGGAAGTTTTCTTGAATGCTACCTGTGGTGCTGTCTGTTGTCGGTGTTATCGCCGGGCCTCGAGTAATGAAAATCTCGGTGCGAAGGGAGTACTGCTGCACAGGATACTCTTATTACGAGTATCCTGTGCACTTTTATTACGTAGTTCCACTCTTATTACGAGTACGGAGCCGCGTGCGCACGCTTCGCGGAGCGGATTACCGCTGCTGGGGATTCGTACTAAGGCTGGACTACTCTACACATCCTGGAATTTATGAGAGCCCCAATAACTACGGTAGAAGGTTCAGTGAGCCCCATTAAAGCAGCCGAGGCTTCTCAATCGCAGAGGCTATTTTCGAGCATATGTTTACAGAATACTGCAGGCCCGGACGAGGGCCGAAGCAGGCCGGGCAAAAGTACATGAAAATATAGCAATGCAACGTGTACAGATATTAGTATGTGACATTACCCAGCAACCATGAGCAGCAGTAAATGTAAAAGGAGGAAAACGAGAAGGAAAAGGGCAGGAACTTACAATTATTAGTAAATAGCAATACGAAGTGCAAGGACAATGAAGCGTGCCAATCGACACAATGATATGTAATGCTGTTTAAGAACTTACACTCAACGCAACCATGTTCACAATTGCGTGTTGCACGCACAGATACGCAAAAAAAAAACATTGTACAAAGCCGTTGCAGTAGCTGATGAGACCCAGGCTAACCGAACAAAAGAAAATTGATAAGTGTGGGTATGAATTCGCACTAAATTATTGACAGTGATATCAAAGGCAAATATGTCTTAAAAATAAATTTGAATATTTGTGAAAACTGTAGTGTTCCAATCCGTTATGGTGTGTGGAGTGAAGGAATATTTGAAAACACCAGTCTGGGTGTTATAAGTCAGCGTGAGGATGCCGTGTTGTAAGTGGCTTCGAATAAGTATCTGAGTTTATAGACGAGATTTTGTTTGACCGAAAACAGAAATTTTAGTCTGTCTGCTTTTCTTCGTAATTGAAAAGTCTGAATACTATGATGTGTATTTAAACTAGCGGGAAAGTCACTTGTCTGATATTTCAAATAGACGAATCTGACAGCCTATGTCTGTATCATTTCAAACATGCCGATGTTAGTTTTATAGGGATTCCAGACAACGCTGGCCTATTCGCGTTTACGGGGAACCAGTACTGCATAAGCTGTTAATCTAGTACCAGGAGGTGTACGTTTTATCTTGCCTCACAAAGCAGTTTCTTGAACGAATAGGTACATATGCTAGAAACGCGAGTACTCCAGCTGACTTTCTTGGTTGTATTGATTACCAAGGACATGTATTCGCTGACATCCATAAGGAGCTCGGAACCTAGTATGTAAACAAACGACCGGTATTTTTTATTTGTTCCTTCTTTATTGACAAGTAGACTGCTTTTATGACATTTGATTTCATGCGCCACCGATAATACCAATAAATAATGCTTTGGACCTTACAGTTTAGTACTACTCGATCTTCGTGGCGGGTAATTTCATTATACAGTGCACAAGCGTCTGCAAATTGAATTAAGAGATTTTATATCATTTTTAAAGTCAACATTGTACATCGCAAATAGTAAAGGGCCAGGTAAGCTGCACTAGGACACTCGAGATGGTATTGGAAGTTCGTTAGTCGTCAATATTTGAAATGAAGTGCATGCTTTTAGTTAGATCAGCAGCCACCAAATTCTATAAGTAGGTTCAAAGGTTAATTTATTCGAATTTAATTTAACGTTCGTATGAGATACAAGATCAAACACTTTTCTAAAATCTAAAAATATTACACCACTTTGTCCGGATCTATGAAGAACACGAGCGAAATTGTGAATAACATTTGGTAATTGTGTTACGGTAGAAAGGGTCTTGCGAAAAAGATGTCAAGCATAAAGTAGGTTGTAATCACATATAAATTTATTTACTTCAACTGGCTACGATATGGTCAAGTAATTTGCAACATGGTGAAGGCAGTGATATGGGGTGGTAACTTTTACTAATGTGGCATCACCTTATTTCAAAACACATGGAACACGTGCCAAGAGTGAAACTCTAGGCAGGGCAAACTATCAAGTGTGGTAATGCTTCGGCATACCTCCTCAAAACCGCTTATCTCCCACTTAGCTTCACTCAACGATACATAAACCTCGCTCGAGACATTCCAAGGTGCTTCAATCTTCAACAATTCGAACTCAGAGGACTAGCTGCGCCAGTGTAGTCCTTTTTGGCTGCCGGGGAGACAGGGATCGAGAACCCCGAGTATGCCATTACAACGCGGGACCTATTCTACAGCAAGTGCGTTAGGCTCTTTACCAGCTGTGTGAGAAAAGAATGGCCTGAAGTTCTACTGGAAGCCCGAAAGCAGCTACGTAGCGAGAACTTTGTGATCATTACCGAAGACGTGACCCAGCTTTTGCGCCACGCCAACCTGGAAATCCCCAAGGAGAAAAAACTGCGCTTGGTCTTGCGTTGTGGGAAGCAAGAACGTTTCGCCAGAATGATGTGAAGTCTAGCGAAGACTGTCGAAGAGCTTCGTTTTCAGGCTATCACCATGGCAAGAAAACTCGAAATGGTGAAAGGCAACATAACAACCGTATGTTAACGACAAACTACGCCGAAGTTTAATCACTAGGTACCGCCTACATGTGTGCTACCTTCGGATCGGTCGTTAGGGAGGAGCCTGATAAGATTTCCCTTCATTGCAGTTTCAAGTGGTTTCGAATGCCGAAATGTATGTTAGAAAATGAAGCAGTCGCTAGGATTCTTAAAACCACAGTAGACGCAGCCAGAAGCGATGTGCTACGCCGCTCCATCCCTCAGAATGCCAAAAATTTATGTGAGAAAATCAAACGGTCGCCTGGACTCTCTGGACCACTGGAGCCTCAGCCAGGAGGGACGTGCTTCGCCGCTTCTATCCGCAGCCATAATCCCCCTACAGCGCCCACGTCACGCTTCGAAGCAATTCCGTCGCCAGTCGCCGCCTTGCACCACCGGCCACCTACGGCATATCCACCAGCGCAGCACACCAAAGACAGACTTATGACATATTTGGACGACCACCCGCTGCGCTGTCACTGCGGAGAAACGGACCACGTCTACAGCCGACGTTCATACTACGAGATCGGCGTACGAGGATTCGCCTACTACTTACCGCGCCCCACGCAATGCGATCGACCACGTCAGATTTCCTACTACATCGCAACCACTGACTGGAGACCTCGACGGAGTCCCTATTCACAATTGGCAGGATGGTATGTGTCACCGCAGCGGTGATCATACACTGGCTCATACCACAGCCGGTCATTAAGCCATTATCGTGAAAACTAAGACCAGAAGCCGATGTAGGTGCGGTTACTATCCGTCAGTGTCGGAAATCCTCCGCAGTCGAAGACGCCATTGCAAGTCCCATGTTGACGACGTAGCAACGACACGCCACTGATCAGACGAAGACATAACTCAATCGAAACGCCGCCGATACATTTCGAGACTCCATATAACATCACTAGGACAAAGTGACGCAGCCGTGACCGGACGCAACGGTTTACCTTCAGCGCAAGACAAAGAACCAGTGCTATTGACGTCCTACACGATGGCCACAAAGTCAAAGCTCTTCTAGACACAGGAGCTGGCTGTTCAATTATGAGTGGATCAGCTGCCGCCAAGTTGAAGAAATTGAGCAAAGCGTGGAATAACCTTCAAATCCGAACAGCTGGAGGGCCCCTGATAACGCCGACTGGAACCTGCACGGCAAGAATTATGATTATGACCGAACCTTTCCTGAGACCTTTGTTATTCTTCAACAGTGCCCTCGAGATGTAATTCTCAGTGTAGTATTCCTGAACCAATACGGTGCCGTTATGCACCTGAAGTCTAAACCGATAAGGCTAACTAGAGAACACGCAATACCGACGGTGAGATCTCCGAAACACCATGCCTTATGTGTGGTCGAAGATCAAGTTAGCAAACCGCCTCGCTCAAGCATTATCATTTCTCTCGGAACCGCAACAGTCGCAGCCGTAGAAGGTGTCACCTATTGTGACCAACATCTCCTGCTCGACCATAAAATTTGCGCCACAAGAGGTATCTCTTGACTGCATGGATGAAAGCGACAGTGATGCTGAAAAAAGCCAGCCAGGAGCACAAGCATATCAACAAAGGCAGGACGATCGCTTAAACAAGAAAATTTTGGAGACCTGCGATACGGCATTACTTCCATATTCCGATTTATCTACTTAGAATATCATAGTTCCCGAACCAGGTTTCGACACGAATACACGTCTTCCCCTATATCAACAAGTAACGCTCTTAAGGTTTCTACACCCCGGCACGAAGAATTATTTTCTGCGATATCAAAGATTAGACAATGAGAAAGTACTACGAATCGCATAATGACCGAATAATGCGACCCATCACTGCCTCAGTACCAGCACCAAGTCTGTGCGCGGGATCAAGAAGCTATGAAGCCGCAAGTCGACGAAATGTTTCCTAAAAAAATTATTCAGCCATCAAATAGTTTGTGGGCGTATCCTGTTGTCTTGGTGAAGCAGAAGGATGGAAGTCGGCGTTTTCAGTCAACTATTGTCCGCTTAAAATTCACTTAGAAGGAGGTATACCTCCTCCAACCGAGGAAAAACGGATTGGGCCCGCTCTGTAACACCAAAATATATTTCTTTCATGGATGTAACGACTGGCTACTGGAAAATTGGCGTCAACAAGAGGGAAAAAGAAAAGGCTGCGTTTATTGCGTCGCATGGCCTCTAATAATTTAGGGTCACGCCGTTTCTGCTTTGCTCAGCACCTGAAAAATTCTAGCAGCGTGGTGAACATGGTTTTGGCAGGCCTTAAGTGCCAGATGTGTCTCATCTACTTGGATGACGTCATCATCTTTGCCTAAATTTCGACGTCACCTTAAGCGGCTTGGAATCCTTTTTGAGGAAATAAATCAGCCGGCCTTACCCTGAAGCCGGAAAAGTGCAGCTTCGAGTAGTGTAAATCATGAGCCATTCCAATCTGCGAATGTTTATGGCCAGCAAAGCTGGGGACGTATGCTGAAACCATCCACTTTGGCGATAGTTCTGCCCTCAGACGCGAGCTGACTTGACTGGTCGAGCAAAATCGAATGACGAAGTGCTCAACCTGCCAATCAGTTGATCCAATTATGCTAAAGAAGGGAATCAGCTTCTGCCGATGACGAAGGCATGGCCAAGGATGTAGCATCGCCGAAAGTGATCGTTTCAGAATCCCGTCCCTGTTTAGCACACAACACTGCGGTGACAGAATTTCAGACAAAGTTACTCAAACATTTATTGCCACGATCAATTGTCATTGTGACAATAGTTACGCACACATTCTCATATCAGCTCTTCTAAATGTTTGAGCCCTTCTGTGCCTACCCTAATGTGAAGTTTGTTACGTAAGACTCACTTATACAATGGCTAATACAACCGTAAGCAAGCAAAAACGTATCTCGTTACTATCGTTACTATCGACCTTTAAGTCTCCTGATTTTTGAAATAGTGCTTATTGTTAACTACTCTCCCAAAAGTACATGACCAAGTGATCATAGAAATGGACAATTTTGCATCACAGTCGGTAGCTGAGTTTTTGCAGACGCTGATTTGCTGACGGACACGAAGAAGACATGGAAGCCTAAGCATAAAGTGCTTCTTTCTAGCGATGGCTCATGCTACTGAGGCACACCATCACCAAGTCCTTACTCCTTCTTGACCCATTGAAAACAGCTCCCATAAAGAAATTTCAGCAGCCCTTCGACAAGAAAGCAGCAGCTAGATTCGTTGGCCTCCTGCCTACTATATGCACCCTGTCAAATACTTTTTCGCATCACGAAACCATTGACCAATCTCACCAAACGAGACATCGAGTTCAACGGGCAAGCTCCCCATGCCAAAGTACTACAAGAGCCTAAACGACGCCTGTGTTCACCAGCAAAATTTACCCTCTTGAAGAAAGATGCCCATACGGAAATGCATACCGGCGTATCTAGCGTGTGCCTCGGTGCAGTGATATACCAAAAAAAATACAGGAATGAAAGTGTGATAGCTTATGCTAATCGTTCAAGTCTAAAGCGGAAGTCGATTTTTCTATGACGGAAAAATACTGCTTTGACACTATACGGGTTAAGTAAAATTTTTGACCTTAAATATATGACCGGCACTTTAATGTCGGCAGCGACAATCACCCATTGCATTAGCATGTAAGGTTACACCATCCTTCAGGGCGCTAGGACACTCGAGCCTAAGACTGGAAGAAATAGACGTCTCCGTGGTGTACAAGTCCAGATTGAAACACTGATTTCCGATTGCCTGTCTCACGGCCAATTGACCCGCCGCGCCAAGATGACGAAGACCAACGCACCTTTGCGGATAACATAGTATTCTGTTAGTGCTAACCTATGGCGGAGAAACTTGAAGGTTGACGAAGAAGCTGCAGAACGAGTTAAAGACCGAGCAAACAGCGATGCGATGAAAAATGTTAGGGATAACGCTAAGAAACAGGCATACAGAGGTAGGGATCAGAAAGCAAACGGAGATAGTTAATATTGTAGTTGACATTAAGAGAAACACATGAGCTGGGGAGGCCATGTAATGGGTAGCGTAGATAACCGGGGGACCGTAAGACTTCTAGAGTGGGCGCCAAGGAAGGGCAGCGCGGTCGAGTATGCCAGAAAAGTAGGTGGGGTGATGAATTTAGGACATTAGCAGGCGCATGTTGGAGACAGCAACGGCAAGACAGATATAAGTGGAGGTCACCCAAAAAATAGGCTGATGATGATACTTATTATTATTTTCCCTGATAGGATTCCCCCCTCCCCCCCAAAAAAGCATTGCTTTATCACTTGGAGGTTTTGTCAACTGATGTGACAACCGATTCGAACAGAAGTTCGTAACGCATAAATTTACGGTGGTGTTAACGTTGATATTCTCATTAGGTGCGGTGCGAACAACTTCACTTCTGCTCAGCATCAATTTCGCAGTTGGCGCAAGTGCCTCAAGATCTATAATTAGGAAGGCAATCAATGGATATTTTAGATAACGCACCAGACCGTTCGTATTACGCCAGTATTTCACACCTCTTCCACGTATTGACCGAAAAAATCACGAAAGCGCGATTTGTCATGACCGATTAAAAAATGTTTTTTGAAATAACCAAAACCAGGTCCAAAGTCGGCGCGCATTGTAGAAAATTATTTTCAGAAGTGTGAGTCAATAAAATGTTACTTGTTTAGTGCTAGCTAAAGAGAACGACCTTTGTACTTTAATCTAATTCATGAATTCACCACCGACTGGCATAAACGGGAATGCTTCTTCATCCTAGTGATAACGAATGTTTGATGCTGTGATATGCGATTTCTCTAGCTGAGTGTAACACTCACCATGACCTTGTCCACTGCATGCATGTGTTCCTTTGTCAAGTTCAGGTGAGTGTAATATAACAAACTCTGTGGACAGGAGAGCGCCAGTCTCATGAGGCAACTGCTGCACCCAGAAATGCGACTACAGAAGGCGCTAAATCAAGTACACAATCTGTGCTTTTTGGATCAAGTATTTTTGCAGTTAGCGCTGCATTATAGCGCTTAAATCAAACCTTATACTGTCGAAGCAATTACAAGTTAGGAAGATGCGTGCGATACCTTCCTTCAAATTTATCTTCATCTCAAGGATGCAGGTAGGGTCGGAAGAAAACAAAAGTGAAGCTCGCCACTTGGCGTGAGCCCAGGCCTCCCTGATGCATGGAAAGCAACCAGGACGTAAGGGCTAGTTCATTGAACGTCACAAAACGTGACAAGGTTTTATAAAATACGAATCATAATAAGCATGATCAGTAATGCCACATACACAAACTACTTATACACAGGGACATTCCCCAACACCTAAATTAGCATTGCATCTCTTTTGATAATAAACGTTATTGTCTAGAATCACGTGAACGACATTGTTCAAGCGTTATTATTCTTTGGAGTTAATTATTTATTGACACAGGAGCAGTGAACTGCAGCATTTATCACCCAAATTCGTTCTGACGGTTGGAAAGATCTAATGTTGTTCGTGACGAGTACGTCATTGAGCAGCATGCGTTTCCAGACGAAATATATTAAAGCAAGCGTTATTATTATTACACAGTGATTGCCGATACTTTATTCCTAGGAGTTAGCGATAGAGTTTGTGAAGTCGGACCATGTTATACGGTTTAACAATCACCAGTTTGGACACAGCAGTCATTACCTGTGATGCTAAGAGTTTTTTTTATTTCTTTATGCCTGAATAATATTATTCGTCATTGCATTTCCCCATACCCAGAAACAATACTTGACATACTATAATAACAGGCTGTTATAATGTCTTAACAAAAACTGGGAGAAACGAATGGATTCTTGCAAATATACCGATACATTTTAAAAGTTCAGTTATTAAATTATTTATTTTAGGTTATCATAACATATTACAAGTAAAGAAGAACTTCTAGAGTTCTAATGCTTTCTACAATTTCAATGGCCGCGCTAGTTATACGCAATTTGTGCTCTGGAGAAAAAAATCTGTTTCTGACAGGGCAAAATTACAGCTTTTGTATTTTGTTGCATAATACCTAAGGAATTTCTTTCAGTCCTTGCTTTTAGATTCTCTCATGTAGTGTTTATAAGTGTAATAAGGCATCCGTATAGCTACCAGTAAATAAAATGAAAGTGTCTTCTGCGTGCGTTCCTTATATAGGTTAATCACTGATTTTGACGTCGTGTTTATATAGGTTAAAAATAGCTCAATTTCCTCACAGTTCATTTTTGACGAGTTGTACTTACCTCGTTATGCACTGGTTGTAACATACACTCGTATGACTGAAACATAAAAAAAAGATTGCGCAGTGAAAATAAATCTGTGTATATATGATTTGTGTGCGTACCATAATGTCACTCATGTGCTAGGACAGGTGGCGTGTGCTAAAATCGGTCTTGGTAAAATTGCCCCTAAAGGTTAACCAAAAAATTGAGGATATAACACAAGAAAATGACAAGCACCAACAGCAGCGTACAGAACATACAAGCCACGTGCAGTAACAGTCATGTAGCCTACAATTTTCATTTGTGTACGGGAATGCACCTGAAAATATCATTGGCAACGCAGAGCGCGAGAATAGCCTCTACATTAGGTAGTTTTCTTCGCAACAGAACTCTCCAAGATGCAGCCAGCGTTCTATAACAGATCCCTAAACTTGTGTTTGAGCTTGAGGCGTGTTTGTTTTCCTGTTGGTCGATATTGTTCCTTATTCGATACCTGTGTTATTTGTAAAGGGCTCAGTGTAGGAAGAATGATAGGTGTAACGTTAAAGGATAAGAAAAGAGCAGATTGGGTGAGGGAACAAACGCCAGTTAATGACACCTTAGTTGAAATCAAGAAAAAGAAATGGGCATGGGCAGGACATGTATTGAGGAGGGAAGATAACCGATGGTCATTAAGGGTTACGGACTGGATCACAAGGGAAGGGAAGCGTAGCAGGGGGCGGCAGAAAGTGAGGTGGGCGGATGAGATTAAGAAGTTTTCAGGGACGGCATGGCGACAATTAGTACATGACCAGGCTTATTGGAGAAGTATGGGAGAGGCCTTTGCCCTGCAGTGGGCGTAACCAGGCTGATGATGATGATGAAGTGTAGCTTTTTACACATTTCTTTTTGTTTCAGGTACACGCATAAACGTTTACGAGGGAAGATGTACAACAAGTTCCGGTTTCTGCAACTTCAATTAGGCTCGGTCTAATTGATTGTGTATTGAAGACACACTGTCAAATGCCACCACATTTTCGACAGTTAGTAAATTTTATTTTTAGCATGTTTTTGTTGGGTTCAATAGAAGATTTTATAATTAATTGAGTTCATGCCATTTTGCCTTTAGATATCGATAAATATTTGCATCATGGTGTTTTCTACGCTCTCTTCAGCAATGCTAAGCACCTTCGTTCTTCGTGTGATGCATAATCTTTCTGTAATAGATTCGATTAGGCAATGGCCAGGGATGCAGAATAACCCGCGCCAATATCGCATGTAATAAATAACGATGCCCATTATTGGAGTAAGAAAGAATAACAGTGCTAGCTCGAAGCATATGAGTACCAAGAAGTAGGAAGTAGTTTCATGCAGTGGTCGGGGTGGTAACTGGCAAGAACTAGCACTTCTCTTAAAAGTGAGTTGCTAAAACCACTTTATTGCAACCATTACCTTATCTAGAAAGAAAGCAGTATCCATGCTCTGCTTTGCAAACACAAAATACCATTCACGTTCACAGAGGTTTCTAAATACTGACACGCTTTGCTTGGAATTTCAGACAATTCTCGTTCACTAACATATACCCTTAATGTCTTTATCAGCTTTTTTTTGTTTTGGGTGTGTAGAGATGCAGCTTATCGTAGAAAAATAAAGATGCATATCACCTGCTGTGCTTCTGTTCGTATCAACGCTTTGCATATGTTATACTGAGCGCATCCCATTTCCAGTACCTGAAAAACCAAACAACGTAGGCTGTTTTATATTATCTAAAGCAGCCGAAAGCTGTTTGTCTAACAATGTTACAACCACCACGACTGGCCGAGAGGTGGAAGCGGAGGACACCGCACTTGCCATGGCCATGCATGCGGAAGCTAATACCGTCATCAACGATAGCAAGCAGGCCATCGGCAATTTCCTCCGCGGTAGAATTTCCAAACAGGAGTACCGTGTCTTCATTCGGCACCCCCTAAGGAGCCTGGAAACCCTCGTGTGGGTCTTCGCTCACGTGGCTGTGTCTGGCAGCGCGTAGCTTCACAGTATGGCTCGAGATCTGGCGCATCGAGCCTCGTCCGTGGATGCGGACGGTGTGAACGAGGAGGAGAGACACGAGGAACGCTGCGAGACTTATCACGAAATAGCCCATAGGCATCGCTTGAGGCATCGCGCGCTCCCAGCGCCGGCCAAGCAACTCGACAAAACACAAGGGGTCGCATTTAGGCTACTCCAGACAAACACATACCCACACCCAAAGTACATTAAATAAATCACGTGGGACAAGGAAAGCGGCGTCGGTGACTCATGAAACAAAACACCGACCGGGCTTGCCTTTGTGTTTTTGTGACATGGGCACGTCTCGACCTCGTCCCGATGCTGCCGACGTTAATGGTGTGCGTCTCAACTTCATACTGACATGGCGGACGCTAGCGGCATACTGGAGACCAGCATACGCAGCAACAGACAACAGCAGCAGCAGAGGAACAGTCGAAGGCAGAGGCAAAGAAAGCTTCGCTTTAAATTATTTGTGCTTCCTTTCTTGTAAAGTCTGCAAGGGTGTCCTGAAATGAGCCCATAAGGGTCTTGTAGTTCTGGAGAGGCAAAAGTGAAACTTTATGTGACAGTTCATATTGCAGCTCATTCATATACCTTGATGCAGACAGCTAAGTGTAGTCTTGGGCATGTAGCGCAAGCTATTTGGCACGGAGTCAGCATCTCATTGAAACAAGGTTAATTTTCAGCACCGATTTCACTATAATAAGCTGATGTCTTCTCCAAAGCGTTTTTACACTATGATTGCTCGTTAAGTGTAGCTCCTCACCTAATTCATCAGGCGTAGCAGGTGTATCCAGAACGCAGTCCGCCTTTTTGCTATTTCTTAAAAAAGTATCATTGTCTGTGCGTTCTGATATACTGCAATTTCCAATTTGTGCGAACATTTCATGTGCGTAATTGAGTGACAGGAACCAAGACTTATGAATTTTCACTCAGGAAAACGAGCGATACCGAATTCCAGCACTTGAAAAATAACGAGAAGCAGCTGTAGTGCACGATAAAACGTTGCCACCTCAAGCAAGACGCGGCGACCACTTAGCGCTTATGTCCCCAAATGAGAACGCATGTTATACATATGGTGACTGACATATACACGGACGTGGATTGCCTTTATCAATTTTACCTTCTATAGTCAGGCAAAAAGCGTCTCCTAAACTCTTATCGCAACAGGCGGAGTGGCCGACGTATACATGTGATTCCCGTTACTCTGAGCGGACGTAATATTTACTGTCCCAGCGTGTTTCGTCTGTGAAGGGAGGAGTGTTATGTTTGAGCGACAGCAAGGACGGAAGAGGAGGAAGAAATGCGCCTGTTTTTGGAGCAGCTATGTGTCGATGCGGAAACCCTTCTCCCCTTCTTCATCAATTTGTTTGGAAATAATGGAACCTCACCTTAACAATATTGTTTTTATTCACAAATGCCTTTATAAAACGTGTCGCCTAAATTTTCAGCTCAAACAGCTATGCATTTCATCAACTCTAACCTATCCCTCCTACCATGCCGATAAATATACTAGATAAATCAATCAATAAAATTCTGTATGGATGATTGCTTCCATACATGTCCATCTTGAGAACTGTGGAGTGCTCCAGATCTTCACATATTCTTCGTGCTTCATCTGTTTTCGTCTTTCTCATTGCGTGCAACGTCAACCATAAGCAATTCTCTACTACAAATTTATATCAAGCTTTCAGCGCATTCATCGTCCTTCATCATCATTTATCATCCATTATATGCCTTGCAAAGTGCTTTTTCCACAATTCAAAATTAGGTGACCTTATAGATGGGTGCGACATATAGCTCTGTGAAATTAGTTAAGTTGTACTTCGTGTGCATTATCACGTTGTAGTAAGGGCGAAGAACACCGTAGTGAAAATTGTGAAACACGAAATTAACCTTTCATTAGGCGAACCTTTGCTCAGCAAGAACAAGCAATAGCAAGTCACAACGATAACTGCGAGAGCAGTCCGCCATCGTCGAAGCTGTGATCTGCGGATAAAGCGCGTCGGCTCTGATGCATGTCTCGTCGAAGGTTGGAGAGTAATTCGGGGTGCCTGCATGCTTTCTAGAAAACACTATACAGATCGTGTCCCGCGTATAATCTGACTCTACCAGGTGTGGTGAGAACATGCCCGATAGATGGAATAAGCGATAACATGCGAGAAATTTCAAAATTTTGCAGGAGCGTTTTCCACTAACCGAGAACTTTAAATTGTCAGCGGGTGAAATGTGGTCCCCGAGAGAAGGATAAATGAGTGCAGATGTCCGTATGAAGTCCAAGGCATCAGATAAGTTTAGAAGGTTGGCATGCTTCCAATCATCATCTGTAGCTGCGACACTTCGGGTTAAAGACTGATTCCACAGCTACCGGTGAACAACTGCGTGAAATAGCTTCCTGCAGCGTGCTGCTTCACCTGGCTAAGTGATGCGAGTCGTGCAGCAAACCAATGTTTCCACATGTGAGGCTCAATGTAATGATCAATTTACAGCATTAGGCAATACTCAGAAATACTGTTCTGAATTTGCGCACCTGCAGCAGGGCAAATTCTCTGAAGTACTGGTTAAGACTATCGCTGTCATGATACTATTAGTAAATGCCGTGTGCATCAGGCACATTGCCAGAAACTCTTCCAAAGATGCCCGCCTCTACAACGAAACGTCTGGAAGTAATTGTGACTACACAGACATTTGAACAGGGACATCCGCTAGAACCCCGCTAACACGCTAATGTGAAGTAAGAAGCCTTGAATACTTTTGAGGATCAATTAAGTTAACCCGGAGGTACAAAAATATTTCGAATGCAATGAGAAATATCAAGAAGAATTTTGGTTCATGTATGACGTGCCTTTATTTAAAGTTTACCTCAAAGCATGGCAGTTACGTGAACAGGAAAACTATATGGCAGTGAATAGAGACGCACTGTTCATTGTTCACCATTTCATCGAGCGCGATAAGCAATATTATAATGAAACAAACCATAAATTTATGAAGTTCCTGCAAAGCATTAGTGTCCTCAGTATAGCTGGTGGCCCCACAGCATTAGCGCTGGGGATGCACGCGAGATGCGTAACAGTCTATAAGCCTAATTGCTCATTTTTTGCTATTCTTCGCTGCTATGGTACGTGATGCCAGTAGGGTTTATGTTTTATTTTTATCCACAGAAGTGGAATTTTTTCCAAAAATTTTGAGTGCCGAAATCCAGCATCAATAGTACGCTTTCTACACCCCATCTTTGTACGAAGCAGACGAGAGACGAAAAGTAGGGCATTGGAAACGTGAGGCCCCACTTTCCCTGTGGTGGTCTTTGCTGTCGGTACATGTGATGACGACAGCGAAGCTTTGCTGCAAGGACAGACAGGCGAAGTGTTCACGTGTCCGTGTGTGACAAATAAATGCGAGCTCATCTTCCTATCTTTTTCACTCTTATTGCTTATTCGGACTAAGCGATTTCATACTCGGCGCTGTGGTAAATACATAGCAAAATTGCATTCATGCGCCGCGTATTTGCAATGTCTTTCGCTATAGTTTGAGTAGGTTTCTTGGTGAGGCAAACTAGCACATCGGCTGTTCGCGTTCCTTGAAAGATCTATACGCAGGTGGTGGGTGAAAGCTCAGAGTGCCAAGTTAGGCTCTTCTCCTCTGCTAACGGAGAAGGCGGCGCGACCTGGGTACTACTCTATTACTACTGGATAAAGTCGCTGCTACGAATTTAAGAAAAAAGCGTACAAATGTGGGAAAGCCCCTTTGCCGCATTCATACAAACATAGCTTATGCTTTTAAAGCGAGACCATTTGTTCGCTCAGTCCAACAACCATGGAGCATGCATCGACAAGCTGACAAGACTGACAAGGAGAGGACATGGCTTGGATGGACACATTTTGAGGGGCATTTGCCCTCCACATTGGCTAAGAAGTCCCAAAGCGTGCACACCGTTGCAAGGGACTACAGATATGCAGTATATGAATATACAGAGCAGCTAGGCTACACTGATTCTCCTAATTCTGTTTGTCGCAATATTAAAGATGAAAGCGGTAAATAGTTTCGCATAAAGGTACTTGGAGAATAGGTACCAAAACCGCACTTTTATGTTCTAAATTGTCCGCGTATTCCTAAAATGTTCATTGTTCACAAATAGGCTACGTCTACCTAAAAGACTAACGTTTACCCTGGATTTAGCATTTCGCCACTTCTTGCGCTTACGTTTCAACTATGTGTTCCTAGAACGCTTGTAATTTCAGTGTACTTACCAAGCAGGCGATTCCTAGTATCATTACGGTCATCGGTGTATCGCAAAGGCACATCTTTATACAAGGGGTTTAGAGGCTCTGACAAAGAAAACACACAAAAAAGGAAAAATCAATCACTTGGTATTTCACAAGCTGAAAGGCTATTGTTCTGAGTCCCGCCAAAAATCGTGAAGTGAACATTTGGGCGTAGTTTTCATGGCGATAGCACCATGGAAACTGTAGGCGAATTTCTGCCCTCAGCGTAGGCATCGCCGTCGTATCATATATTTTCAGGCATTGTGCTCTCGTGACCAAAGCATATCATCGCCAAAGCGAAATTATTATTGACAGTCGTTTTCTCAGATGCGCACGAGAGCCAGTCTTGGTTTATTTCATAGGTGATCATGCAAGCACAATTATTTAATAACTCATGGTCTCTTGTCATCACTGCGAGCCCCGTTGGCGTGATGTTCCATATAAAGTCCAAGTGCGAAACGGCGTGACCGCAAGCCGTATGTTGCAGGTGTGAGTGAAAGTATACGAAGGTGGTTCACACATGAACGCACGGAAGCGCAATTCTCGCACGCCCAAGGTAGGAGGGTAGGGAGGAAGTGCACTGTCTTCCATAAGGCCCAACGACGAGGTGGGCGTTCTTACTTAAAAGTGGCTGTGCATCTTGAAAGTGATCTGTGCTGAGTAAGGAGTCTAGAAGTGCTCAGGGCTGAGGGCTTTGTGTGCGCTGCGTTCTCGCCGCTCAGCTCTCCATGAAGCGAGAGGCCGTACAAAGAGCAATTCGCTCGCTGCTGCTGCTGCTCTTCCTCGCGACAGCGCTTTGACAGCGATCCAGTAAGATGTGTTCTTGTTGGCCTGTGCGCGCGCGACACCTTGCGTGTTCATTTAGATAGCTAACGAAGGTTCGCAAGTTTACAAGGCCGAAAAACCTACCGTCCTCACTCCGCATAGCTCTCTAATTTGCCATCCTAATCGGTGCTTCACGTTTCAGGCGAAACTGGGACATTGTGTGATAAATAAAATTACACATCTAAAGGGGATTCTGTCCGCGGGTGTGGAGTTCACTGTATACGGTGCACAAGATGCCCGCCTTGTTAATCGGTTTCTATTTTGTGTTTTTTTTCGTTGCTTTATTGTAGACGGGAATTGGGTGGTTTCGTTTGCTCTGGAAAGAAACTTTGTAAGATTAGAGTGCGAGGGGAAGAGCTGAGTGAAAATTTAATTTTGCCCGCTCGGCACTTGGCAACCTCGCATTCATCGGACTTTTTATTGATAATGTTTGAAATTCTAGGATTACAATTATCCCTTAACCCCTGTATGTAGGGGCAGACAGTGCTTTTACAACACGGATTTACGTGCCAGTTTGCGCTATTGTTAGACTTCTTCGAAATAATTTTGATGTTGCTTTGTTCAAAAAGAAAGAAAACAACATGTAGACAAAAATATGCGCTCAGTTGCCCGTCATTTGCCCGCCATAGCACACACAAGATAAGAAGGAGAACAATAGTACAAGCTACGAATGCCATAGAAATAACTACCTATATGAGAAAAATGATAATGAGAGAAGGTTTCGAGGAATAAGGTGACGGCATTCTTAGACGAAAAATATAAAGCGCTCACTCCGCCAAATGGTGAAGCGTGTGCACTCACAGTAGGAGTCCTAGAAATCACGGGATCATGCTTAAACCCAAGACAAGAATATACGAGCCATGTTAACAACGCCAGATATTCTTAAACTGAGCCATTCTATTCGACGTCATATGCGAATTTTTCTTGTTTCTTTTAGCTATGGAAATGAAGAGGTACATGGTGAAAATGTAAATTACCACATAGTCAGCAGGTCATTGATTCATAGCCATGGCTCCGCTTAATGTCATCTTTGGCCCTCAAATCACCTAGTCACAGTCCGAAAGTGACATCAGTTCTACGCCAAAGCTTACAATTAAATTTCGGGGTTCCTTTTTGATTTCTCTACAGAAGCACATATTTGTATACATTATGCTCATTTGGAGACTCGCTGTTACAAGTTCAAATATTTCGTTTAAGCTAATAAAACTACACTAGCACAACCTACTTTATTCTTAAATCATTCTGGTTCCCTCAGAAGCGCACTGAGCACGAATAACCATTCACGTTGTGATGTTGTAGGTTTAAAAAAAAATTGCTAATGGAGCTCGGAATAACTACATAAAACTTCTAATTCGTTTTCGCTGAACTGATGCTAAACGTAGTCTCCAAATAGGAGTATGACGACTCTGCTGAAGCTAGAAAACGAGCTACCTCTCACAGCTGTAAGATAACCTATTAATCTCTAGAAACGTTCTGTAGATGAACATGCTCCGCCGTTATCCTGCAGAATCATGGCGGCTTCTACTCAAGATGCTCTTGGATTCAAGCATGTCATGACCAGGGTATCGTAGAAGTACTGAACCGAAAACAGAAAACAAAATAAAATCATTATATTTGCTCGAACCATACCTGAATCGGGGCGTTACGATCTTTTTAATCAATCCGGAGCGATACCGAAAGGCAGAAATAACAGCTTTCCGTTCAGGTTGTACACTTTTTTGGCTCTTATCATCTCTGCATAAGTCTGCACTTCTCGTTGGGATGCTGCTTCATTTCAGTATACGCACCACCTTCCCATGTTTTAAAAGAAAGTGCACCGTTAGTAGGGCTTCCACTTTAGTGCGCCAGTGGGCAGGCTAGGTGTTGTGTTAACGCGACAACATTTGCATCGCATTCAGCGCCTTGTTTCGCGAGACTGCGATGCGTGCCGAATACCTGAGAGAGGTTAGCACATATACTGGTATTGTGTCCCAAAAATGGCAGCGAATGGCAGGCCTTGACCTCCTCGTTAGCGCCAATTAACCGGGCGTGGAGGAGGTGCACTGCACTGCGGGCGTGGAGGAAGTGCAAAATGCATTCCTGGGCCATCCCCCAGGTGTATATTGAAGCTAGCCATAAGGGCTCTACAAATATTTAAATGACACAAATTATATTGAAGGCTACCCTCCGTAGTGGCGTAGTACTTAAGGCGTTGCTCTACTAAGCCCGATGGTGCGGCATAGAATGCCGGCCTCGGCAGCGAAGACAACCGCAGTGTACCGTGCCCAGGAAGCACGTTACAAAATCCCAGGTGGTCTAATTTAATGTAGACTCCTTCACTGCAGCGTGAGACATACTCTAATTGTGGTTTGGCACGTAGAACCACACGATTTATTCTTATTATTATATTGAAGACTGTCAAGGGGCCTTTCGCATGCTACATTAGCGTATCTACATCATTACTGTTCAGTGCTATATTCTTCTGCTCTTCCCTTTCCCCATGAGAAAATTGACAAGCTGGAGCACTATGCGTTACCACAATATTGTTACGGAAGGATGAAAGAAGAGAGTGGAAGAAGTTCGGGGGAAGCTGGCTGCTGCGTGTGGTTGACGGTCAGCCATCCTAATTACTCTGACGCATCTTGTTTATATATTGTAAATACAGTCTTTCTATACTCCAAACATCCCTGTAACAATATATTCTCTCCTCTTTCTATCAGTTTTGTCTTCCTTTTTCCATCAATAATGACTCGCTTCAGATAGATTCCAGCCCTGGTGTGGGATCTGCGTTATGATTTGGTAATTATGTTCTGCCTGAAGAATACACAACAGGCGTAATATATCAGTGGAGCACCTCAGCAGCATTGAGTTCATGTACTAAATAAATTTGTACTGTTTGTCACTGAATATTGCTCGGTTATAAAAATTAAATCGAACCGGTCCGAATTTCAACCGTTAATTTTTTTCGCTCTGGAGTTGAACCGGTACTGAGATGCTGTCGGTGAACCAACGGATAAACGGAACGAAAGAAGTTCGTGACGTGAAATTCGCATTACGTCATGAATGTCGGTTGTACTTGTATTTCATGTTCGTATCTTGACATGTGTGCGTGCATGTCACTCTTGTTGTACAGTGTCACTCAGGTAACGCACGCTTTTCATCACATAAATGATGCCATTAAATCTATGCTAAATTTGTCATATTATTTCGCGCACGTCATAGATGCCTTGTGTGTATTTCATGTCATTCATGTAGTGTAAACCGTGTCATGTGACACGTGTCATCACTTTTCATGTCATTTATGCCTGACATTCATCACGTTATGATATAAAGCAAAAGTCATGTTACGCATGTGAATAATCAAATGTCATGGCATTCATTATATGTCCTGCGCGTCGTGCCACGAGTGGTATGGCATTGAAGATAAGGAAGGGTCGCGTCCGTGAATGTGCATTCTCAAGTTGGCTGAGCGAGTCGCGGATGAAAGGATACGGCAGGCGCAGGTCCGCTCTTTTAGAGCGCAGCTCTTTGGCGTCCGTTCCTGGGTTTCGCGTCGTCGTCGGCGTTGTCGTCGGCCTCGTAACCAGCTCCGCCCCCCTTTCATCCCCCCAGCGCTAGCAGCGACCGAATGATACCGCTGGATGCCGCTGACGCCGCTAGAGAGTCAAGATAACGTGACTGCATAGAACACCGTCGCCGCCATGCAGAAAGAGGAGGAAAGGGTCCCCCCCCCCCCTGTTCTTGTGTAGCGGATAGGGTGCTCTTCAGTTGCCGACGCGCCGGTTATTTCACGTAGGCCCCGGCACGTCGACGAATACGTGACCACCTTCCCACGGCTGGACCTGGTTCTTAGCGCAGCGGAAGCGAGGGTATCATATTGTTTGTGTCAGCATCGGCGGCGTTGTCCCTGAAACCAACTCCGCAGCTGTGGTTGACTCACTATCGGCGTCAGCGGCATCAGTCAGTCGCTGCTATCTCTTCCCTCCTCCCTTTATCGTGTTGTCCGCTTGCTGCGCGCGCTTCTGCCCCCATCGTTGGCCGCTGGGTGTACACGCCGCCCCCCTCCCCCCTCTTCCTGCGAGTGTCCGGTTGACATAAAGACAAACAGCAATTTCCTAACACTTATGCGGGAGAACATCCCGTTCCTCTCGCTCGTAACGCGTCCCACGGCAGTGACAACCTCGCGAGGCACTTGCATAGATCTCGTCTTTGAGAATCAAGCATTGGTGTACCAAGTCGAACATATATCAGTCTATTTCTCCGACCACAAAGCTTCCTTCATGACTGTCAAGAACTGTTAGTGGAGTCTTTGTTAAAGGAATACGTGTGAAAAAAAAATTCTGTGATAGCGCATACATGTGTTGCTCGATTTCTTTGCCTCAATCTATCGAAAAGGTGAAACAGCTTATTGGCTGCGCTCAAATTTCGCATTAGGAAGTAACGTAATCGTCGGTAATTTTTGACAATATACAGCGCGAGACTACACCGTGATAAAGCCCCTTGATGATATAAAAGTAGCGACACTCTCCTCCTCACGGCACTTTCCTGCTCAATTCTCCTCGACCGCCGGCAGCGCACGGCGCGCTTTTCCTCCTGGGCTCTAGCGGACGGCCGGCACGATTCTATGGAGGTGTGTTATTTTGGGCCAGTTGTGTGCCCCAGTGCGGTTGAAAATCTTTAGAAATGCTAATAACAGCATCGATAATGCTGGAGGCAACGTTTATGAGGAGGTTGGTTTTTTCTTAAAGCCGTATGAATTGGGTATACCGAAGTAATGGCAACTTTGAGGCCAGTTCTATACTTCAGACAACTTTTCTGCCTCATGATCAGATGCTTTACTTCGTGCGTCTGATCTACTATTGCTTGTGACACATCCCGTTGTGTGTGGCTTATTAACGAAAGCCTTAGACCTCTGTTTCAAAGTCCCGTTGTGAGCTGCTGAAAATATCACGTGACCGAAGGCGGGAAGCGAACCAAAGCATGTGCAGCCGCGTATAAGAGGTGCTTAATGATTAGCAAAGTAATAATTGATTAGTGATTGGATTAAGGTGAATTCGGGTGTATTAAGGAGGGTTAAGGTGGATTAAAGTCGATGAAGGTGCATTACGGTGAATGAAGGTGGATTAAAGTGCATAAAGGAGGACTAGGTTAGATTAAGGTCAATGAAGGTGCATTAGGGTGGATGAAGGGGCGCTGATGTGCATTAAGGACGTATATAGAGGATTAGGGTGGAAAAAAGTGCATGAAGATGGATAAGGGTGGATTAACACGGATTAAGGTGCATTAAGGATGATTATGGTCGGCTAGGGTGAATTAAAGTGAATGAAGGAGAATGAGTAGACTAAGATGAATGTGGCTTCGGGTGGATTAAGATGAATTAAGGACGATTATAGGGGATTAGGGTGGATTAAAGTGAACAAGGCAGCATTAGGGTTGATTAAGGATGATAAAAGTACATTAACGAGGGTTAGAGTAATTTAAGGTCGATGAAGTTAGATTAGGGTGCAATAAGGAGGACTTCCATGGATTATGGTGGATTAAAGTGAATGAAGGTAGATTAAGATGGATGAATGGGGATTCGGTGGATTATAGTGCATTAGGAGGATTATGGTAGACTAACCGGTCTTAATATTCAATGAACCCTAATTCACCTTAGTCCACGCTAATACACCCTAATGCTCCTTCATCCACCTTAATCCAGCTTAATACTCCCAATCCACCTAATACAATCTAATCAACCTATATCGCGCCTAATGCACCTTAGCCTACCCTATACGGTCTCAATACTCCTTTATCAACCCTAACCCATCATAATCCGCCTTAATCCTCCTTCATCCACCTTAATCCTTATTCATGGGAATATAATCCAACTTAATTCTGCTTTATAGCCCCAATCTACCTTATTACACCCTAATCCACCTCTATCAAACCTAATCCAGCTCCATGGTCCCAAATCCACCTTAATCTACCCTAATTCTCCCTATTCGCTCTTAATCCTCATTTATCAACCCTAATTCACCTTAATCCACATTATTCGACCTTAATATTCCTTTATCCACCTTAATCCTCCATACTTCTTGTTCATGCACCCTAATCGGTCTTAATAACCTTTCATCAACCCTTCACCATAATCCACCATATTCCGCCTTAATCCCCTTTCACCCACCCTAATCTTTATTCATGCATCTTAATCCTTAATGCAATCTAATTCACCTTAATTTTCCTTAATACCCTCTAATCAACCTTAGTCCTCCCTAATGCACCTTATGTGAATCACTAATGATTCATTAACTTGGGTAATCATTCTCTTATACAGGGGTGGACATGCTTTGGATCACCTCTGGGGCCGTAATCTGTAGCGGTTCGCTTTGGAACCGGTTCGGTCTGGCTGTTGCCGTTGGTCGGCGCTTCGTTGTCGTCATTCCTGGTGGGCGGGACGACATATTTTGTTGACGTCACACAGGTTGTCAATTATCTGGAAAGGAACCGGTTCCCTGCTACGAGAGGAACCGCGGAGAAGTGGTTCGCTCGAGGGTCGCGCGCGGTGGCGAGCATGATGTCGACGGTTGCTAGGGCAACCGTGGCTGCCGGCTAATCTAGCGCCAGCTGACGAGCCGGCACCTAGACGAGACAAGACAGAGACGGCAATGCCGGCTCCTTTGGTTGTGCTAGGTTGTGCTGCTGGCGAGCGCCGAAAGACAACGATGCTACGAGAGGCAACGAAGCGACGCGTTCGGCATGTCCAAAGAAGAGTTTCGAAGGAATTTTAGGCTCTCCAAAGACATAGAGCGACGTCTTTGCGATGAGCTGGAGGAAGATCTCGGACCTCAAAGATTTAGTGGTGTCGACACTACGATGAAAGTGCTGTGCGCGCTGAGGTTTTTTGCCACCGGGAGCTTTCAACAGTGCGTCAGGAATGAAGAAGCGATTGCACTGTCGCAGCCTTCGGTCAACCGGATCATTACAGCCGTCGCCAAGGCTATTACAGTTGTGGGCCAAGAAAAACGATGGGTTAGATTCCCATCCACGGCGGAGCAGAAAGCCGCCGTCAGCTGTGCTGGCCCAACACACACGACGCCTTTGCTAGGTAGGGGTGCTCCTCGACAAATGAAACGAGTATATCACGCTGCCTCACTGAAACATGAGGACCCAGTCACCTGTCCTTGTGTGACGACATCGTTTCGGTTTCGGCGCGCGAACAAGTCCAAAACGTAAAGAAAGTGAGACAAGTTGTTTACATAATGTATGGCACACCACCTAGCGACTAAATAAGAAAACAACACAAATAAAATTGCCACTCAAAGTAGCCGTCTCCGCCGCAAGCTCACATTCATTACTGAAAATTATATTTACAAGTGTTCTATACAAACGAATGTTTAATTATCAAACCACCGACATTTTTCAATTGCTATACCGTCCCCGAAGTTCAAACGAAAATGATGACGTGATCTCCCGGCAGACCGCCGCTCGTTGACTGGTTCCCCTCACGCCGCCCCGTTCTACTTTTTCTCCGAGTGACGTAATCCAGACGTAATAGCCTGACCGAACCGGTTCCAAAGCGAACCGCTACAGAATACGGCCCCTGGCCATCCTTGGGTCATGTGGTACATACAGTTTACAACGCAACCTTGAAACAGAGATCTCAAGGCTTTCGCCTTAAAACTAAAAAAAAAGCTCAATGATGACTAGCTAACGCTCATCACCTGCAATACCCCGTGCATACTTGCCGCTGATTTTTTTCAGGGCGCGAAGCAGAATCTATAATGCTGCACTTCGACTGAATAACAACAGTTAGCGACGTGCGAGGTGATCGAGCCGCCCCAGAATATTAAGCATACTGAGGACAACCGCAACTTAAACGCTGGTGAGCAGGCCGGAAGAATGAAAAAAAAATGCAGCATTACGGGATGCTTTGCTACGAGCTATAAGAAAGACGCCTCAGCTCGCAAACAACGCTTTTCTTTGTCGGAACAAAGTTCTTTCGGCCAATGTCATGCAGCCACTGCTTCCTGCGGAAGCCGTCACGCTTTCCTTGTGGTACTGTAAAAACGGCATAACCATCTTCATGGTTCTTCCGGCAGTTATATGCGCAACTACCCGGCATAGCGCTAGCACATAGAGCAGGAAACACGGCGTACAAAGTTCGCTACGCCGAGCTAAAGCGCCGAGCCAGCCATGCTAAGGAGGAAAATGGCGCGAACGAAAAAGAAAAACCGAAGCAAAACTCAAGATCCGCGCGTTTACAAGGGCAACGGCAGGGAGACGAATCGTCGTACAGAAAAACAGGGGCAAAACTGGTTGCCGCGGTGGAACACGTGACGGGCAAGGAGGAGGCGAGGAGGTTGCGCGGCCGCGGCAGAGTTCAAAGAGTGTCGCTACTTTCAAATTATGAAGGTACTGTATTGTGTGAAACCTTGCGGTGCCATCTGCCGAAACACGTGTTAACCATCAGTAGGAGTGAGTTAAAAAGCCGAGATCAAAAAATTCTTGTGATGTGATTTTCGCTATACAGACGGAAAGACAATACAGAATAATTTCGGAAGCAGTAGTCCTGATCATGCTAACTGAACAGAGCGCAAACCGTGACGACGGGGTGGTCCTGACATCGCGAGATTTTCGATCTGTGCTACGGTCCGTGCATTACCGATGGCTGCTCAAGGTTACATGTTTGCTTGGGAAACTACCTGACTGTGCCTCGCGTAAGGAGCCGTGCATGGCAAATGGAAAAGTGAGACGCATCACTGGGACGCCAAAGGTTTCCATGTAGAGTAAATCGAAAAAATTCCTAAGCGTCCCACATTGAATATTGTGAACATGAACTTGTTTATAACAAGTCATTGCGCGAGACGCAAAAGTCTTGCCTTTACCTAAATACGTGGTGCTGTCACAAAGCTCTGGAACATTTTGTTCTTTACACGCATTGTTGTGGAGAGAATAAGGTACTTGCAGTGCTGTGGCAAGAGCCTTCTAGCTGTCCATATAATGTCGCTAGTAAACGTGCTACCAACAAATTTTAACACATGCGCTCTTCCTCGCGAAAAATTATTTAATAATGTACACTTGGAGAGAAGCACATACCTCAGAATATCGAGCAAGGAGGCTACCTTTAACGTGGCTTGTCGGCGCTTTCTTGGGAAATTGTTTTTTTTTTGCTTGACATAACGAAATCATCTTGTCGCCTCAGACATAGACGGACACCACAGTTACCTGCGTTTACAAAGCGTGCGGGTTGCTGGTTATTTCTGTAAAATTACTCACGGCGGCCTTACAAAATTTTTCGCAGTTTAAGAACGAAAGTGCGACTAAGCACTCTTTACAGCCCGAAGTATAGTTAATAAGGAGGGTTCAAGCTCGTTTTTTCAACTTACATTCTTTAATGTGGTGACAATCCGGACAACCCAGCGCCATCTAACCGTTCAACAAAGAAGTCCGCGTGTTCCAAGCTGGTGTGCTGATGGTTAGATCCATACATTTACGCTCAGACGCCGGAAACAGCGTGAAGTATCCCAAGGGTTCCAATCGCATTAAAACGTGGCGACCTTCGCAATGCGTAACACATCATGCTGCAGACTGAGATAACGTAGTCAAATAAAAGTCACTCTTCCGGAAGTACTCACATGGCCTTGTTCCGGTTTATCCCTCCGTTGTTGGGAGCGGTTAGCTGCTTTTCCCGCTGCCCGTCGTCCTCTTCCTTTACGAGAAAAAGGTGCTGCCTATGACGAAAATACTGACCAACGCCTCAGCCAAGAGTGAATGTATGCTACGGGAAAATGAAATAATGCACCCGAGGGGGTGCTCTTTAAGCAATTGTTGCCTAAACGAATTACCGCATGTTCTGTTTCCTTTAACCAAATATAAGCAATTAAACGCTCTTGCTAGGCGCATGGCCACAGAGTTGGCAGACGACAGAGACAATGCGTGCTCTTTCACGTTTCTTAGATGACATGGGCCTGGGCCTGTGATACCAGTTGTGTAATGTGTCCATCACCTCGTTCCTCCCATTACCATCCCCCATTGTGACCCTTTTTCTTCCCCTATTCCCCTTCCCTTACGTAGAGTAGCAGGCCAGATGCTCCACATTCTACATTTCCCAGTCATTAAAATAGTTCTTCTTTTCCAGAAAAAATTCGAAATGAAGACATTTATGTTGCATGGCGTCATGAGTGGTAAAAAAAGTAGACAACTCATAGTTGCACATTCACTTTTTAGGCAAGCACACTTACCGTAGACTGCGTAGTTAAAAAAAGTAACTAAGCATATGAAATTTATTTGATGTTTGTACTTCAACTCTTCTTTCTCTTTTGTTCCCTTTGGTTGTTTTCATGGATTTTGTAACGCCTTGAGCTGGTAGTGAGACAGCAAGGAAGGACAGTTTTTTTTTTGTAGTATAAGTCATTTGACACGGCGAAACGATGGCGTTAATTATCCCACGCTAGAAGGCTCCTTGAAGCGGGCGTGCTTCAGTGCACACGAAATCTAGGCTAACACGACTCCGGCCACCCCAACGAACGCATGATGCACTCTGGTGTAGTGGCTCTGGCGTGACGTAGGACACTTTCTGTTCCCGTGGCAGCCTCACCGAATCCCGTCCAGTGCCATCGGCAAGGATGACAGCAACGGACGCTACGTTATGCAGCCTAGAATGTGATCGGGCGTACCGTAACTGCGCTGTGCTTGGTGCCCGTCCGCGTTACTGCGGACTATACTCGTTCCTTGATGCCAATTCGCGCGCTGTCGACGGACTCACATGTGCGAATTTAAAGAAGATCTCCTGTTAGACCCTGGGAAATAGTGCAATTGTTGTACTAATGAGTGAGAAAGGAAATATGCTACTGACGCCATTTGTTACATCCAAACATAGCCGGGCGTAGTTATTCTGCGCTGAAGCTCGCTAAAGGGATTATTTATCTGAGGAGACGGCCTGAACTAAACCATCAGTTGAGGAATAGGTCGCGAGTTCGGTGCGTCATAGGTGCAAAAATCCTTAGTGGCGTCTACGAGACCGCAAAAAAATGAGAACACACCTCAGCACTTCTGATCAGTTGCGAATGCGAACGCAAAAGAATCAGAACACACCTGAGCACTTCTGATGAGTTGCAAATGCGAAAGCATTAATGTCCACTCGGGTGCCGCTGAGTGGTCGGCCCGGTTATGAACTCCTCGCGGTGAAGCGAGCGCCTTCAAATGTTCGTCGTGTAGAGATTTGGCCTTACCAAGGCGCAGTTAGAACTCAGGCGAGAGCATGCGCTGATAAGGAACGCGCGGATAACACAGACTTCCGAGAGCGAGGGCGAGTGTGACTGGTTATGCCCTCTCCATTCACGCAATACTGCGGCAGCAGGCGTTCCCTTTTTTCAGCTCAGCTTCGACAAGGCCAGAGCAAGCGTCAAGATGTGGGGTTGCAGCCAATGGGATATTTTTCTGGTACAGACCCCACCATATTTCTGGCTGAATGGGCTATTTGATGCGGTCGCATCAAAATAAATCAAGATTGAACTGTGCCATGCAGTGACATTCAAGAGGCGGAACGTTATGGGGGCGCACCCACACCCCGCGTAGCCTTCGGAGCGCAACGTACAAGGCTATCTTTGATTGCCAATAATTTTGCGTCGACTGAACTATCTGGAGGTCTTGTTCTTGCAACGTATTTTTGGAATACTTTATAATAATTTGGTATGCCTTTCTGGACATAGATGAATATTGCTTCAGGGCCCCTCTTTGGCTTAGGGTGTTCGCCATGGGGTGAAGCAGATGTCTGACAGGATCAAATATTTTCGCTGCTAATGGCGGTTACTAGGCAGTAGAAATTGATATTAAAGCGCCGATAATTCCATAATTCGCATGTAAAATCCTGCATTGAGGAGCGTATTCTCCAGGATATTCTAGATTCAGCTCTGTACAGACTGGCTCCGAGGGCGAGTGAATACACGGAGCGTAAACGCCATTCAGTCACAACAGACTTAAACTTGTTCAGACGGTTCCAACGTGCTACTGCATTCACTGGAGAATAGTGCGCTGGTTCAAGGCCTAGTCAAGATTATTATTGCTGAGATCGTGAGAGATATTGAATGTCGGGGAGGTGAAAAGAAACAAAAACGGACGTTTCCTATACATTTCCAAATTTCCATTTCCGACTTGTGTCTTCCTTTGGTGGGACGGCATTTCACTGGAAACAATATAACAGTGAGCACATCACACGATCACTGCGTTTATTTAAAAAAAATGGCTGCAGGAAAATGAAAATATTTTTCTCTGAGCACCTCCCAATGCATATAATGACACCGCACGGTCTTTAATGATTTTAGTAATATGCTAATCCATGGCGTTTGGTGTCGGCAGGAGATGGAGAAGCGCTGTGGGCATGTCCCTCCTGAGGAAGGCTTGTTACGTTGGCGGCGCTCTCACAGTGGAGATGAATATTCCCAGTCTGTATATCACGAAGACCTGCAGCATGAGGGAGAAAAATTTTACTGCAGAGATTCCGCAGTTATATTGTCACAGGGCACGCAAGCACTATTTGCAGTTGCTCGCCTTGCACGCATACGTCTCTCATTATTGCCCGTAATATTCATGAGTAGGCTTAAGTAATGTAAGCAGAATTAATGCAATAATCCTTTACATATTCTTATAAAGAAATATTAGTAGTACCATCATTATTCTTGACTGTGCATGACGTATGCTGTGTAGTCGTAGTTAGCTTTTAATGGACATATTTAATCCTAATTAGTCTTTATTATGCTGATTTTAGCTAATCATGTTGCCCATTTATATTAGGCCTAATCATTATTCCGTCCCGACATTCTCCATTAACCTAATTATTTACCCTATTTTTTAGTTAGGCTGACTATTCTTATTGACCCTCAATTACTTATCCTTATGCTTAAGTAGTTTCATCGTGACCATAATCCGTTACGTTTTGGAAATAAACAGCGCAAGTTTTACGTAGAGCAGAGGCAAAAAAGACATTCGGCGCTTGCGTATGTCTCCTTTCCCTATGGTATACGCTAAAAGTCGCGCTGTTTATTACCACCATGTATGGTGTCAACTAACCCAACTACCTGATAGCCAACGCAATGTCCATTGCGCTTCCTGACCCTTCAATGGTCTTAACTAATCTCTTTTAGGTGTAAATATTCCCACCTAAATTAATCCTACTGCTGTCTTGTTAACCTTAAAAACTCCAAATAAAGCTTCTATATTCACGATATGGAGCCACAATAATACATCTAACAAGGGATGCGTAGTCTTGAGGCCTTCTCATATACACCCGTTTCGGGCCCAATGTATACCTATCCAGCGAATTGTGTCCGGCATTAGACAGACAGACGGAGGGAGGCGCGGACTTATTTCCGAGGGAAGAAGCCCCGGAATGCTTCCGTATTTACGGGTTGCGCAGACCCAACGCTAATCTTGGAATCTGCATGAAGGAAGCTTACATTAGGAGGGGATTTGAACGCTGTAAATATGGCAGATTTAACTCTGGGAGAGACCTACCTTTTATCCCATTGTTTGACATGCTTTTGGACTGGCCCCGTTTATATTTAGACTGTGTCCGGAGCTGTTCCAATTTTCATTGAACCTTATCTGCGGGTTGGGTCTGAGTCGAAGCATCTCACGTTTTATTATAATTTCATCCGAGGTATCATTTTTGTGAAACTCTCCGGGATCGGGGAGAATTCATGACAGATGCGTGGGAACGGCCCAGTTTATTACTACACGGTATCCAAGGTCGATGCAGTTTTCCTCACAAATGTCGAACCTGCAGAGTTTACTGTTACGTTGTTCTTGGAATAGGCCTAGCTATCGTTACACCTGATCTAATAATGGTACAGTTTTCATTGTATCATCACTAGAATTTGCCCAGCTTTCTTTACACATTTGCCGCGATCGACAGATTTCGTCGCATCTTATCAACGATTCACCCAGTTTAACAGGATCTGCGCAGTTTTCTTATAGCAGTCCCCACGATCGCCAAAATTTACATGACCCTGTGGTGGTCGCCGATGACGGAACCTTGGCTTCCAGCCCCCAGGGCGCAACGCACACCGTTAGACTCGCTCGGGTTTTCGAGTAATGTTTGGGCGCCGGCGGAGCGCTCGGGCCGTACGCTGCCAACATCCCCCCGCTTGTGATCTCCCGCGCACCCTGGAAGACACGCAGTTAAGACGCCATGTATATCTTGTCCTTTTCCACAACGTGCTTTCTCTTTTTTTAAATTAAACCAAGCTTGTCCCCAAGCTCACGGAGATCAGACGCTTTTGCTCTCGCTGGGGTTGAGTACGCTACAACACTTTTCGTGATCGCTCGAGTTTTTATTACGCATGTTCTGGAACCCGCCATATTTTTTTTTACAATGTCGCCTTAATTATCTTCATTTTTGAAATGCCTTATCCACAATTCGCCGAGCTTTTATTAAACGTTTTACGCGTTGAGCCATATCTTCATTCAAATCTCCGAGATCGGTCGTGCTTTTTCTGCCGATGTTTGGTGAACGGCGCAGTTTAATATGGCACTTTTTCCGGGACCGGCCCAATTTACAAGGTGAGTAATTGACCGAGCTGGCGCGCTACAACTAGGGAAATAATGGAACGAAGTCTTGGCGTTATACAGCCGTTCTACGCGTGAAGCCACATATTTTATGCAGTGATGGCATTTGTTGTTCCATTACGTGCGCAACCTTGTTGAGAAAATGTCGGTAACTAGCATATGTGCAGGAGCAGTACATGTCGCTGCATGCGGTTCTCCCTCGAAGATGCGCATCCTACAGTTTTCAACCGAAAGCAAAGAAATAACGAACTAGCATGACATTCAACAGAAGAGCCAATGAGAGCGTTATTAACATTGTTACAGGCAGAAAACACGCTTTACAATATATTTACAAAACATAAGCATCGGACAGAAGCCAGGCATGCAAATTGGAACCGGTGCGCACGACTATCGGCGACCGTTGTCTTCGTTGTACCTCTATTATCGTTCGCTGCTGCAGCGCCTTCTAGGGTGACCCCCCGGCGACAGAGGCGCTGTCCCGGCGCTTGGTAAATTTGAGTGATATCACATCAATAGAGCGACGTGAACGATATCAGAGTAGGGTCGCTGTGCAGAGGTATGGAAAGGTTGTAACTGCTACGTCAGGTCTGCCGCTTGTCGCAAGACACGGTATGGGCCTGTACGGCGACATCAGCTTCTCACAAAGTCCAACTCGCCGTACTGGTTTCGAAGAAGCGCAATATCACCAAGGTTATAGGGTGAATCGTGGTTACGTTTACTGCGTCGAGAAGGAAGTCAGTGACGTCAGTTGCACATCTGGTAGGGAGAGCCCGCATGATCGCTTACCGGGTGGTGTACTCTGTAGCAACTGCTATTCAGTTGTTCCCACTAACTGATAGAGAAAAAGGGCCAAGGAGATGAAGACTAACCCGAAAGAAGGGCGCAGATGGTGTTTCAATGGGCCGAAGACGGCCAGCTGGTAGAGCTGCTGTTTTCTTTTTTTTCTGTGCGGACAAGATTTACAGGAGGCGACGTAATGGCAAACGGAACGCTAAATACCGTGCCAAAAGAAACGACGCTAAACACGATCATATGCCTTTGGCAGTTCCAGATGGGCAGCTGTTCGAACATCGTGCAACTGTGCGAGTACAGTCTCACGCATATGCTTGGGAACGACCACTAGTAGTCTAGGGCCATCTAGGTGCATGTTATAACGGTACAATATGCTATTATGCCGCACAAACATACGCGCAGAGGGGCAACTTGTCAAGTCCGTCAAACTGAGAATGTTCTCCCTCAGGTAAGGGTCACGTCGTTGCTCATCGGCGATGTCAGCAAGCGCAGTAAGCGCAAGGACGGAAGTTGAATCGGCGGTCTTGCGCCGTCCTGGTGGCTCAAACGGATGACGTGACAAGGAATCAGCGTCCTCCTGAAGTCGGCCTGTCTGTCTTATACATCACTGTGTAAGAGTACTCTAGAGCCGTAGAGCCCACCAACCAAAGCGTCTAGCTGGATCCTTTAAAGACGAAAGCCAGCATAAGGCGTGGTGATCGCTGATAACCGTGAACGGCAGTCCATAGAGGTAGGAGCGAAATTTACGTACTGTCCAAACGAGGGGAGAAGGCATTCACGTTCGGTGATCGAGTAATTGCGTTCGTCTGATGACAGAAGATGGCCAGCGTAAGGAATGGCATGGTCACAACCGTGCTCTCGTGCCAATACAGCGCCGATACCGTGGCCGCTGGCGTCCGTGCGAAACTGAGTTGGGGCGAACAAGTAAAAGTGGCCGAAAATGGGTCGCGACGTGAGCTGCGTCATCAGCTCAGCGAACGCGCAAGCTTGGCCTGGACCTTAGACAAAAGTAGCGTCTTCCTAAAAAGTCTTGTTAGAGGGCCTGCGATGTCAGCAATAATTCTCACAACTCTGTGGAAATAGAAGCAGAGGCCTGCAAAGTTTGGAATCTCGGTTGCGCAGGTGGGCACCGGGAAATACTTCAACGCGCGAACGTTCTCCTGATCGTGACGAACGCCAGAAGGGTGGACGAGGAGTCCGAGCACAATAGGTTGCCGGCGGCCGAAGTGACATTTCGTCGACTTGAGCTTAAGTTTCGCCTTACGGGACACTGAAATAATTGTGAAGAGATGCTCAACGTGTGTGTCGAAATTCGGCGAAAAGTCAATGACATTATCGAGGTCGTTCAAGCAGATTGACCACTTTGAGCAGTTAGGGGGGGTATCCCTCATTCGTTAGAATGTGGCGGGAGCATTGCATAGCCAGAATGGCATAACCGCAAACTGATAGAGCCCTTCAGGTGTCGTAAACTCCGTCTTTTCGCGATTCATCTCCTCAACTGTAATCTGCCAATACCCGGAACGTAGGCCTATCGACGAAAAATACTTGAACCACTGAGACAGTCAAGGACATCATACATATATTCTTCTTTCTTACATACATCTTTTTTTCTTATTCCGTTATTCTTGTTCTCAACTTACTACTGTTTTAGGTAAGTCCTTTCTCCTTATTCCAAGTGACCATATTTCCATTCCCCATTTTCTTGTATACGTATGGATGTTCTTTCCACCTAATGAGTAATTTGTGTTGATGATTTGTATTTTGAATTGTATTTTGAATTGTAGTGAATTGCCTTTTTCTTACCTTAGTAGGCTACACTTTCGTATTATTTTTTTATTTCGTTCTAGTTATTTGTTCTGTCATTGCTTTCTGCCTTACATCACAATAAATTTGTTTCTATTCAGTTCCGGAAAATGGAGTTGATTTATCAGGGTGCATTGTATCCTGTACTGTGTACCGTGTCTGTTTCTTTTTCTGATGTAAGCAATGCCGCTATACTGCTGTCAAGTCCGTGGGGGCCTGCGGCTTTGTCAAGCTGTCATTGATTACAGCTTTTACTGCTGGCCTCTAGTGTCGCGCACGCTAGACATATGACACAAACAAAGACATTATTATTATATGCGAGGTAAGAAGTACAGGTCTCTTTTTGTTATTTGGTTAAGATTACGGTAGTCTATACAGGAGCACCAGCTGTTGTACTTCTTTCTAACGCGCGCGACAGAAAATGGCATGGGCTTAAAGAAGGTTCGATGATATCACGGGCAAGCGTTTTCTCCCCTTCCTTTTGTATAACTTGACGCTCAGCGGAGGACACACGATAGGGACGTTGGTGTATGGGTTTGTCGTCGCCGGTGTGAGCCCGATGCTCGACAACTGTTGTTTGGCCCAGTGGTCGGTCACTGTGATCAAAAACGTCCTGGTACAACATGAGCAGGCCCCGAAGTGCGTGCGCGTGTTCGTCCAGAAGGTCAGTGGCGATTGTCTTCGTTATGTTAACTAGCATCGTGGGGTTCGAGTCAATAGCAGCAGGAGGCGATGCAGCAGGCTCATTTAAGACGGAAACATCATAGTCGGAGGGTGTACCTACGGTGGAAAGAGAGATACCCGGGAGTATCACCTGTGGGTATAGCCCAAATTCACAATAAGAAGATGCGGCATGCGGCATTGCCCTTTACACTGATGACCGAGTGCGGAAACATGACATTCTGCGAAAAGAGGACGGTAGCATTGGGCGACAAGATGTCATCGCCGTTGTACCCAGGGGGATCTGGAGAGACGCTGATGTACGTCACGGCTAGATGTGGTAAACGAATGTAATCGGTGGAACACAGCCCAATCGGCATAGGAGCAGAAAGCTCGACGACATGGGGTAAGGCAAACTGGATAACCCCTGCCGAGCATTCAATAAGAGCTGAATGTGCCGAGAGGAAGTCAAGTGCTAACATCATTGCCGGTGGGCACTGATGCAAGACTTAAAGCAAAAGTGATGTGTGGTGTCTCGCAACAGTGACACGGGCGGTCCACAACCAAGCAACATCCAGAGTCGCACCATCGACTACGCGGACTACAGCGATTCGAGCAGGAGTAACAACCTCCTTCAGACAAATACGGAGGTATGATTTCATGACCGATATATGGGCGCCGGTGTCAATGAGAGCGATGACAGGTATACGGTCCACGTCTACGTCGACGAGGTTGTGAGGTCCAGGTAATGCGAACAGAGGAATTTCGGGTCGGGTCGATGTGGCAGGCTCACCTCTCGGAGCTGCGCCATCAACTTCCCCATGATTGACGGGAGAACGGGGGAGAATGAGAGGGAGCATGAGGAGTTGAGCGGGGCAGGTGTCGGGATGGTGAATGGGAGCGGTTTCATCGTGCTGGCCATGATGGCGGAGCACTGGCATCGTCATTGTGTACTGGCACTCGGGAACTACCTCCTGCACGTCGGATGTTTCGATAGCTCAGTCAAGTTCGTGAGTTCCAAGCACTGCGACAATAGAGGCAAATGTGTCAACGTGTCCACAACAGAAGCAGATGGGCCTGCCATCGGAAGTGCGCCATTCTGCGAAATTATGATAATGACGATGAACGCCTGGGCTTCTGTATAACTCAGGTACGGCGGGCGAGCATTATTCAAGACCATTGACAGGGTAAAACATCTGTTATCCTGCGTTTGCTACTTCTTGGTGAACAGGAGTTTGGATAAGGGAAATGGTTCCATGGGACGCATCGGGGTTACGCACCTGAAGAACTGCGAAGGCAGCTTCAATCTCGGGATGCATAATGCACACATTATTATCGGGTGCTTCAGGCACAGGTGGAGAGGGTGGGAGGAGGAGGTACTCGCTGGCAGACGTCGCAGCCGTGTTCGGAAGACGCCTGAAGTTCGGGGTAACGCGGCCACATTTTGCTTCTTCAAAGCGCCGGCATTCATTAGTGACGTCCAGCAGTGTGGATGAGTTCTCAAAAACCAGAAGTGTAAATGCGTCATTCGCAATAGCTTTGAGGATATGCACATCATTTTCCGTTTCCGGCATCGTGTCATCATCTCCGATAGAACACGAGCATGTTCTGGATGGACGTCACATATGACTCAGTGGAAGTCTGAGCTCGGGAGGCGAGTTCTTTCTGTTCAGTACGACGGGGTCCGATGGGCTTGCCGAACAGATCAATGAGCCCCCCTTGTTCTTACATATTCCCAGCTCGTAAGTTCCGGTTCGTGGTTCAGAAACCACAGTTGTGCCGTGCCCGCCAGGCAAACGATGATGTTAGCTAGCATCAGAGTCGCGTCCCAGCTGTTGCGAGTGCTCACCCGTTCGTAGAGTTGAAGCCAATCTTCGACGTCGGTGTTGTCAGAGCCGGAAACGTTACCTAGGTTACGTGGTTGTGTGAAGACCACGGTGCCGTTGACATTGGATGGTTGAGGCACGGTTAGTGACCTGCTGGTAACATTCTCGTCCCCACCTTGAGCTCGCATTGTACATGCCGCCAAGGAGCGTACGCTACGTAGATCTGTCCTGAAACATGAAAATCTCGCACCTCCACCAAATTATTGCCGGGAGAAAAGACGCTTGACACTATATGTACAAGATATATATAACGGGCAGAAAAAAGGCACACAAGATGGCGCCCGTGCTCACGCATTTCGGTGATCGTCGGGTTCATCGGTGTGTGTGTGAAGTGATTTGTAAAGAGAAATGGAAGAGAGAAGTTCAGTGCCGCAACTGTCTATCACAGGAGGACACCTCAACAGCAATGCAGGGGAAGGACTATGGGGATAAAAAAATAAAGGAGATGGAGACCGGAAGTAAAAAGCAGAGAGAGACCAGAATAGTAAAAAAAGACAATGAAGCTAAGCGTTTGCGGGACCTACAGCCGTGCTCTGAGGTGTGTTGCTTCACAGAATTCCATTATTGCCGAAAATGCACGCTTAGTGATGGATCTGTGAGCATTGGGGAAGAGTAGGCACTGCAGGGTGGTGGATGGCAAGCCACATCGGCGGTAGGAGGCGTACAGAGCCTCACTCTCGGTCCCTAAGGCCGGGCAGTGACGCACAAGATGCTCCAATGTCTCCACACCGTCGCAGCCACCACACACGGGGCTGCCAGTTCCCGTGAGCCTGTATGTGCGCGCCGCTTTTTTGTAGCAGCTGATGCGCAGGCGGAGAAGGAAGGCGCTGTCAGCCCGAGAGAGGCCCGCACGTGGGAGTAGGCGCGGGGGCGCTACTCCCACGACGCACCGATCGGGGTGTTGCACATTGAGCCTGCGCGGAACCATTGTCTTGGCCGCGTCGAAGCTCGTCACCAAGTGGGTGAGGGGAAAGCGCTCACCGTGCGCCGCCTTGGCGAGGGAGTCAGCCTCCTCGTTGCCTGGTAATCCTACGTGTGCGGGTATTCACTGGAGCGCCAGGTCGCAGCCTTGATTGACGATATGTCGTAGTTTGAAGCCAACTCGAACAACAAGGGGCACTTCGGCATAGTCTCTGGTCAGCATGCAAAGCGCCGCATGAGAGTCAGTGAGAATGGCCGCCGACACTGTTCGGATGTTCCTTTTCCAAAAGGAGGTCGGCAGGGAGATCGATGGCGGCGAGTTCGGCCACTGTCGACGACGCGGCAAAGCGCAGTCGGCTCTGGCGCGTTTCCGAGATGTCCCTTGCCATGCAAGCCGCAGCACCGGACCCGTCCGGCGTCGCCGAGCCATCGGTGTAGACGAGTAGGCACCCTGCCAGTCGCTCGTGCAGTAGGGAGGCGGTCTCCTTTCTCATGGCGCGCACCGCAGTTCGGCGCTTTGATGCGACGCCAGGTACCGTGATGCCCACGTCGAGCAGACTGGAGCAGCACGGCAGGGAGACGAACTGTTGTGACGACCCAGTGAGCTTTGAGAACTCGGTGGCGCGTTTGCCCATACCCGAGTTCGGCAGGGAGTGGAGTCTGCAGACGAGCCGCTGGCCCTGCAGTGAGCGCTGCAGGTGCTCAGTGTTTTGGGGCGCCTACTTTCGTGCACGAAGGGATGGCGGCCAGTTGCTCACTTCCGCGAGTGTCACCGCTACTTGGGAGAAGCGAGGCAGTCCGTATAGTTCTCGCACCGCAGTACGGTGCGCCGTGTCAATAGCATTCCAATTCGCCGCTCGAGCATTGGTGGTCGAGAGGGCGTAGAGTGTCCTCGATGTGGCCACAGAGTTGTACACGCGCAGTGCGAGTTGCGGCGTGCATCCGTGTCCAAGCGCGAGAAGAGAGCGCGTGGCGCTGGCGACTTTCCTTGATTGCTTAGAAATGTGGGAGACGGCGGCATTGAAGTTGACACGGCAGTCGATCTGCAGGCCGAGGTAACGACGCTCTTGCGCTATGGGAGAGTGCAACGGCGCTGAGTCAGCAGTGGCGCTTCGGAAAGTGCCAGCGTGCCTCGTGGGTGTACCAGCAGTGCCTTGTTTTGGTCGCCGACAGCTGGAGGCCGATGTTTCCCATGTACTGGTCCACCGCGTCGATTGCCGTCTGGACGGATGCGCGCACCTGATAGCCCACTTCAGTAGGGCCAGTCGCAAAGAGGGCGATGTCATCAGCGTAGAAGGCCAACCGTACTTCGTGCGGCATCGCTTTTGGGATGTAGTCCGGAAGTTGCGCGAGGGCAAGATTAAACAAAAAGGGGCTCAAACACTGCCTTGAGCACCAGAAAACACACTGCGCGGCCGGCTGAGCGCACCTCCAATCCGCACCCGAAGCGTGCGATCAGACAAGAACGCTCGCACGTAGTGGAGTAGCCGGTTGGTTATGCCGAGCTTGTGCAGTGCACTGACGATCGTAGAATGCGCCTGCTCGAGGTAGCGACAACCTCGGCCAGGGCGTCAGCCGTTCCACGCAGCCGGCGGAAGCCGCTCTGCTCGGGAGCGAATGCGTCGAGTGCCACTGCAATCCAATCCAGACGACGAAGTGCCATAGCTTCGAGTACCTTACCGGTGACAGAGCTGAGTGAAACCGGACGGTAGTAGCTCACGCTCCTTTGCGGTTTGCCACTCTTTAGGAGAGGTGCCACGGTTGCTTCTTGCCACTCGCGAGGGACGACGCCGGTGCGCCAGACGCGGTTGTACACCTCCAACAGCGATCGGAGCTGCTCGTCGTCGATGTTTCGCAGCGTCTGATAGGTGGTCGCATCCACGCGCGGCGCGGAACATCGCCTCCGAGCGTTGAGGACGATGCGAAGCTCGCCCAAGGTGAAGTCCTTGCACAGCGCCTGCACCTGCTGCATAATTCTGTTCGTCGCGAAGTAGCGCAGCGGCGCCAGGAGAGCGGCTTTGTTGCGCTCAGGAAGCTCGACAACTGGGCCATCCGGCGGAAGCAACGGCGGCGGCGCTGCAAAGGCGGCGGCGAACGCGTCCGTGAGCTCCTCTGCGCTCAAGCCCTTTGCGACCGCGATGGAAAGCGTAGGATAGCGAGGGATTGTTGTGCCATTACCACCAGCCCGGATTCAGAATCTACAAGATGCCAAATCGATCCTGCGAATGCCCTTTGGACAAACCCGGGGCTGTACCGAAAGGCACAGCGCCCTAATTCTCCATTGCCAAGTCAAGATGCTGAGCCGTCAGGCAGCGGAGTCCTGTGGAAAAGCATCGGTGAGCGACATGTCCAAACGTGCAACCAAGTGCCAGACAGCCCGGCGCCGTACCTCCCTTTGCCTGGAGGTCACCGCGCCCGCCAACTTTGAACCGGGGGCGGACGCGGTGACGCTGATAAGCTGCGACGCGACCGCCAGAAAAACCGGATCCGTCAACCCACCGGGAGCAGAGTGCCGCTCTCGACTGGAGTGGGATGTGTCACGCCTTTTCGCCGGACGTCGCCATGCGGGAACAGTCGCGTTTCCTGTGAGCTCTCCGCCCCAGTGCCGATCGGATCATGTCCTGTATAATGATCTGTATATAGTGTATAAAGTCCCTTTTGTTATTCTCACCGACGCCTGACTCGGAGTCTTCGCTACCAACGCTCTGTCACGAAACGAGTGACGGGCGCTACGGGACCACCTCAAAGTCGTAATAGTGGTGGCAGCGGTAGGATGTCGTAACAGTGGATGGCAGCAACGGGATTGACCGGCATCGGCTACCTCGGCGCGGTGAGTGCCTCAAGTTTACCTCAAACACCAGACATTCTCTGACACAGGTCATAGTAGCTCAGGGAAGCATTTGGTGTTGCATTGTGTTAACCTTGTGTGTTTCAAGCCTAGTGAGCGTGTTTTGAAAACCAGGGGATGCTGAGGGGGCAAACAGGGCAGTGTGTGAAATACTTGCGGATGTCTTACTAGAAGCATTAGAGTAGCGTACGGCAGGTATACTCAAAAAGGGTAAACAGCAGGAGGACAGTGTGAACGATGGAGAAGTACAAGGTGAAGGAACTTCTCCAAATTCGTGAGGAGTTGGGCATTGAGTTGGGCTCAACCAAAAGAAAGAATGCGATCCTTGAGGTCATGAGGACTGGGGACGTAACGGCTGAGGAAGCCGAAGAGGCATGGGCGGATATCAATGAACGTCGGGAAAGGAAGGAAAGGAAAGAAAAGGAACGTCGCGAGGAGGAAAGGAAAGAAAAAGTACGTCGGGAGGGGCAGGCAGAAAAGGAACGTCGCGAGGAGGAAAATGAGGAAAGGAGACAGAGGGAATGTCGCGAGCACGAGCTTAAAATGAAAGAGTTGGAGACCCGAAATAGCTCGCCGGCGCCTAGTCTCACTTCTAACGGTGCAAGAATACGCGATCAACCTCCACCCTTTTTCGTCGGAGAAGATATGGCCAAATACCTCGTGAAATGTGAGCACGTGTGCGAACGGAATAGCATTGAGCGATCCCTCTGGGCACAGAATCTGTTAGCCTTGCTTCCTGGGGAGGCACCGGACGTAATAACTGGCTTATCGAAAGAGTCGTTTGAGAGTTGCAGTGATGTGAAGGGAGCGCTACTGCGGAAGTACAGATTGTCGCCCGAAGCTTTCCGGCAGAAGTTCCGGTATGCAAAAAAAGGCAGGGAGTCGAATGTTGACTTTGCGTTTCGTCTGAAAGCCGACCTGGTGGAATGGCTGAAGGGCGAAGAGGTTTACGACGACCGTGACAAAATCGTCGAATGCATCGCGTTGGTGCAGTTCTACTGTTGCATTGATGTGGATGTCAGGCTCTAGCTGCAAGATAGGCTAAAGGAGGTTAAGCTAAACAAGGCAGCAGAGTTAGCGGAAGAGAATTACACCCGCCGCAGCTTGCACAGCAAGGCAGTGCGCGTAGAAAAAGCAGATAGGAGAGATGGGTTGTCCGGGAAGCCCGACGAACGGAAGCAAATCACGCGTCGCAAGTTTCGGAAAGACGAGTCCCTTACCAAAGAAAATGTAAGGGAAGGACAGGATGCATCTCAGAATGCTAACGATGGTCCCAAGCAGCGAAACGATACGACGCGTTTTTTTGAAAAACGGAAGCCGTTAACTTGCTACAATTGCAAAAAGCAAGGGCACATCGCTGCGAGCTGCCCAGAGAAAATTGCTTTTGCAACAATACAGGAAACTAACAAAAACATACGACTATTGGAGCCATATATGCGGGAAATTAAGGTAAACGGCAAGAAGTGCCGAGCACTTCGGGACTCTGCAGCAACTATGGACGTTGTCCGCCCGTCTTTCGTCTCCTCGAATGATTTTACGGGAGAGTGCGCTTGGATACGGCAAGTGGCCGAGGAGGAGAGTGGCTGTTTACCGATCGTAACGGTTATCATTGGAGGAGAGTTCGGGAAACTTAACCCAGAAGCCGCTGTGTCTGCCGCCCTCGCGGAGCATTTTCCCTACCTCTTCTCAAATAGCTCGGAGCAGCTGCTGAAGGATCAGGGCAAATCATTTTTTGCCGACGTGGCGTACATGGCCCTCAGGCGATCCAAACCGCGCCCGCTGTCGAGGGAACTTGACTTTGCGTCGGTGAGCGAACAGCGGTGCGGCACACTGACCGATCAAGATAACTTGAGTGGCGAGCAATCACGGGAGAGGCAGAGCTCGGAGGCTGGGCTCGGCGAGCGGGTCCTGGAAGTGAGTGGGAATGACACGTGCAGTGCTAACCGCGATATGGACACGACACCGCAGTTAGACGACGCGGGCTCCATACTCGCTCCGGTTTCCGCCAACCGGCAGGAGCTGGCTGCAGTTGAAAGGGAAACTCGGATTCGCAAGCAACAGGAAGACTGTTCACTAGCCGATCTGAGGAAGAGCGTCAAACGGGGAGTGAAAAAAAGAGGGTTTCATTTTACGAGGAATCTGGCTTATTGTACCGCCGCTACACGGATAAGCCGGGTCGCAAATATAAGCAGCTTCTGATTCCTCAAAAATATCATCGGGAAAAAAATGAATGACCTCATTTGCTTCCTCAGTAGTATGTTTTCGGTCCTAGTGATTTCAAGGGGACCATTCCATTTGTCATTATTATTGCTGATTATTAATTGTTCCTGATATTTTGGTGTGTTGTTCATGTGAAAAATGGTTGTTTGAGCCTTGTGTACTAGATCGTACACCTGCCTCTTGTTGCAGCGGGAGCAAAAAGGGGGATAGCAATTTATTTAGGTTGATTTGGATTATGGCCTTGTCAGGTGTTTGGCGGGAGACAGAGGGCACTTGTTCGTGTTGGGTGTTGCCTTTTGCCGGTCGGTTTTGCAAGCTGCAGAACGACCAACCAGGACCAGTGGCGAGAAGCAAGGGCTTAGGAACGACCCGAGGGGAGCTGGTTGAGGTGCCTTGGCGACAACGCGGTGAGCAGAGCTCCTGTCCTGGCGAGTGGGACCTGGGCACGTGAAGGTACCTGGCGTCCAGACACTGGACGTGAACTTGGACGAGCCTGACGAACGTGCGCGCCTGGCATCCGAGCCACGTGGAGGCAGCTCGTCTTCCCGGCGCTTCATCTGAGGGCTGGGATGCTGTTGTGCCATTATCACCAGCCCGGATTCCTAATCTACAAGATGCCGAATCGATCCTGCGAATGCCCTTTGGACGAACCAGGGGCTGCGCCGAAAGGCACAGCGCCCTAATTCTCCATTGCCAAGTCAAGATGCTGAGCCGCCAGGCAGCGGAATCCTGCGGAGAAGCATCGGCGAGCGACATGTCCAAACGTGCAACCAAGTGCCAGACAGCCCGGCGCCGTACCTCCCTTTGCCTAGAGGTCACCGCGCCCGCCAACTTTGAACCGGGGCGCCAGCGCGGTCGCTGGTTGCACCTCTCGGATGACCGTCGAGTGCTGGCTTTGTATTGGGCCGTTTGAGTGACAATGGTTTCTCGGGGCATTATAAGCTGTGACGCGGCCGCGTGGAAAACCCGATCCGCCGACCCACCGGGAGCAGAGTGCCGCTCTCGACTAGAGTGAGATGTGTCAGGCGTTTTCGCCGGACGTCGCCGTGCTGGAACAGTCGCGTTTGCTGTGAGCGCTCGGCCCCAGTGCCGATCCGATCATGTACTGTATAATGACCTGTATATAGTGTATAAAGTCCCTTTTGTTATTCTCACCGACGCCTGACTCGGAGTCTTCGCTACCAACGCTCTGTCACGAAACGGGTGACGAGCGCTACGGGACCACATCAAAGTCGTAATAGCGGTGGCAGTGGTGCAAAGTCGTAACAGGATCTTTGGTCGAAGGAGAGTGCCGAGAATGCGCCACGGGCGCGATTTGTTGCGCGTATCATCGAGCGACACACAAAAACTGCTCCACATCTGCTTGCGCTGCTGCCTGGCATTACGGCGGCACGCCGCATCAAGGCGATTGTTGAGAGTCCAATCCTCTCTCCTGTCACTCTTGATGGCTCGGAGTTCAGTGCTGCGCCGGACAGCTCGAAGTGTTAAGCAGCTTGATGTCGGGCACCGGCGTTCCCGCAGGCACAGAACAGCATTTCGTGCCGGCGTCGACACAACATCTCACGGGAGTCAGAAAATCCGTGTTCGCAGTAGGGGGCGTGGCACAGAGTTTCCGAAACTGTGTCCAGTCGGTGACACGGTAGGAGCGCCGCGGTCCATGGGCTGCAGCGTGCGGGTCGATGGAGATCGGGTAATGATCGGAGCCCTGAGTGTTCGGGCTGCGTAGTGGCACTCGTAGTGTAGTGACACTCCTAAAGGCAACCCTCGCTCACAAGTGACAAGTCGATGGTGCTCTCCCGTGCGCCCCGGCGCACGAATGTGGGACTGCCGGTGTTGAGAAGTAGGAGGCCCGCAGAGAGGATGGAGTCGAGCAAGTCTGTACCTCGCGGCTCGGTGTGCGAGCGCCCTTATGTTGTGTAGTGACTGTTGAAGTCAAACAACACCACAGAGTCACCCCCGATGCCAGCGACAAGCGCAACCACAAAGGAACTGTCCCACCGACGCACGGGCCGAACATAAACACTGGCGACGGAGGTGTCGGCACCCCCAACACGCACAGTCACGGCCACGCACTCGATGTGACTGGTCACGATGTCGGTGACATCTACATCGGCTTGCGCGAGACATGCGCGAACATACAGAGATGCGTGGGACCGTCCAGGCGAATGCAGCAGGCCGCAGCAACGAGCCTTGCTACAGGTATGCGACCGGCATTCGGTGGCACTGTGATAGGCCACAAATCCGGAAAAGTTAAACTCGCCGGGACGCGCGTAAGTTTCTTGTAGCGCGAGCACGTCGTATTCGTGTAGTGAGAGGTGCTCGGCGAGTTCATCGTGGCAGTGGCGCATCGAGCGGACATTCAATTGGAGAATGCGCGGCCGACGTTTCGGAGATCGCCTATCCATGGTGAGCCAGGGCTTGCTGGGCTGCAAGGCCCGCGGTGCACTTGCCGTGTGGTGTCGTCCATCGCTGCTGTCTCTATGAGGACGCGCAGTGCTGCTGCGAGGGCAGCACAGCAGCCCTCCTGTCCATTTGCCAGTTGGGGCAGCGCGGCTCCGAGGCTTCGTGATTCCCGCTGCAGTTCGTGCAGCGCGGCCTCTGTGAGGTGCAGTCGGCGGTGCAGTCTGCGGTGGCGTGCGACTCTCCTCAACATGGGCAGCGGTTATCGCGCGAACGTGTTGCGCCGGCGTGACCAAACAAGTCGCATCGATCGCACTGGAGTGACCGCGGGAGTCTGGGACGAACCGTGCGACGCTGCTTGAAGGGGAGCACTTCGGGCGAAACGGCGTTGCCGGCGAATCGCACCGCTGTGTTGTGGCCCCTACGTTTGTATGTGATCACGGTCACGGAGGCTTCAAGGTGGTCTCTTATTGTGTCCGCGTCGAACGAGCGGTCGACACCGAAGATGGTGCCAGTGCCGGTGGTTTTGTGAGAGCTTTCGCCCTCACTGGCACATCGCCGACGGTGCGGACTTGTAGGAGATGTGACAGTTCTGCCTCCGGGAGCGCGTCGACGGCGACAACATTCCGTTGAAAGTTCACACACACGCGGTGTGCTCCCTGATTAGCTGAGAGCTGTGCGGCGATAGTTTCTTGCGTCAGTCTCAGGAAGTTGCCTTTCTTCCCTTGGGGACGAAACGGGACCGTGTCAACGCGTTATCCTGGAGCTGGGCCGTCGACCGAGGGTGTATGCGGGATCATCTCGAGAGGCCTGTAGCGCGGCCTCCTTTTCCCGGCCCTCTTGGGTGATGATGGGGGATTAGCGCTGTGTTGAGTAGCCTGCTCTGTTAAATCCGAGGTGGAGATGAGTGCTGGGCGACGTTCATGCTCGGTGTGGGGCTGCTGCTGCTGGCTGCTTTGCGGAGCGAGAGGCTGGAGCAGCCCGAGAACACAGCTGGGGCGCGGGCACGCCGAGCTAGCTGGGTCGGTTGAGGAGTGCATTCCTTTTCTCCCGTTGCCTTTTTAGAGCGCAGCTCTTTGGCGTCCGTTCCTGGGTTTCGCGTCGGCGTTGTCGTCGGCCTCGTAACCAGCTCCGCCCCCCTTTCATCCCCCCAGCGCTAGCAGCGACCGACTGATACCGCTGGATGCCACTGACGCCGCTAGAGAGTCAAGATAACGTGACTGCATAGAACACCGTCGCCGCCATGCAGAAAGAGGAGGAAAGGGTCCCCCCCCCCCCTGGTTCTTAGCGCTGCGGAAGCGAGGGTATCATATTGTTTGTGTCGGCATCGGCGGCGTTGTCCCTGAAACCAACTCCGCAGCTGGGGTTGACTCACTATCGGCGTCAGCGGCATCAGTCAGTCGCTGCTATCTCTTCCCTCCTCCCTTTATCGTGTTGTCCGCTTGCTGCGCGCGCTTCTGCCCCCATCGTTTGCCGCTGGGTGTACACGCCGCCCCCCTCCCACCCCTTCCTGCGAGTCTCCGGTTGTCAAAGCGCCGGCTCGAACTTTGAAGTTGGCGAACTGTGCGCCACAAAGTTGCCCAACGGCTTGCTGGTAGTAGCTGCCTACTTCGCCCCTACCGCACTCACGAAAGACGTCGTGCACTTCCTGCAACTCGCATTAACCGTCCATCGATCCACACCGATGTTAGTAGTGGGGGACTTTAATGTTGACATAAAGACAAACAGCAATTTCCTAACACTTATGCGGGAGAACATCCCGTTCCTCTCGCTCGTAACGCGTCCCACGGCTGTGACAACCTCGCGAGGCACTTGTATAGATCTCGTCTTTGAGAATCAAGCATTGGTGTACCAAGTCGAACATATATCAGTCTATTTCTCCGACCACAAAGCTTCCTTCATGACTGTCAAGAACTGTTAGTGGAGTCTTTGTTAAAGGAATACGTGTGAAAAATAAAAAAAAATTCTGTGATAGCGCATACATGTGTTGCTCGATTTCTTTGCCTCAATCTATCGAAAAGGTGAAACAGCTTATTTGCTGCGCTCAAATTTCGCATTAGGAAGTAACGTAATCGTCGGTAATTTTTTCACTTCGGCGCCATCGTTGCTCGTACCTTGAGAGCATGTCGCAGGTGCGACCCCGGAGTGAGTCATTGGAGAGGGAGACTGACCCTCTCTCTCTCTCGCTCTGTCGGGCGCGGACAAGTAGGTGGCTTGGCCAATGGGGGCTTGCTTGGGGAGCTGGCCCAATCGGCGAATGCTCGGCAAGAGCTGCCACGTGGAAAGCTTGGGAAGGTAACGCGGGGTGGCTGTCATGGCACCGGCGGGGGTCGTTCGTTTGTTGTTCGCCATGTTACGGAGCATCGAGCGATGGTGGTGGGCTGCTTTCTGTCACGGCCGCGGTCATAGTTTCGTTTCCAACGCGAGTCAGCAGTGAGGCAGGCAATGATGCAGGTTGCCGGCACCATTACAGGTCGGTGACCCGCTACACGAGGCGCTGACTGATGGCGACGACTCCGTGCTGTCAGAGCTGGTGGCCGGCGAGGAGAAGATCGTGCTGCTACTCGTAGACGTAGGCGCTGAGGCATTGCTGTCGCTTTCCATCTCGGAAAAAGCTGCTGCGGCGGCAGTGGTGTTGGCGGCCTCTTGCCGATCATGGTTGCCACGTGCCTGGCGGTTGGCGTTCTTGCGGCCGACGTTCTTACGGGTTGTCGATGACAGGCGCTTTGGCATCCCTTTCGAGCCTAGGATACGGCGGTCCTCCAAAAGCAGCAAGTCCAGTGCTCGCGAGCGAGGCTGTGGCATGCCGAGACGAAATCCAGGCACTGTGTCCTGGGTGTCATCCATGTCAGGGTCCAACGAAGGGCTGAAGCGGCCGGCTACAGGTACATTACCTTCTCCCCTGGGTGCCCTAAAAAGGGCTACGCTCTGAGCGCTGTCGTGGGAGAAGGTTAACAAGTAGCTAGGGTTAGGGGTAAAAAAAACCTCTCACAACGAAGTCTGTAGCGAGTGCTGTGGTCGTCGGAGCGAGGGGGAATGCGACCGCTCGCTACGAGTGTCCCGGAGCCTCTCTTTCTTCTCATCATCGTTCGCTGCTGCAGTGGCTCGTAGCAATATTTATTGTACACTGACAGTGGTGTTACAATGCGTCGCAAGTAGGCATTCCGTGGTTTAGGTGTCAGTCGGTTGCATAGGTTCCGAAACATTCAATTCAGGGTGTCCCCACTATCATGCACCAAGGTGTAAAGATATTGAAATGCCACGTAGAAGGACAGAACCAAGGTGATGTTTTTTGACGTCGATTGGAGATATTCAGAGTAATTTTTGCATTTCGCCTAATAACATTATTTCACCTAATTATTTATTCAACGTCTCATACTATAATCAGATGAATGCTGTCAATGAGAAAGCTGTACAGCAGCATGAAAAACAGCTTTTGGTTTCTCAATACGTGCTATATAAAAGTGCTTGTCCGAGCGTGAAAGAAGCCCACGAATACAGACAAAGTGCTTCGAGTGGCCTTTCGTGCGAAAGCTTTTGCGTGTATTTGCGGGCTGCTTTCACACTCTGAGAAACATGTTTATGAAGCACGTAATGGGCATCGGAGAGCTGTATCGGGAGTTTTTCATGTTTATCTACAATTTTCTCCTTGACAATTGGTAGCTAATCATATTTGAGAAGTTCATAAAATAATCAACCCTTATTCTATTATTAGGCGGAATGAAAAAAAATAACCACAGCATCTCGAAGCAACAACAAAGAACGTTACCTTGGTTCTGTCTAGCTAAGTGGAATTTGCATATCTTGAAATGTTGGTGCGCGATAGTTCGGATACCATGTAAATGCGTTGGCCTGTTCATGTACAACAATCGATATGTATACTTTAGGGAAAGCAGTCGGCCAACGACACCCAGTTGAAAAACACAACAGGAAATTTTCACAGTCTGTCGTATTTTGGGACGTTGTTTCTGTAGTTCTGTTGCCTGTAGTTCTGTTGCCTGTAGTTCTGTTGCCTGTAGTTCTGTTGCCTGTAGTTCCGTTGCCTGTAGTTCTGTTGCCTGTAGTTCTGTTGTCTGTAGTTCTGTTGTCTGTAGTGTGACGTCCTGTAGTAGAAAGTTCTGTAGTTCTTGATAAATATTTAATTAAAAATTGACAGAGACGTCCGTAAGGATATGTAAATTTGTTAGTACAAAAAAGAAAAACATAAAAGTAAAAAAAATTTAAAAAAAAAACGTCTCCGCCTAGGATTCGAACATGCGACCTCACGATTCCCAGCCCGGCATCTTACCACTGCACCACCCCAAACATGCTATTCGAGTGTACGTTTTAGCCGTGTGAATAGTACGACGTGCTGATACGCTGGTGTTTACATTTGCATTTTGAGAGGCAAGATCCGCTATCACTCCACCGCGTCAAGTGCCGCATCTCTAGAAGAGCAAGAGTGTTCGTACCATTGACAGGTACATCGTGCAGTGCTAGAACATCGATTTTGATGTACGATATCCTTATTAAATAAGAAATTCAGAAATAGACAACGTTGACTTTTAGGGTTATTACTGCTAGTTTCGACAGTTGTCTCTCGTTCTTTACACTTTTGAGCGCGCATATATTTCGTGTGTTCAATGCAAAATAGCTAGATAAACATTCGTGGATGAGAGTTCTTTCTGACAGCATACTGGCTTCTCACGGCAGCACTGTATCAGATTAATGAGACCCGAGCGAGACAGCTTTTCACGCAACTTTGTGGAACAACCCCAATCTTCTTTTCCGCTTCGCATAAGCTTGTGGAATATTCCTGGGAAATTAACTAATGTGTCAGTGTAACAGCACATGTAAGTCCACAGGCCTGTGTGCCACATCTTACCAAAAAAAAAACGGATACGCAGCCATTCCCGCAGATGGTATGATTTTGATCAGCGGCCGATTTTGAGGAGGCCGGTAGGGCGTTGCTGGTGCCGCGTCGTCACGGCACAATTATAACTATTCGCCACGTCGACTTTATTACCGGTGTCGGTGCCATCAGCATTGCCGGCTTCAGAGAAGCGCATTTGAATACCGCGCAAGAGAAAAGTACAGTGTACACCAACGATGCGCAAACATACAATTTTGAAGGACCGCGACGGAAATCGCTTCTGTTGCGACTTCGGAACTCTTGGCCGTCACGACCGAATGTTTCTGCTGCGACGTCAGAATTGGTGTCGTAACGTCGGAGTCGCTGTCAGGATATAAAGCTGTTGTTCCGACTTCAGAACTCTTGTTGTCGCGACAGAATGCTTCTGTTGCGAAATCAGAATTTCTGTCGTAACGTCAGAAATGTCTCCCAATTAAGAAATGTCAACAACTTCTGTCGTACAACAGAATTTCTGTAGTTGCGACAGGAATTCCTTTTGTCTTTTTCAACCGGGCACTACAGAAGCTTGTCGCATCACACAATTTCAGTGCACTTCTGTTGTCATCATTGGGTACATGCTGCGGCGATAGGTTTCCGTTGTGGAACAGTTCTCTGTAGTACAACAGAAGTTTGTCCATTCCTTCAGGAACACTTCTGTTATGACAACTGGGGGCCTGTTGCAATGATAGGTTTCTGTCGTACAACAACATTTTTCTGTAGTACAACAGAAGTTGGTCGCATTACTTCAGGAACACTTCTGTTGTGACAATTGGGGGCCTGTTGCCACAATAGGTTTCTGTAGTATTTCAACAGTTCTCTGTAGCACTACAGAAGCTTTTCGGGTTACTTGAGGAACATTTCTGTTGGGACAACAGGGTGCCTGTAGTGATGACAAATTTTTCTGTAGTACTACAAAAATCTGTTGTAGAGCTTCAGCTTTCTGTTGTAACAACAGACATACAACAGACTGTACTTCTGTAGTAGCAACAACAAATGTCTGTTGTACATCAGAAAAGTATGTCGCTCCATCAGGAATCTGTAGTTACTACAGAAAAATCCTGTTGTACAACAGAAATTTCTGTAGTACTGAACACAACCTCTGTTGTCATTTTCAACTGGGCAGTGAGCCCTAGCGAATAAAAAACGGTGTACTTTTGGTCCCAAATTCACAGAACTTGCCATATGTAATGGCTGCCGCCGCCTACGAAACAGCCGCCGCAATATCCCCTCTTTTCTTGTATCGACACGTGATTCCTTGTCAATATTGCGTGTTTCTTTATCAAGCATTCACTTTTGTCTGTCAGTTGAGTTTCCCGCACTCTAAAGAGGACTTCGTGGCCCTGACGCCATTACTGCAGATGCGTGTTTGTTTGTCTACCTATAACTTTACCATAGCGCAAGAAAGGCAACAACGAGCCTTGAGACTCTAGGCGTCGCGAAGCCCACTTCACACCTTGTGACTTGGCCCTGTTCTGGGTCTTGCTACGGCACGTTGGCTTATCGGGCAAAGATATTGTGCACATTCCAAGGAGAATGAGTGGCAACGTAACGAAAATTAAATTATGGGGTTTTACGTGCCACAACCACTTTCTTTTTATGAGGCACGCCGTAGTGGAAGACTCCGGAAATTTTAAGCACCTGGGGTTCTTTAACGTGCACCTAAATCTAAGTACACGGGTGTTTTCGCTTCCATCAAAATGCGGCTACTGTGGCCAGCATTCGATACCACGACCTCGTGCTCAGTAGCCCAACACCATAGCCACTGAACAATGACGGCGGGTCGATTGGCAACGTAAGCGAGTAGCCAATCCTCACGGCGAGTTATTAGCCTAATGAAAATCATTAGCAATTAAAGGTGCATCTTTCTTGCCGTGAGCTTACTTAGACCACGTTGGTTGTTTTATTGGTGAAATTTGCAGACAAAAGAGCCTGCACAAAGTGTCACAAAGCTGGTGTATAGGAGGTGCTGCACATAGGCTGATTCACCGTATTTAGGTTGTCTTCAGCGGCGGGAGGCCCTACGTGGCACGTGACGGCCTTGGTACAGTACCCGCACTACGCACAAGTACAGAGAATCCTCGTGATAACATTGATTGAGGCGAGGAAACACGCATTTCGTTACAGTAGAGAGTCCTCAGAATAGGCATTGTACGGCGGAAAGTGTACTCCAATTGCATGAGCTCGTAAGACGTCTCTTCAAATGAACCCAGGCTCAACTCTGGTGACATGACACTATTGCATTTGGCGCGTACAAAATCACATGCTTCCCACTGTAATTATGAAAGTCACAAAAAGTTTTACTTGTTGGACTGTTCGTTTAGAAGCATGCACAGTTTACATCTTTGACATCGAGAATAATGATTAGAGTGTAGTGGCACAGTGTGCAGTTCTTCATTGCCTTTTCTGCATTTCTTCCTAATTAGAGTCCTGCTTCACCTTTCACTGTATAAACTAAACTCGTCATGCCCTGAAGTTTTAGCCGTGATAAGTTTCAATGAAGCAAAACAAATAAACCAATATCGTCTTAACGAGAGCAAACTGTGTGCCTCGCTCTTGCATGTGGAACTTAGTTCCTAAAGCTTTTTCTTGTTTTTGTTGTTTTTAGCAAGCTTTATGCGTTGCACATTTGCTGCTACCGACATTATCTATGTTGTGAACACCCTGGCTTCGCTTCTCGCATGACATAAAGCGGCCTGAAGAGCTCAAGTTGGACAGCTGAAATCAAAACACAAGGCTCGTGCTGCTGTAACGCTAGACATCTTTTATATTCATTTATGTTTGTTATGTTAGTCTCCTGAAAAGCCGAGCTCGTATTTATCAAACAAGCAAAAAATGTTTTGCTTTTGTAAGTATTGACATTTTTATGTTAACTTTATTTGTTTTAATTAAGCTGGTCTCTTGAAGAGTCTGGGGATGACTCTAACCAGAATACAAGTGTACGGTTCGCAGTTTTAGTTATTTTTATGTGAAGATTATTTAGGTTAATTATGCTAGTCCCCTTAAAATCCCCACGTTAGATGATTCAAACCAGCATACATGTGCAGTGCTTTGTAATTCTTGACTACATTTTTATACGAATATTCGTTATAGTTGTAACAAAAATAGTGATCTTTCATATTTTATTTTTTATGTATGTTGGGTTATTTATGCCTAACAACCCATCTTTTTTTTTCAGAAAATGTTCCGTGGTGCCAACGAGTTCAACGTTGTTTATAGGCGAAAGTCGGTATAATGAGAAATTTCTCGAAAAATATTTTTTCATACCTAATTCTTGGTCACTTGACACGAAATCAACGAGTGTTTTTGACCATCACAGATGTGCTTGCAAATCGCTTCAGATGTTTGTTGAAACTCAAAACTATTTCTCCCAATTTAATTTCATCACAAAATTGTTTGGCCTTCTTGTGAAAACTGATTCTTGCCCAGCTGACCCAGAAGACACTGATCAGCGTTCTTTATTTTTCAGACACAATGCATAAACCAGACCTTTAGATATTGCTCATGGAAATACATTGAAAAGCTGTGAGTGCCAAGATAGCCAATTTTCAAATACTTTAGTACTACGAATGTCTGTGGTCGCGGGAAACGCGAGTAAATTTGCAAAGTTCCAGTTTCTTTCGCAGAAACCAGGGGAATGCAGAGGCATAAATTAAATGTAGAGTAATGGCCAGTTTTTTTTTTGCCTCTAAATGCTGCGATCTTATACAAAATAACTTAGGAGCGGGCTACACGAGTAAGTTAACATAGTATAGCCGAAAAATATTTCAAGCCTTACAGGTTGAGTGGATCGCCTAAAAGAAACTGTAAAGCTCAGTTTTTTTAAAACAAGAATCCTTGTGTTCAATGTGAAAATGAGTCTTGGGTGGCCAGCGTAAGACTACGTGCGATAAATTATTCTAAAGCCCTACTTCTCTGCCATTCATGTGGAAAGTTAAAAAAGGTATTTTTCAGAGCGGAATGTTTTTTTAATGTTCACATGTGGATCGCGCATACGACATAAATATGTTAAACCTTGTCGTCCAGCAAGGAGAGATTTTTGATGAAGTGAGCCCCAACATTTAATAAACGAACTGTAACTTCATTTATTTCTTATTGATACGAAAAAGACACGCGACGTCAAGCGGTACGGCTGCGAAAGAAATGTTTTTTTTTTAACGTGAACGCGAAAAGTGCGCGTCTGACCAACAACAGACTGAACAGGACATGCATGACTTCTATGGCCGAGCTTGTTCATTCTGTCGAACAGCGGTAACACTTAACAGCACACGAATTTGTTCACGCTCACGTCGTAAGGTATCTGTTTTAAAATGCTTTGTGTGGTCGATATCAGCGATCTTTCTGGATTTACTGGCTGTGAAGGAGCAAACGCTTCTTTTTGTAAACTGCATGAAACATGTCTTTTAACAGTGCAGGACTCGCCGGCGAATTCGATAGCTACTGATATTTCGTGTGCAATGACTGTGTGGTTAACCGGCACGCACCAAGCACAGGCCGGATTTCATGAGACATGAAACGTGGGCCGCAACACCGCTTCTATGTCAAACGCGTGGCAGACGAAGTCACCTTTATCGCCAGCATTCCTGGCCGGCAAGCTTGTTCGCAGGTCGGCGAAAAGCCCTTAATTGCTCACACAAAAAGGAAAAAAAAATATTTCGCTCGTAAAAAAATGATTCAATTTTTTAAATATACACAAGCATAGCAGACATATATAGCTGTCTAATGGCTCAACGCATATATTTTTACGCCAACCAACAAATCTACTTTTCTGGCCTTGAACACGGAGCCTTTTGCAAAAACTTGGAACCTGAAATTTTTTTTTTACAGGCGGTTAGCTGAACCTTGAAAGCTTTAATATTTTTCTGCTAGTTTCTCAACCGGGGTATTATACTATATTCAATTTCTGTCTTAGGAATCTTTCCGCTTTCCGAGAAAAAAATTAAAGACATTGCAACTTGAATCATTCTTGCCTTTGCCAAAAGCACTCGAAGTATTGGCATAATTTAAAATGGGCTCTTTGGGCAGTCACATCACCTGACCGTCTTTTGATACATACCATTTGAACAAGTGGATCATTAAATATAAAATTAATTCATTCCTTTTAGCTCAGCTGGGCAGAAAACTTTATCTGCCGGAAAAATGCTAGAAAACGTTTGTTAAATTTAAATAAATGTGTTGAACGAGTTGTGAACGCCAACGAAAGTGTAGAAATTTTACACCTATATCTACAGTGTCCGAAAAAACGCTGGTCGATTTCGCGTGGATAACCCACCTGCAAGTACATCTGTTCCATTGTCAGAAGGTTTCGGTTCAACAAAAATTGTATTTTAGATAGGTTTGCAAGTTCAGTTTATTTTGCTGTACAAGTACATGAGTAAGAAATCAATGGTATAAGTTAGCTTGAAATTAGGTGCAGCAAAAGCTCTCCAATAATGGCAGTGATGTGCTTTTCATGTATGCATGAAACAAGTTTTTTTTGTGAATCATTTCGTTCGTTTTTGTGGCACTGAACAAAACTGAAATAAAACTGACATGAGAAATATTTTTTTAGTCTTCCAGCAGGTGACCAATGGCCATAGGTTTTCAAATAGATTACTTAACTATTCAAAATGAATAAGACGGTTGATATTGAATGACTTTCTGAGGTTGCTTCAACAATGCCATAATGTGCTTTCAATTTTCATTTGTTGACGTTGGTGAATGACATTTCAATTACTTTCGAAAACAACTTTTAGGGGATTTAACCAATGGGGGCTGCATTGACCGTCTTCGTGGTCTCGCAAGCAGCAACTGCACTAACTTGGAACAAATAGCAAGCGAAGCACTCTTCAAGCAGCTTGGACGCCTAGCATGCTCTATTGCAAACATCTGGTTCCTCTACCTTAAATTTCACTATCTGCCAGCTTCTAATATTTCTCATGCCTATTTTTTGTGCACGCTACAAAATGTGCGCGTGTTTGTATTCATAGGCGACCTGTGCTTTTTTTTTACCCGTAGTGAACGCACGCGCGCAGGTATTCATGACGCCCTACATTTACTTTTGCAGATTACTTAAAGTATGCTTCGCTCTTACAGAGAAAAATGTATAAATTGAGCGTTGGGTGTTTGCAGTCGCAGTCTTTTTGATGGCCGGGCCGCAAGCTAAACGTCAAAACTCAATGTTTGCTTATGCTTTTCTACGTGAGACTGCACTTCTTTCAATTGATATATATATATGCGATGCTAGTCGCATTAACTTCGACATTCATAGTTAGATGAGTAATGTGGTATTTTTTTGAAGCCGAATGTCAACAGGCGTGTTACTGGTTTGCTCAACTTGTGTAACATTTTCCCCACACACTCCACATAAACTCTGTCCAGTTTGCAGCCGTTCAACGCAAGAAATAATTTACCTCTCTAGGATACTGCCAACAGGGCTATGTCAGCTGTCCGCATGCCGTGTTCTTTATCAAGTGCGCACACACGCACGCACACATACATTATACCCGCATGCACACCTGCGCGAACTACACACTGCACACAGATACAGGCACCGCGCAAGCACATAAACACTTCTGGCACCAAATACATGTACACAACATGCACACACACATACACACGCAGACACACGCACGCACGCACGCACACGCACGCACGCACACACACACACAGGCACAAACACACACACACACACACACACACACACGCGCGCGCGCGCACACAACATACATACTCCCGTATCCTCATATATACAGAAATAATCGCACGCATACAAACACGCATCACATACATGCGGATACAAAAACATGTGAGCACACGCATACATATTGCGCAGAGAGAAACACACACGTGCATACCCATCTATACGTGCACGCACACGTACTCACAAACGCGCACACACGGACAGAGTTTGCATCAGCGTAAACACCCCATTGAGAAATTGGTGCTTCGTGCCATCGTATGTGTTTTGTCCTCGCTTCGTGGTTTTTCTGGGCTGGAATTGTTGATATTTATGGATTATGAATTTGACGAAACACACGCCTAATAAACGCAGGTTAGATCGATCGCAGTCATCTGTGCAAGCGAATACGTGCTTTCTTTACAGAAATTGGATTTGCTTAGCATTGCAGTTGACGCGAAATAAAGTTTCAAGAAGATGATAAATTTCGGCTAGATGGTATGCATATTTGACTACTGTGGAGTGCGACAGATGGAAGAAAAAGAAATGCGAGACAGACGGGACCAGCCGCTTTAGGTTACATTTACTGAAAGTGAGAGAGGCACAAAGGAGAGATGCCTCGCCCTGCACCACAGGTTACATTTACTGAAAAAATAAGGAATTAAGGATCCAGGTTCGTGCTGCAACGCGTAAAGTTAGTCGGACGAAATGCAGGCGCTTATTCAGACTTCCGCTAAGCTCCACTTTACGAGAATGGAGCCAGAGTATTGCCAGAGCCAAGCTCCACTTTACCAAAGTATTTGTGGTTACTTACATCAACAGGAGTCCATATGACGAGAAGTGCTACTTTTTCCATTATGCGGTTCTTCTGGAAACCAAAAAAAAATAGAAGCTGTTCATCATGTAAACTTTGGAGGACCATACAACCCAAACTCAGTACATGGTCGTTATAGCCTTTTTTGTGTATGTCACACAGTCCTAACGATCAAAGGAAACCGGGTACGTTTAGCAAACTTAGACCACTCAGTTATATTGTGTCGCGAACACTATTCACGTTTTTTATCAGCATTTTCACCGCCCAACCACTGTATCCAAATTATCGCGTGGAGTGAAACGTCCGTGCACGTCTCCGAAATTTTCACAATTTTTTCACGGCAATAATAGGGTAAGGTCCTTATTTTATATGTGCGGGGGCTCTAGGCGAATAACGGCGCATATTCTTGAACACATGGGACCACGAGTTATTACGCTGGAATCAACGATGACTCATGCATAAAAGCTGGCGCATTTGACCCATAGCTCACTTTTCCTCAAGCGAAAAAATGTGATTTACGCGAAAAATGTTCTTTACACTATCGTTGCGCTTGAATGTTAATTTTTTGCAATTTCGGGTCAAATAGGCATTTAAATTATTGATTTACGCATCCGGTAGTTCTATCCCTCCCAGTAACTACAACGTGGTAGCGTGTGGAGGGGCTTCAGCACTGCGTAGCGGACAGACCTTGAAAGCCAAAGTCTTGAAGGCAACGCCGCGGTCAAGGACTAATAAGCAAACCGCTGTCTACAAGGTCTGCCGCCGTTGCACGCTCCACAAGCCGAAAACAGAACCAGGTTTGTAGCAAAGACAACAGACGTGGGGACCGCTGCAGTGTCAGCATCAATGATCATGTCTTGACCACGAAGCGAGGCGCCTCACTTCTGCGAAGCTTCGTCGTACGACCCGAAACGGGCCTGATAGCCTTCTGACGGTTCTCAATTCAGCGAGAGAAACTCTGAAGACAAGCCGGACCACATCTAGCTTACATTGCAAGATGCCTTTAGGACTCAGAGAATACCGTCAAGACTAACGACATGGAACCTGAGTTCAGTTTCCAGCAGTGGCCTTAGCATCCTGTGCTGCGCCGCAGGTCTGAGTGCCATTTTGGTCAGTTCATGCTGACCTTCGGCTGAGGGCAGGTGTTAATTCCAAAAGACATGAAGGAAATGATCACCATATCCGGCACAAGGAAGGTCACAACTTGTTATGGTGGTCGGATTGTCTTTATTGAAGTTTAGTCGGCCCTCCTAATTTAGTGACATCATGAATAATATAGCTCCACATAAAAAATGCATCGCCCTACCTTGTAACCGAGTGAACGAACACAGTGAAAGGTGAGAGTGAACGCAGCGTGCAGCAGGGGATGGTAAAAAGCGGTGAAAGCGAAGAGGTGCGAGCTGAAAAGCGGAGATGAGGATGCAGAGGAACCATGACGTGAAAAGCGAAGAGGAGTATAGAAAATGTATGAGAAGAAAAGCGTAGTGCCCCGTCGATGGCTACGAGATGGCGTCCTCTGGAAGGTTTGTCGGTGGCGGCTTCTGTGAATGCCACCCACGGGTCATCCGCGCGCTGGCCCCAGGCGCTGGCTCTCGCGATCTCTCCAGATTAGCAGGACAGTCGCGCCAGACGTCGCTCCCATCACAACGTGCCGCACGAGAACGATTGTCCGCGCCAGACAATATATCGCGAAATGAAAACACGTATAGAGTTGCACTGAAATTTCGCATTAGGCAGTGTGGTAAACGGCGGTGATATGTTATCCAAGTTTCAGTAGCTAAGCCTGAAAATGTGGAGGGCTGAACAGTAGTGTACTGTTTATCGAGCGAGGAGGGGCAAACTAACTCTCTCTCTCTGTATATATATATATATAAATATATATATATATATATATATATATATGTGTGTGTGTGTGTGTGTGTGTGTGTGTGTGTGTGTGTGTGTGTAAAATAGAGAGTATGAGTGATGGAAAGCAGAGTCCGGCCGAAATGTCGAAACAAAAAGCCATTTGTTCGTGTTCCTTTTGTGTGCTCCTGCAATAAGTGGATCATGCAGAAATTGTATATATAGAAATAGAGAGTGTAGTGGCGGATTGGGAAGTGATCTTCGCACTACGCATCGTCGCTTGGGATTACTCTGCCGCCGCTACTTTTCTGGCAGTAACGCCACACCAACAAAAGAAGTTGCACTACTGTAAACCTGCATATAATTTGGCCATTTTGCCTCTGGCGTAAGTGTTCATTTGTCCTTTGCTTTACCATAAAGCCACACACGGAGGGCTCCTGCCATGGTGAGGGGAGCGAGCCGGTGCACAGGTAGCATGGGGCGAGGTAGATGTGGTTGCAGTGGCCGCACACCAATAAACAGTGACATGTTCTTTCATTTGTTGTGTTAATAAAATGTTCATTTATCTAAAATATTCATCGGAGGCTATGCACAAGTTCACTTTGATTACTGGGCGGGGCAAAGTAAGAACTGTCCCAGATGGCACGTACTGTAAAGATTGCCTCCTTTGCGGATTGCCCGATTGCCTACCCGATGGATTAAAATTGAAAAATGCGTCAGTGAAAGTTATCTTTGCGATTCACAGACCTGATTTTCAATCGCAAATTATGAACCATTACAGTGTAGCACTGCCAATATTGTCGGAAGTTTCTCACTGAAGTGAGACAACAACATCACTAAAATTTTCCCTATAACTGTGAAATGCGTTTAGAGCGCAAATGTTCTGAAGCACCCTAATAATACGCTAATCCGAAAGAAATAATTCCCCTACGCGTTTCATGTTGCTCTACTGCTCGTACAGCTGAGGGGAAACAATGAATTTACCTGCAGGATATAGAAGGCTTGGCCTTACTAAAAGTATAGGGTGGGCGAATATACGATGTTTGGAATACGTATTGCGGTATTTTCGAATGTCAAAAACTGAACAAATATTTCGAAGCAACCGAATGTTAACATAGGGTTACTGTTCTGCGTCTTATCGAAAAATTCGCAAATATCATGATCGCAATTAAAACAACTACAAAGTTTTCAAGGAATGCAGAAATAAAATCGGTAATGCAAGCTTTGATTTCGGTTTAGCGGAGAAACTGTGGTGCTCGTATACGCTCCGTGGGTTACATCTTGTACACATACATAAATACCCAAGAATACATGGACGTGAGAACTGCCGTCGCCATAGCACAATCGGTCGTGCAGGTCGCGCGTAATGCGGAGCTTATCAGTCCGGATCTAACCGTTAGCAAGCTTTCTTTCCTCTATTACCTGCAGCTTCTCATTTTAAAACTTCAATTGAAAACTACAAAAAACTTCCGTTGTCCCTTCCTTTACTTTTCTTTATCACCTGTTACTTTCATATGGTTCTGACTAGCAAATATGTGCGGCCGATCTTGCAAAACCATTGCCTGCCAATTAGTCTTTCTAGCATAGTTTTATCTTTTAAATTATAACCAGCGATATTTCGCTTGTAAGATACCATTGATTGCGTCTAGGGTACAGAAACCACTAACAAGCTTTTTCTTTTGCTCTTCCATAGCTTCTGGTATTTTCTCAACAAATATATTTTTTTGCGTTTCTGGAAAGTTGGTCACACAGTACTCTGTCATTCTTGGAAAGCCTTCTGCCACCAGACTCTAAAGGTGTCAAGCTTCTATTAGAGAAGTTCTTTTCATGGTGGTTGTTACCTTGCAGTTAACATGACCATGATTGCCCATGATAGTTTAATGTCTATTTACCACAAACGTGTTCCTGATTAGACGTGACCATATTCACACTATCAATCAGATGATAGAGAAATGTGCAGAATATAACCAACCATTATATATAACTTTCATTCATTACGAGAAAGCGTTTGATTCTGTCGAAACCTCAGCAGTCATGGAGGCATTACGGAATCAGGGTGTAGACGAGCCGTAAGTAAAAATACTGAAAGATATCTATAGCGGCTCCACTGCCACCGTAGTCCTTCATAAAGAAAACAACAAGATCCCAATAAAGAAAGGCGTCAGGCAGGGAGATACTATCGCTCCAATGCTATTCACAGCGTGTTTACAGGAGGTATTCAGAGACCTGGATTGGGAAGAATTGGTGATAGGACTTAATGGAGAATACCTTTGTAACTTGCGATTCGCTGATGATATTGCATTGCTTAGTAACTCAGGGGACCAACTGCAATGTATGCTGACTGACCTGGAGAGGCGAAGCAGAAGAGTGGGTCTAAAAATTAGTATGCAGAAAACTAAAGCAATGTTTAACAGTCTCGGAAGAGAACAGCAATTTACAATAGGTAGCGAGGCACTGGAAGTGGTAAGGGAATACATCTAGTTAGGGCAGGTAGTGACCGCGGATTCAGATCATGAGACGGAAATAATCAGACGAATAAGAATGGGCTGGGGCGCGTTTGGCAGGCATTCTCAAATCATGAACAGCTGGCTGTCATTAACCCTCAAGAGAAAAGTGTATAACAGCTGTGTCTTACCAGTACTCACCTACGAGGCAGAAACCTTAGAAAAGGCTTACGAAAGGCATTCTACTTAAATTGAGGATGACGCGACGAGCTATAGAAAGAAGAATGATGGGTGTAACGTTAAGGGATAAGAAAAGAGCAGATTGGGTGAGGGAACAAACGCAAGTTAATGACATCTTAGTTGAAATCAAGAAAAAGAAATGGGCATGGGCAGGAGATGCCCATTTCTGGCATATCTGACATTTCTGGCATTTCTGGCCTCGGCGGTTTTCGGCAGCCCTCTTCTGTCTGACCAACTCTGGGCTGTCCAGCAGGCCTAAGATGCGGCCGAGAGGCTCGGCCTTCAGATTCCCACGTGGGAGCGGCCCGCTTCGTCGAGACTCACGATCTGCAGGACTTCATTAAAGTTTTACCATACCATACCATAGGCAGGACATGTAATGAGGAGGGAAGAAAATCGATGGTCATTAAGGGTTACGGACCGGATTCCCAGGGAAGGGGAACCTAGCATGGGGGCGGCAGAAAGTTAGGTGGGTGGATGAGATTAACAAGCTTGCCGGGACGGCATGGCCACAATTAGTACATGACCGGGGTAGTTGGAGAAGTATGGGAGAGGCCTTTGACCTGCAGTGGGCGTAACCAGGTTGATGACGATGATGATGATGACCTGAAATCAAAGTTGAGTTGATGTGGACGCCGGCTCACTCTGTGCTGGAGGGCAATGAACTTGCCCACCAGTTCGCCTGAGAGATGGAACAACTGGTAGAGGAAGGTGGGCCACAGTCCATAATTAGTTATAGGGACATTAAGAACCGTTACAAGACGGAGAGGTGCCGTTCCCCCTTTCCTCACAAATCGCTTATCAGAGAACAGCAATCGATCTACAGGCAGATACAGGCAGGATTCTGCCCGCACCCTTGCCTTCAAAACAAGATGTTCCCAGAAGGGTACGAGAAGGAATGTCACTTGTGCAAGACTCAGTTAGGCACTCTCTAACATGTCATCGGAGTATGCGAATTCGTCAAGGCAGTGTGCCCACCTCTTAACTGCCCCACTACCCTACCCCATCCCTCATCCACCCTTACCGAGCGATGGGAGACCTTGCTAACCAGCCCCGCCTTGGAAGACCAGCTCATTTTGATCTGCAGTGGCCAGGCGGCTAGGGAAGCATATGGGACTTGTGAAGAGGGAAACACTTCCATCGACGGCGTCTAAGATGTCGAGCTCGCCTCAATAAAGTTGTCTCTCTCTCTCTCTCTCTCTCTATGGGAATATTGACCATTTAAAAACAAGGGAAAACATGAAGAAAGGGCGTCTGACTACAACGTCTGCGTCAAAACTACAATCTCTAATAGACACTCACCTAAAAAAATGATAAAACGTGTGACCGCGCGAAAAATGAGCGATGTGACAATGAAATGGACAGAACAGTTAAGCAATAAAGAGTCTAAGGAACAGCGTCTGCGTCGAAACAAAAAAAAACGGTCAAAAAGTGACAAAACTTGTAAGAGCCACTAGAAAATCGTCAACAGTATAAAACGTAGATAAATAAAAGGAAGACAGATGGAAAAAATGGCTGTGGCTTAGGTAAGGTTAAGCCCAGGATGCGAAGCATACTAGCTTTTATTTTAGTTGTTGAACCACTGTTTAGCCTGGTGAACTGCAGTTGCTTGGCTATATTTGGTTCGGCTAGACGAAGAAACAACTCATGCGTTACTCTGCTTCGCCTTCAAGAGTGGAACGCGACAGCGTTCCCGTCGACCCGCCAAGGGGTGTAAGACAATGAGCTACGGCGCAGCGACTACGCGCCCCGCATTGGACGCGGTGAGCGTCGAGCAACGCAGCGTTCGGCGCGGCAACGAAATGTGCGCCTGAGCAAGCGACGCACGCCTGAGCCTTAGAAACAGCTCGTTTCTAAGGCAACACCGCATTCACTAGAGGCGCTTTTGTACCGCTTTGAAGCATCGTACTCGTGGCTCAGTGGTAGCGTCTCCGTCTCACACTCCGGAGACCCTGGTTCGATTCCCACCCAGCCCATCTTGCAAGAGTTGAGCCAAAGCCACTTCTCCTCTGTCGTGACGTCACGGTGTCACGTGGTATTGAAGGCGACACCACCGCGCCTGAGGAGCTGGGTTGAGCTCTCGTAATATGCTTCGCATAAAAACCGAAATGAAGTCACTCTAACATAAGGCCTAATGGAAACCTTCTAAAGATTTGGCTCCTTGTCACTAAGCACACTGGAAGGCCTGCTGAAGCATTTGTTTCTCTCATTCTTGATTAACTAGGCTTCCACAATCTCCCGCTCGAACCTGTCTTTTCCAAACTTTAAAAATTTTGTTTTGTCGAACTAAGGGCGGTATATAGTGCAGTTTTCATTAGGTGAAGCGCTAATAGTCACGGCAAACAAGAAGAAATAGAGACAGGACAAGGCGCTACTTGCAACTGTTTATTGAAGTGACAGGTGGCTGAATATATAGCCATGAGGAGAGGGGAACGAAAAAAGAGGGACACTGAATATGTGAATGCGCATGTGCGAAAACACTAAAGATATTGTCACGTGGTCATGACGTCAAAGAACACAGTAGCAATACTGTGAAAGGCGAAAACGAGCTTTTATTGGGCGAACCTGTGCCCACAAAACAGGTACACTTAAAGCACAACGAGAGCGGCGAACACAGTCGGCGATCGTCGTAAATCTGATCAGCGGGTCAAACGCGTCGGCTTTTATACAGCAGTCACCGAATGTTCCAGACTAAACGTTGGGACGCGCATGCCTTCTACAATGTTCTACACCATTCGTGTCAAGCGATGAAATCAGATAATACAAGGCTCGGCGACAACAGACAGCGGATAGAAGCATCGATAACTTTCCAGAGACTTCGGATACATGCAGGCGCGTCCCGCGCTGTGCGATAACATTTGTTAGGTAGCGAAACCTGGTCGCCCGATAAAGATAAGTACACGTGTCAATATATATATGAAGGGAATCACGCTTAATCTAAATCTGAAGCTTATCTAAAAACGCCCTTCAATTCAATGTTTTTAGATGAGTTTTATATTTAGATTGAGCGTGATTCCCTTCATATATATTTTTAGTGTTCTCGCACGTGCGCATTCACATATTCAGTGTCCCTCTTTTTTCGTTCCCCTCTTCTCATGGCTATATAATCATCCACCTATCACTTCAATAAAGGGTTGCAAGTAGCGCCTTGTCCTGTCTATTTTTCTTCTTGTGTGCCGTCAGTATTGTCGCTTCATCTATTGAAAGCTATGCACCAACTAGCCCCACAACGTGTTTTGGTGCAATTAGTGCAGCCTCTGCAAGGAAGCTCCCTTCATTGTTGCGCAGATAACGACAATGTTCCATTGCACGCTCATTGAAACATCGACCTGTTTGTCCGATATAGCTGCGACCGCAGCTTAGAAGGATTGAATACACGACACGTGCCTGCATTCGGTGAACTTCTTCTGATGCTGAATTGAACCAGCCAGGCGTTTCTATCTGTTCATGGCACAAAGCTTACACAAATTACAAGGCGCGGAGAAGACAACCTGAACATTATGCCTGCTCGCCACTTTCTTAATATTTCTTAATGTTCTTAATGTTTCTTAATGTTGTGCGATACCTTATGAAGGTACGGAATTCCGCAACAGAACTGCGTGAAACTGGCTTCCTAATAAGAGGCGGGCGCTTGAGTTTTTGAAGCATCGTTTCGCAGACGGCTGAAATCAGACATGGCGGGAAGCCCGCCTCTTGTTGCCGTCGCACTTGAGCGCTAAAGCTACTTGACACCAAATGGAAACAAGACTTAGTTAAAGCAGTTTCCAGAGAATTGGCAGCAATTGCACGCTTTACAATCTTGGAATGGGCGCTCTCAAACGGTAGCAGTCCTTTCAAAGAACGTGGATTGTACATTCAACAAATGCCTTCCTTTGGAAACTCTAGCGTGACAGGCGTCTCGCATCGCAAAGCACAGTAGCTCGTAAGTACCTAGTGCGGCAAGGTGAGCATCAATTTCTACTGCACGTGTCGACAACGCCGGGAAGACAATTGTAGCTGCCCAAGCAGGGGACATGTAATGGAGAAATTGTACCTAGGTGGAGGTAATTCCAAGAGAAAGCTTGATATCAGCTGTATTGTTCGATTTGTCACTGTACAGTCGGTAGTGCCCACAAGTGTGTGTGTGTGTGTGTGTGTGTGTGTGTGTGTGTGTGTGTGTGTGTGAGTGTGTGTGTGTGTGTGTGTGTGTGGCGGGCAGCATGCCTCAAGCGTATTACAAGCATGGTACGCCTATTACAAGCATGGTGTCCCGCTAGCACAAGTCAATATAAACACATCTCACTCAATCACTGCGGTCATTCACTGTCACGAGGCTGTCTTGATGAAGAGCGCTAGCAGAGAGAGGCGACCGCTTCGTGCCGCATCTAGTTTCAACTAGAGAACACAATTTAGGACCAAATGAATGAAAGCACTCTTGAAAGTATTGGGAACCGAAATTGTTCTATTGAGGTTCCTTGTATAAACAGACCAAGTAGCCCGAATCAATGGCTCTATCAAGTCTTGAAAGAGAACTTCAAACTTGTAGAGGAGCGGAAGCATACCAGGTGGAACCGAGCACACCATGTGAGATATACACGTTTTTCAGCAGCGGCGTATGGGACCGGCCACGTTTGGGATCCCGTAACCGCGCCAATATGACTGGTTTTGGGTTGAAGGGCAATGGAGCAGCAGTACAACTGTAAGCATGGGCGATGGTGCTGCCAGCTCTGTTGTGTGCTGTCCACGGATGGGCAGTGGCTTGACTGATGACGCAAAGCTCTGGCTCGTGGTTGAACAAAAACGCAAGGGCGCCATTATTTGTCTTTTTAACGTTGCATGTGTTCGTGCTGGAGCACCCTGGCATCGTGTATGCGCGTCCTTCGTTCGCACCAAGCAATTCAAACTAACTCGTGAGCTTTTTGTGCGCCGTTCACGTCAGCTCGTCAGTTACTTATAGTTTTTATTGTGCCTACTGCGGTGTAGTTAATCCACGATCTGTTTGAAGTGGTTGCCCAGCCCGTGGCACTGACGGCCTCGAATGTGTGTGCTAGAGCATCGAGTGAAAAATCATGTCGGCTTATCGGTTGACATGTCGCCAATTGGTATATTAGTTGGCTACATACGGTAAGCGTTTACCACGATACTCGTACAATGATCACTGCAGAAGGTGCCAGAGCGGCGTGGATGCAAGAGCTTCGAGCAATTACTTCAGTGCTGCAGGTTGATTTTGTTTGATGGACTAATTTGATGCCCTGAAACGGGTGTTGTTTCGTAGTAAAACCGTACTCATACTGCCACTATGAATTGCGGAGGAGCCCGTCGAGGTCAGGTGCACAATCACTTTCGATCGCGATTGAGCCTCGAACCGAATGCAATCAGTCGTGGTCTGCGTGTCGTGATCGAACGACCCGATATCGATTCGAGGCCAATGTAAGCAGCTTCTAGTTCAGTATGTTAGAAAACGAGACATAATCGGAAATACCGAAAGCCGAAAAAATAATCTTCTAAAAGGCCATTTCAACCAACTATACAAGATAAATCATGGTTCATGTGTGTTTATATTTGGAAATCCCTGTCTGTAGGTTGACACTATGCTTGTAGTTCTTGGCTTGAAATGACCAGTATCGGCGGACGTGGCACGTCTTTACGTAAAATGAAAATGAAAAGTTATTTTTCTAAAAAAACGTGTGGCACAACTACTTTTACTACCTATTAGGTACGTTTATTATTTGCTTCGGACATACTCGTTTACACTTCAGGCGTTAGAGCTCCAACAGCACGGCTCAAGTACGATCCAAAGTGCTTGTGTCACTGGGCCATAACTTCGGCTGTAAGTCAAGCATTCTATAAATGAAAGCCCCGTTTTAAGCTTTCAAACTTCATAGGAGAACAACGCCAGCTTAGTAATTGAATCAATAATAATTATTGGAACTCTTTGCCTCTATTTACCAATGGAAACGTTCAGTTTATATGAGACTGTATCTACCATTCAATTTTAGTACTTTCATACATCTGCGGATATCGCGAAGATAAAAATCAGCTTTCGTTGATTGTCAGAACGTGGTTCTTGCACGTAAAACCCCATAATTTATTTTTAAGGTACCCCTTATGTGAAATTACGCCATGAATCCGCTACCGAAAGAGAAAGTGAACTATTCTACTACGGAAGAAGAGTACCCAGCCATCAATGTGGCTTTGGCAGAATTTTGGCCGTAGCCCTATGACAGGCTATGCCAAGTCATAAGCGAACATTGCAACTGCCGTTTGCTGGGGACTTAAAGGGCCCTTAAGACAAGGACTAACGGTGAAGCTTCAGGAAGGAAGAATGAACGTCAACATGATGTATAAATTCGCAAAGAAACACTGTGATTCCAACTATCTGTATTGAGCAGCTAGTCTTTGAGCAGCCTTTGAGCACGCTTTGAACAGCCAGCCAGGCAAACAAGCGAATGGCCCCTTCCATGAAATAATAAGCATAGAAAACTTCGCCGAACAGCGCAGAGCAGACACAAATATTAAGTGGCGTTGTCGAGTACATGGAAGGACGTTGGCCCAAGCCTATTAAAGCGAAGGCTCTCTCAGATTTTTTTGTACCAAAACAAAGCCATTGGCAAGGATAACTTTACGCCAGTCCATCTTCAATTTCTTCTGTTCGTGCTATCAAGCCAGGAAGGGCTGAATGCCTACATGACGATCCGACAGCTGTGTACCTTGGTTTTTCTGCCAGTGGTGATGCAACATAAGCACTACTGCTTATCAGACTCTGACATCGCTCATTGCATTAAGGCATGCGGAGGCTAACAGCGCGGGAAGATACCAATGACAAGGCCAGCAGCATTATTACAGCTTCTTAACCCCCTTGCCGACCATGTCAACTAATTTGAACGAACTCTTTGGGTTACTTTCAATCATCCACTTCTATAAGTAAGTGGATCGTCAGAGCTAGCGACCATATCTTCTATTTCGTCGAAGTCGTAGCCGTGCTGGAAAGTAGTGAAATTGTTCATGGGGAAATTCTGGTGTAACAGAGCGCGTCTAGAAATCATAACGAGCTATAGACGTTACCGCACAACTTACTAAGGTGACCTTGCAATATAGCTAACAACTCACTGCTGCACAATCACCCAACAATCGCGGGAAAGCCATTGTATTGAGCTAGCCGGTCGCTCGCAGGCCAATAGCATTAGGGAATACCGGAATATGGCGCTCCCCAACATGGTAGCAACAAAAGTTCATTTACTACACAGAGCGTGAGATGCCGTCCTTACGTGTACGCACAAAGAATCAGTGGAAGAAATAAAGGAAGCAACACTCTTCAAGCTAAGGAAGCAACCAGATTACCACGCTGGACAGCATGCTGCTGAACGTCACAAACGTAAAGCATTTCGACGTATCCGCCAGCCACAACCGCGTCAACGAATCATTCGTCCAACTGTGCTCAATAAACTAGCAAAAAACAGAGCTGGAGCTAGAATATTCGAGGAAGCCTTGTACGCCAATATATGCGACGTTTTGCAAATCAATACGCCGATAAGTGTTCCGTGAAAAACCTCTGCGACGCTGTCTCAAGCCGCACCAGATACGGCGACATCTAGGTGCACTCGACTACGGGATCATGCCGGACGATCTTGCGCAATAGCCGTAGCACCGATGGCTACCTGAAAATGTCTAGATAGTGCCGTCTTAATCCTCTCTCTGTACGCGCTGCAACCAAGTGGGGAAGTTTATTACTTACTCGCTTTGTACAGTATTAATATGGGTAATCTGTGCATGAGAGCACTAGTGTGTTCCGTAGTTTTTAGAATAAATAGTTGTCAAGCATTATAACTTGCCTTTCAGATAATTTCTTTTTCGATTTTGATTGCACAACTACGCTCGATCATTCCATACATGGGTAGATATCACAGACGGCGAGCAATTATAATTGTTCAGGCGTGGCAGTTCTAGAAGTTAATTTTTGGATCGATGCCGTGCGCGAGAGCTTCACAACCGCATGTTTTGTCCTAATGCTGAAGGTTCTTACTTAAACATGCGATAAATGACAGCGACTGAGTCGGTATCAGCTTAAATTCCAATTTTCTGCAGTTCCTAGCCGATGGAAATGCTTTGTACATAGATTCTGACAACTAAATGCTATCGTGTAGTTCTTATAAAGGCATACTCGAAACGTGATAGAGTCTCAGCAGCAATATCTCGTTGTAGTGCCTCGAAACGAGAACTAGTTGCCCCACAGTTGTGGATATGGCTAATCTAATACTCATCTGTGATTTCCAATAAAACTCACACGTGTTACATTAAGGTGGCGCAAGGCTTCCAACTTAGACGTTCTTCCAACTTAGCCGTTTATAGCGACCAAAAGATACAGGAACTGATCAGAAAGAATCAGAAGTCCCTCTCGAACAAACAAAATTGAAGCAAGATCTTGTCAATGCTGTATAACAAAAATATCCGCACAACCTGTCTCACGTAGCCTATCGACTTTTATGCGCTTAGCATTGAATTATTATAGAGAGGCAACGTAGTGCCACCGCTCAAAAGAGTCGTATAGGAGCCGTGTACTGAAAAAGGAGTAATATTTCGCTTTTCTCTGAGAACATGCGGCGACATCTACCGCCACCACTGTCGAACCAGAGCGTAGCCTCGGAAATGCATGGCACTCTGGTTCCGGCCAAAGCGTGGAAACGCGTCACGTGGTAACCGGGTTTCTCTCTCCCGATTGCTTTTGGACATGATGCGCCTCCTAGTGGCGCCACCAATACTTGCGTTCACGGCCTCAGACACAACATACTTGAAGTGTCAGTGCCTGCTAACGCTGATAATTGTTCTCTGGCTTGCCGCACACCCAGTGACACATACTCAGTGACGCACGTGGCCAACAATAATTCAAGTGCGGCGCTGACCCAGTGCTCTCGTGGCTGAGCTTGCCAACGCGTTTTCGTGAGAGACTTTCTTTTAAATGCAACACATAACCAGTGCAGTTGTGGCGCTGCCTACTAAACGTCAGGTTCTTGTCCTTCAGGACATGGGTCCGATTCCACTCAGCATGGCAGAAATTTAAGGGTTCTTTTTTGTCGCTGTAGAGTGGCACATCAGCAGTGGCACGTAACTAGTCACCTTAAATGGCGGCAAAGAAGCCCAATGATGAGCAGCGCACAACTACTGAGCTACCGTATGATTACAGCAACTACGTTACGTTACTGGGTTAAGGTTAACCTGTAATCCAAGTTTCCTATTAATGGATCATTGAAGACAGTAGATGCCGTGTGGCACCTAACGAGTGCTACAAGTTGGCGTGAAAGATTTTCTTCGATCAGCGGTGCCTAGCCGGTGTTGCATGCAGGGTGACCGAAATTGATGTGAAAGAGGTTCGTTGAAGAGTGGCAAATATGTGCACATTGATGTACACTCGGCGAACCAAGTTGTTCCGACCTATGGCCTCCAACCCTGTTGTCTCAGCACCGCAGCCAGGTGCGCTACATACTCGACAAGGAGCCAACCAGTCAACCTGGGAGGCGGAAAATTGGTTGCATACACACACGCGTAAAGAAATACTTGGCCCCGGAAAGTGGGTGGAGTACCCTGAGCATAATGTCGCATTTTAAATTGTGAAATAGAGAATCCAGCGATTAAAGTGGACGTGAATACAAATCGCTTTAAGGAAAGTGGCACCTGCGTGAATTTCGTGCTTGGCATGTCTGAATGCACATTAAGCCAGATTTCGCTGAATGCATAGGAACGCTGTTCAATACTGCTCAACACCATAAATATTTTTCAATTGTTTTTTTTTTCAAGGAAGATCGGCATATGCAAAGAAACCCAAGTTGTTTGCGAGATGTGGATCAAAATGCACCACATGCCTAGCCACATATATCGAATGGCCCATGTTGACGCCAAAGTTAATTAAATGGTGGCATACATCTGCTGCCACCCACTCAGCTAGAAAAGTTTGTCCAGTGGTTGCTTTTCAACACGGTTTGTTCAGTGCAACAGGCCGATGATCTAGTTGCTCGACCGTGGATTGTACAGTGGTACAAGGGCAAACAGAAACATCCTGTAAAAGGAGTGAAATATCAATCCCAAGTAATGATAATCCCCATGGGACAATCAAATTCATCAGTTCTCTGAAACTGCTACCTATGCCGCATGACATGTTTCATTTTTTCTTATTTGGGGATGGTCAGCATTCTGACGAAATCCTATTTAAAGTGACCATCTACGTAGCAAAAAAAGTCGCTTAGAAAATTTGCTTTCTGCTTTTCGATTAATCAAATGTTTCTTTTCCTTTTGTCCAGAAAAATAATTTACGTATACCCGCATTCTCGGTCTAAAATGGTAGAGGCATGCAGGAGCGCGCGCTGAATGAAAGTATTTGTAACTGCTTGTTTGATTAGGTGCAGGTAATAAAACATGACATCGAAAGTTCTGATAAGTGTAATCAATATAAGGAACACTTTCTTCCGTGATTAAAGCTTAAAAAGCTCACATTGCAACATTCTTGGGAATGTTCAAATTTACAGGGAGCTACGTAGGCTATATTAAAGTACACTGCAACCTCATAATACGACCGATCCCAAAACAAGAGACCCTTCTATTTCCATTTGCAGGAGGAAAGGAAGAATATCCACATATGAAACATAACAACTAAAATGCACTTGAACTTATGCGATTCAATGCTCCTCTAGGCTAAAATTTTCTCCAATTATTTTTGGACTTAAGAAAATGTAATCTCACCGGTGCATATGCGCATCTCTGGTTAATGCCAAAAATATGTAGCTGAAGCTTCCATCTGCGGATGCACCTCTATCGGGGTGTAATGAGGCCTAATTTTCATATTGACATTTTTTAGCACAATTTCTATAAAAGGTACGCACCTTCCAGTCAGCGAAGTCAAACTTTGGTTTGTCTACCCTCTCCTGTTCCGGCGATTTTGTGTTCACCTGGAAAAAACCACGTTTCATTAAACTCATATAGTTGTCACGATGGTGTTTTACTTATGTGGTTTGTGTATTACATACGTAAATATCGCATGAGTTACCACAACGTTATAGCCTTGCTTGTTTACCTTCCAGGACTAGATTACAATGCGTAAGTTTTAATGAAACGTATTTATATAAAGACAGCAGATACCTAAGTAAAAGCACAATAACATGCAAGAACAGGAACGTTATCAGTTTTTTTTTAATAATATTGTTACGCATGAAGAAAACGAAGACCGGTGAACGTGCTTGCGGTCCCCAGGGGGGGAAGAAAGAAGAGAACGACGCTGAGTTGATCAACCAGCTGGCCGCTCTTGCGCCCACCTTCGCGACCCAAAGTAAACAGCGCCATTCATCCATAAGGTGATAAATGGTCTCTTTCGCGCGTTACAAAGTGCTGCACGTGGTCAAAATATATATATGCAACTATATATGGTTGCCGCACCCCGAAAATCCGTATCACTTCTGAGTGTGGTCCTCGAGTAACATTAATGCTTACTTCCGATTTGGCTTACAGATGACAAGAACAACAAGAAATGACAATTACAACATGTGCACATGTGGGGTACAGCGACTTGGCAGAGCAAGTACTAACTCATCTCTAATATAGTTGGGTGCAAGGTCGAAATACTGGAACATGGATGCTCTTTTTCTTAAATTTTTGCGTCTCAAGTAAAGCGTACAGGAAACGGCGGACGTGCGTTGCTTATCCCGTTACGTCGCACGCTGATGTACCTTGGCCATTATCCCTGTCTATACTGATGAGTGACACCAAACGGATTTCAAGGAGAGGCGGTGGTGAATGGGATCCACACCCGAGGAAGGTGCCACGCAGATGACACCGGAAGACCGACCGGAGTGCAATCAGCTGTAATCGGTATCTCACAAGAACCACGACCGTGGAGCAAACGACAGACACCAGAGGCAGCAGCACTAAAACATATGAATCCCTCTGATTCTTGCTTCCATGCTTCTTCTTCAAGGACTTCGGAAGCACGCGATATTAGTTGTAAATACCCAATAAAATGTTGGTTTTTTTGTTAGCACTGGTTTTGGTGTCATGATCACTCCATCAAACGCGGGTTGATGTGAGATCTAGACAGAGTTGAATAACTTTGCTTCTTTGCTTCTCTTCTGTCGGGAAGACCAGTTAAAGCATTTGGCTTGCTTATCACTGGGTCTCTGTCGTGTCCGTGATCGCACACGGTGTTACTGTGAAGCTGGGACCAGCAAGGGACGTGCGTGCGCATGGCCGCTATACAGTGTCCGCAGCACCCGAGTAGCAGCTAGGTGGGAACTAGAGCACACCACGGGTCTTCTAGTTTGCAGAGAAAATTGGCGCACCAACAGTATTTCTGGTCGAAGTGTGTTCGCTACTAGCCTCCACTGGCAACGGTGGCAAACCTTGAGAACAGGTTGCGGCACCTTATGTGTCTCGCTGATACATTGCGGCAGGAATGGGCAAGTGGCAAGCCTGGGCTTGTTCTTTGCGTAACACAGAATTGTGAATGGAGCTAGCATGAGCTGCCGCTGTGTCACGAGGCTACACGCAGGCTGCACTAATGACGCCTGCACGATCGCACCGCATGACGGTGCGCGCTCTCTTCTCCGGCTGCTCTCATCCAATGACGAACGCGTTGTTCATAGAGGTCTGATAAGAGGATGAGGAGGCGGAAGTTCCGCTGCCTGGCGTGTGGCTTGTAGGGAGTGGTGCGCAGAACTTACCGCCTGCTGCGCCCTGAGAGCACGTTCCTCTTGGTGGGACAAAGTTTCCCCTTGAGATGGCACTGAGAAGAAAAGAGCTGCTAAACGCTAAGAACAAGGACCCGTACTGTTCAAAAGGAGATGCTTGCCGCACTTGAAGAAGAGACGAAGCCTCCGATTTTTGAGAGCAAAGGCCAAACTACGCGTACTGGTGCCGGTACGCGATAGCTCGCGCCCACGCGCCTCATGCGCGCGCGGACGGCGCAGGACAGGTCGTACGCGTCCAAACGCGGCGCGAGCACAGACGATGCGATGGGTCAGCAAATCGCACCAGTTCGCACCGGGGCACTTCGATGCACCGTTGCAAGCAATCATCGATGCCCCATGACACCCCGATGCGCGCCAGCACGATTTGCCGGTTTCAACGTAAACTATTTAGGCATGCTAATAAATAGCGTTGCCCGACATGGCGGCATCCATGGGTCGCACTTCAGCGTGAATTCTCGTGATGGCTACGTTGTAACTCGCGCAGGTGTCGAGAAACTATTGGAACGTCCTTTATCTTTGTCTAAACTCACCTGAAGCGCTAGTTATAAGTGCATAGCGCCTTCAATTTCTGACAGTGTTCTGTTATTCTGGCGCCCGTACGCCTCACTAGACGCGTCCGCATAGAAACCACAGGGCTGTGGTGGCTAGAAGAGTAGGTGTGACGACCAACCCATCCGGAACGCGGTTCGACACTTGTCCGCATCACAGAGAGGCGGCGCTGGGCTCAGTACAGAGGTTCTCAGCGGCGCAGCTCGTCTGGTAATTCAGGCAGAATAAGCGCGCAGAGTAAAAAAAAAACTGTTCTCTCTTGCCGTCAGTTTGTGCAATGCGCAGATACAGGTATCTGTCGCTGCGTGTCTGCAAGTTCCGAAAGTATGCTGAAGCTTCTACGATAAAAACGTGAGTGGTATGGTTAGCGGAAGCTCGTATCCGCTGGCCAATAAGCGGAGCACGCGCCAAATAGTAGCGGTATTTCTCCTTTAAAGAAGATCACGAAGCACGGTTATTTCTTCGCTCTGAACTATAAAATCACGGGAGCCTAAAACAGCATTGTTTACAGCGCCGACAACAGCAGCAGCGGACACTGTTTGAGTGTGAAGGACGCATTTCGGAATAGTTCCTCAAGCCTGAATTTACCCATCTTGTAGACTAAGGAATCTTTATCAAAGATGGTGTAATACGGTGCTTCTACTTATGTATATTATATTGTTACGGTTAAAGTTAAACAGGCTTTATTTAAGGACCGAGATTGATGGCGAAGTAAAGATGGCGTCCCGAGGCTGCACAGGCATGCACACGCTAACGTCTTCTTCTTCTTCTCCTCGCCCGGCTCATGCCGTAGCAATCCCCGGTTGCCAGACGAAGCCCGCTGGGCAAGTCCAAATCACTTGGAAAGCGTAGGGTGAAACCGCTTAAGACGGGCAACATGTACTAACTGGGTCCGGCTAGACCGACGACCAGCCGACGTCAAGCGTGCCACCACGTACGTCAAGTCACTCAAGCGATCTACAATGACGAATGGGCCCGTGTACTGGGGTAAAAACTTTTCGCATAAGCCACGTTTACGTTGCGGAGTCCACAACCACACAAAGTCTCCTTTGGCGTACGAGACAAACTGATGTCGGCTGTCATAGCGCTCTTTCGATCGGTCTTGCGATGCCACAGTGCGAAGCCGAGCGATACGCCTGGCTTCTTCGGCAAGACAAAGCGTCTTGGCAACAGAGTACTCGCTGTGAAAGTCAAACGGTAGTATAGTGTCAATGCAGCTTAGCGGTGAACGTGCGTAAAGGAGATAAAAAGGACTGTAATCGGTCGTCTCATGCTTTGCAGTATTATAAGCATAGGTGATGAAGGGGAGTACGTCATCCCAGTCCTTGTGATCGGAAGATACGTACATGGCTAGCATGTTAGTTAGAGTTCTGTTCGTACGTTCCACGAGCACATTTGTCTGAGGGTGATAAGGCGTTGAATGACGGAACTGCGAACTGCAGAGACGAAGCAGTTCTTCTACGGCGTCCGCAACGAACTGACGACCGCGATCGCTAATGATGACACGGGGGGGACCATGTCGAAGAATAATGAATCGAAGCAAAAACGTCGCAACGGACGCAGCTGTTGAAGATGGTACGGCCGCCGTTTCCGCGTAACGGGTCAGATGGTTGACACATACGATCACCCATCGGTTGTCGTTAGATGATCGGGGAAATGGGCCCAGAAGATCGATACCCACTTGTTCAAATGGCAGGCAAGGTGGCGGCAGAGGTTGGAGAAGACCTGGCGGAGCGGTCGTAGGGCGCTTGTAGCGTTGACATTGTTCGCAACTGGCGACGTAGTGCTTGACTGTGGCCCGCATTTTGGGCCAGTAAAAACGCTCCTGTGTCCGGTTCAAAGTTCTTACGAATCCTAGATGACCAGAGGTTACATCGTTGTGCATGGCTCTCAGTATGTCCGTTCGCAGACTTTGCGGCACCACCAGAAGGAAGCGTGCTCCTTTAACAGCATAATTGGTCTTGTAAAGCAGGCCGTCACGGACACAAAATCGACCGGTGGCTCCAGGACGCGATGCGGCTACAAATAGAGGTTCCAAACTAATATCATTTTCCTGCTCTGCTTTGAAAGTCATCGAATCTGGGAATGTAGAAGAAATGGGAGCAAAACAATCATCAAAATTGTCTTCGTCACACTCCGTCGTCGTCAGAGGAAGGCGGGAGAGACAGTCCTGATCTGCGTGGCGACGCCCGGGCTTGTAGGAAATAACGAAGTCGTACTCCTGCAGTCGAAGAGCCCAACGTGCCAGTCGTCCACTCGGGTCACGGAGATTCACCAACCAGCACAACGCGTGGTGGTCAGTAATGACAGTGAACGGGCGTCCATAGATATAGGGTCGAAATTTGTGGACAGCGAAAACAGCTGCCAAGCATTCTTGCTCAGTCACAGTGTAATTGCGTTCCGCCTTAGTCAAAGAGCGACTAGCATAAGCCACAACGTGTTCAGCTCCTTGATGACGTTGCACAAGTACGGCACCGATGCCGATGCCACTGGCATCAGCGTGCACTTCCGTAGGTGCGGATGCATCGAAGTGACGTAATATGGGCCCTGACGTTAGCAGGAATTTTAGCTGGCGGAACGCGTCGTCGCAAGCCGATGTCCAGTTGAAAGGGACGGCTTTTTGGAGAAGACATGTTAGGGGGTACACCACGTCGGCGAATCTTGGGACGAAGCGACGAAAATACGAGCACAGGCCCAAGAAACTTCTCAACTCCCGCACTGACTTCGGTGCTTCGAAGGAGCTGACTGCCTCAATCTTCCGTGGATCTGGCCTCACACCGTTTTTGTCGACCAGATGCCCAAGTACTAACGTCTCGGTTTCCCCGAAACGACATTTCTTGGAATTTAGGATCAAGCCGGCTTGTTTGACACAATCCAGAACAAGACTGAGACGGCTGTTATGCTCACTCAATATGCTGCCAAAAATCACCACATCGTCGAGGTAGCACAAACAAATTTCCCATTTAAGTCCTCGGAGGATAGTATCCATGAATCGTTCGAATGTTGCTGGCGCGTTACAAAGGCCGAACGGCATAACGTTAAATTCATAAAGACCGTCTGGTGTCACGAAGGCCGTTTTCTCCTTATCGTCTGGGTGCATGGGTATCTGCCAATACCCTGATCGCAAATCCAGTGATGAAAAGTAGGCAGCGGAATGTAAACAATCGATGACATCATCAATTCTAGGAAGTGGATACACATCCTTTTTGGTGACCGCATTCAGTTTCCTGTAATCGACGCAAAACCGCCACGATCCATCCTTCTTCTTTACTAAGATCACTGGTGCTGCCCACGGACTAGAAGACTCTTGAACGACATTATTCCGCAGCATGTCTTTCACCTGTTCAGCAATAACTGTCCTCTCGGTTGAAGAAACGCGATAAGGCTTTTGCGGAATGGGGTGCGCAGATCCGGTGTCAATTCTGTGGCGAGCACGAGAACGCGGGAGTGAAGCCTGCTTGTCGCCTTGTGTGAAATCGAACACAGAAAGATGTGCCCACAATACTTGTGCGAGAGCGCGGCGCTCATGTGAGGGCAGTGCCTTGTTGATCATTCGTAGGATCTGCTCTTCAGAAATGTTTCGTTGGGGATCGCTAGTATGAGACTGCTCCTCCTCGCTTAGAACTGTAATGGAGCTATAAGTAATCTTGTCAAATTCAGCAAGCTTCATATCACGCGGGAGAACGGCAGGGACGCAAGAACAATTGAAAGCCCACAAATTTGAGACGCCATTCACTACTCTCACGACAGAGCGTGGCACGAGTACATCTTTCTTTGCGCAGCTCGACGTAAGTGGCTGGACTTGCGCGTCAAACGATGAAAGGTCGGCAGCAGTGAAGTTGACAGGGACACGTGACAGCGACCAAGGCGGTACCAGCAAATTCTTCAAAACAACACAATAGTTTTTCACTGGTAAGGATGTGTCGGCAAGGGTGTCGAGAAGTGCGCTATTCAAAGTAATTTCGCCTGTGCCACAGTTAACAGATGCACCACAATCCTGAAGAAAGTCAATCCCGAGAATTACGTCATGAGTGCACCGCGGTAATACGAGAAATTCTGTTTTAAGGTCTTCTCCTCCGAACAAAACACTTGCAACACAGATACCAAGGGGAACTAGGCACTCTCCACTGACACCACGAAACGTCACATCACCATTCCACGGGAACATAACTTTCCGACCCAGCCTCTCCTTGAAAGTCACACTCATGACGGAAACGGTAGCACCAGTATCCACTATTGCTGTTGCAGGTATACTATCAATTAACACACGCACTTTGTTCTTCACCATCATAATAGGCAGAGGAGTATTTCGCAGAGACGCAGACGGTCCGGCGACCTTACCTCCATCGGTCGCGCCGGCTAGTTTCCCGACGGCGGAGGTGACGCAGCACGTCGCCGTGGTGACGGTGAACGGCGTGGGCGACTGGTTGGGGGCGTCAGGCTACGGTCCGAAGCTGGCGAGCCACTCCTTCTACTATATTGGCGGAAGGTATTCCGGGGTGGCGCGCCTGTGGTGTTTGCACCATCAGGGTCTGTCGGCCAACGGTCGTCATAACTGTCACGTTCAAAATTAGGCCAAGTTGGTGGTGGGCCATATCTTGTCTGTCGGCGCCGGCGACAAAAACGAGCAATGTCCCTGAGGCGCCACAGCTGTAACACACAGGCGATGCGCGACCGACGTTGTAAGCCTCGGGGTCAACCCTGGGACGCTGCGAATATTAAATGCGATCTTCCGAATTCCGATTCGTGGTGGTAGCTTGACGAGTTCGTTGATCGTGCGTCACGTCGTCGGGAAAGGTACGCCGGTGCTGTCGCAGCTGATCGACTCGACACTCTGCAACGCCTGGCATGGCAGACAATGCGGACACAGCAGATGCATGTTCTTGAGGTTGGTTGGGAGCCCACCCAAGCTGTTCGACATCCGCCCCTTTGTTGTGTCTTTCTGTTCTTCGCGAACAATTTGCCTTATCGTTGCCGCAAGTCAAATTGAAAACTGTAGTCATTGTCTTCAACGCTTGCCACCGTTGCGACATTTGCTAACCTGCCGAACTTAGGCGTGATACGGCGCAGCTTCAAGGCCTCAAATGTGCGGCAATGCTTGATGAGGTCGGCGACCGAGGCGAGACTCTCCTTGCCGATTAAATAATTGTACACATCCTCGGCTATGCCTTTGAGAAGGTGTCCAGCCTTGTCCTCTTCGGACATTCGAGGATTGACCGTTCTGCAAAGCTTCAGGATTGCTTCAATGTACGTGGTACAGGTCTCACCTGGGACTTGAGCGCGCTGCAGCAATGTCTGCTCCGCCCGCTTCCTCTTCGTGGTGGAATCGCCGAAGCATTCGGTAAGGTGAGTCACGAAGCTGTCCCACGTTATGCAGATACCTTCATGGTTCTCGAACCACACTAGCGCAGTGTCTGTGAGGAACAGAACCACATTGTCGAGCTGAGCCGTGGAATTCCAGCCGTTGTACTTGCTCACACGCTTGTAGTGGGTGAGCCATTCCTCCACGTCCTCGCCGAATTTTCCTGAGAAAGGGCGGGGCTCCATCTGATGCATCCAGGCGCCGGTTGTTCGCACTGGAGCTGCCAGAGAAGGTTGTTGGTCACCGCTGTGGGACATCGGGATCTCAAGTGGTGTTGGGGGCAGTCGAGCGAGGCGTCGGCTCCGGCGTGGTACTTGCTGCAGCAGCTCCGTCGTCTTGGTCGAAGTACCCCGCACCTCAACCACAAAACTGTTACGGTTAAAGTTAAACAGGCTTTATTTAAGGACCGAGATTGATGGCGAAGTAAAGATGGCGTCCCGAGGCTGCACACGCATGCACACGCTAACGTCTTCTTCTTCTTCTCCTCGCTCGGCTCATGCCATAGCAATATGATTACCTAACAACGCTATTATTACCACAAATCATCGGAGAGATCCCAAAAAGAAGCTGCGAATGAACCCTGCGAAAATTACGACGTCAAGATTTCTGTGCCGGCGGTTGCGGAGCTTGTGACCCCTACGTGTTGAATCATGTTCGGTCAATGGATCTGAAGTGGAATGGATCGCAATGGATCGGAAGTGGAAGGTTCCACGGTTGCCGCATTTTCTTTAACATATAAATCAGTCGTTTGAGATCCCAGAGAGAAGCTGCGAATGAACCCTGCGAAGATTACGACGTCAAGATTTCTTTGCCAGCGGTTGCGGAGCTTGTGACCCCTACGTGTTGAATCATGTTCGGTCAATGGATCTGAAGTGGAATGGATCGCAATGGATCGGAAGTGGAAGGATCCACGGTTGCCGCATTTTCTTTAACATATAAATCAGTTGCTTGAGATCCCAGAAAGAAGCTGCGAAGGAACCCTGAGAAAATTACGACGTCAAGATTTCTGTGCCAGCGGTTGCGGAGCTTGTGACCCCTACGTGTTGAATCATGTTCGCTCAATGGATCGGAAGTGGAATGAATCGCAATGGATCGGAAGAGATCCCAGAAACAAGCTGCGAAGGAACCCTGCGAATATTACGACGTCAAGATTTCTGTGCCGACGGTTGCGGAGCTTGTGAGCCCTACGTGTTGAATCATGTTCGGTCAATCGATCTGAAGTGGAATGGATTGCCATGGATCGGCAGTGCAAGGTTCCACGGTTGCCGCATTTTCTTTAGCATATAAATCAGTTGTTCTGTATCACGTTCAATAAAGCTTCTTCGCGTTTTTCTTTCCCCTATGTTAAACTAAAAGTTTTGAAGGAACGCTCACACAAAAACATCCCACAAACGTGCTTGCATTTAATGTATGTAAGGCACCAAACAATATACTAAACTGTCCAACTTCTCCCGATAAATATTGGTGCTCTGGCTGCCTTAGAAAAATAAGAAACGACGGCTACCAAGACCTAAATGGCATCCAAGTGGACTCGCGCTTGCGCGCGTCTTGTACGTTAAAAGAGCTGAAAATTGAGAGGTGCTGCGAATGCAAGGCGCACGGGCGGGAGCTGTCATGCGGCGGCAAGTTTTGTATTTTGACTTTAATAGGCGCACGACGAGCGCTGGTGCTGCAGTGTTGGTCTAGTGTAACTGGCGATGCGGCGGTTAGTCTAGAGACTTTCGCGGCTGGCGCTGATGGCGCATTATTGGAGTACGTGCTGGGCAAAGATGGCACAAACGAGTGCTTCAGAGCTGTTATTCCGCGAAAACTGCGCCGAGCTGCACTGGGGCACTATGATGATGTCCACGGCCACGACAGTTGGCCAAAGACATGGCAAAAGCTTTGCTTGTTCGCTACCTGGCTAAAAAGGTAATAATAATATCTGGGGTTTTACGTGCCAAAACCCCTTTCTGATTATGAGGCACGCCGTAGTGGAGGACTCCGGAAATTTTGACCACCTGGGGTTCTTTAACGTGAGCCTAAATCTAAGCACACGGGTGTTTTCGCATTTCGCCCCCACCGAAATGCGGCCGCCGTGGCCGGGATTCGATCCCGCGACCTCGTGCTCAGCAGCCCAACACCATAGCCACTGAGCAACCACGGCGGGTGGCTAAAAAGGTAGTTCGGCGCAGGTAAGTATGCACGCCATGCCCTGTCTGACAAGCATAGAGTTCGCTAAGTGCAAGACGACTTGCACTGTGTTAGCTTAAATGTAGCACCAAACACTTGGAAATCCTGGCGTTTTGAGCAACCGCGGCCGTGCGAAACCGACTGCAAGCCACAAGGTGGACTATGATTATTCGCATAGACATGTTAAAATCAAAGTGGGAGACGCCGCCTTAACGCTTAATCACGCACTCAGTGGCGCTAGCACTGGCTGTGCGGAAGGTCTACCGCCAAAAGGGGCGGGATCAATTTAAATTGCGGAGGTCTTTTGTCTGAACGGAGAGATAAGAAATGGGGCAGGCTGAGCGAGCGAACCATGTTGGAGCACTCAAGCTGTACATCCGAGGGGAACGTACTGCAAAGCCCGAGGCCCGCGTAGTACAAAATTGTGATCTAGAGAACAAACCTAAGGGGAAGCTTCCCCTGCCCCCCCCCCTCCCCCCCCCAGGAATCGCTGCAGCCTCCGGAGGTGCAAGAAAGAGCGACGGAGCAACGCCAGCCTCCCGAGTCGCAATATCACACGGGAAAGGAAGATGGTACAGCCGGACGCCTTGTATCCATCAAAAGTGACAAGAAAAAAGCCCTCGAACGGACCAAACTCCGACTTGCGAGTGAGAGCTGAGGTCGTGGAAGGTGCCCGTTGCAGCAGAGGCAGGTGTGGGGGGATATGCAAGAGGTCCCGCACTGATATCCGGGGCCTCATTGTAGACGCGACGATGCTGAGTAACAATGACATCGCACAAACACGGAAGCAGCGAAAAGATGAGCGAAAGGCATGTAAGGTAAAACAAAAGCCACACAGATGGCAGTCTGTTGACAAACGCTTAGGGCAAACCGTATTGTCATGCCACACTGACACCTTGGATCCGGCTACGTCGGCGCTGCATTTTTAAGAGAAAAAAGCTGTCGTTGCCAGAGCGGGCGGCTCGGAGTTGTTGAAGTGGCACGTAATAGCGGTGACCAGAGTAGTTGAGTATCTGAAGAAAATAGAGACTTTGACCACTGGGAAACAAAATATTCTTGGATTAGCGACTGGTTCGTTGTTGTGAAAGAGCCAGGAGCTAACGCTAACACGAAATTGTGCTAATCGGTTTGCCATTCATTTCAGGTTCCATAACGTCTTAAAGGTGGCGAGTCTATGCAAACCGAGCAAATCCATTAATCCGACCTCAACTACGCCCCCCGATGTACCCTCGCTTGACTCCCTCTTTTTCATGAGGACATAGACCAGCTTTCAAAAACAGGACGTGCCGAATACGACCCGCCGCCGGAAAAGGTGTCTGGGAGACGATGGTGGGAGTCGGACCTAAGCTGAAGCAGCTGGAATAAGCCTCTTTAAGAGCAATGATCAGAAACAGCGAGTAATAATAGACGCGAGAGGCTGCAGCACTCTCTACACTTGTATACCACCGCTTTTTGCTTTCCCGATTCCTCATTAGTATAGCTTACCATGCTTCAACAAACAGGCGAAACAATGACATTCCACAGAATATCATGTAAAGTATCTGGAAGCTGGCTGGATGCATGAAAATGGTCACGATGTTGAACAAAAGCAGCTGTGGCCAGGTGCTGCACCACGCCTATTTCCCTTTGGATGGAACTGCTCGAACCTAGTCTCATAATTAAGAGTTAAGCATAACCACATGGGACCTGTTTGATAGGAGCTCGATTTACACCTTCTCGAGTCTCGTTCAAAAATAAGTTACTGAAACCTTGCCAGAACGTCGCCCGTATTTAACGAATAATATGTCGTTATGTTCAACCAAGCTAAAACTCGCTTGGTATATACTTCTGACCGCCACGTCTCATGAAAAGCAACGTTCATTTCCTGTTGCAGGGTGAGGGAACATCCACTTCTGAAGTGCAGCTCGGAACCTACTCTAGTTCATCGCAGAGCGACAGCCATTGCTCAGACGCTGAAAATATGAACCACGCTATATTGCATTGAATTGCTTACGCCGAAGGACGTAGTGCAAGGACTAAACTTCGGCGGCCTCCGATAGTCTATCACGGTCGTTGTGTTTTGATGAAATGTGAACGATTTCCCTAGCGCCACAACTACAGGTTGCTTCAATGTGTGACATCATCCGAAAAGAAGCCTCCGTTCTGGAACCCTAGAGTTCCAGAACGGAAGCCCAGAGTTCAGAGTGATTACGGAAGCCTAGAGTTCCAGAACGGGCTACGCCTCCTGCCGGGTGCCGTCACGTTCTCCATGTTCCCGTAACGCAGGCCTGCCTGGAGAAGGCACCGCCAGGCAGTCCCACCACCCAACCAAGATACCTACCATGCGAGTGAATGTAGAGGATAATAGAAGGCGATCGGCCGTCTACACTTCCACAGTTTTCACTGACTCGCTTAAGCAGTTTTCTGTACAACTTTACAGGCCGACAACCTCACTACAATTTGTGGAGGGACGGATTTCATTCACGAGTTTGAAACTCGGCAGCACGATGGTCCATCCGAGGCTTCTGCCATACCCGCGGCTATTGTTTTCTCCGGCGTTATTGGGGTGCGCGTGCCCCACAGATGATTACGACACAGAGGACTGTATCGTTTTGTGTGAACGAGTGAACACCTATGACAAGTGGGATTAAATCTTCACGCTGTCGGTCATATTTTAATTGACAGATGGGACGAAACGGGCTCAGAAATTACGGGAGCGATATCATAACCTGCTCGGCAAACGAATAACATGGATGCTTTTGGCTAGCTTCTTGTGAAGGAGCGCTTACGTGGCCGAGCCGAACGAAATGATGACACTTGTGAGCACACTAGAAAGTGCACTCCCTCTGGAAAGGCGTAAACCCATTTATGTAGAATTCAGGTAAATGTACGTGTAACGTGAAAGACATCGATAACAACGAATTACATATGCGTGTCGCCAACTGGCCAGACACCCACTGCCCTACATATTCAGCTTCACCAAAGAGACAACAAGGTGTGCAAGTAGCCCTGCTGAATCCATTGAGATGTCCATGGCCAAACGGACCTTTCCACCTCTGGACTCAAACCATGACGCCACCAACCACAGCGCTTTATTCCCACAAATAGGCAGTTCAAATTTAAGCGTCGCGCTCTCTTATAACAGCAGTCCCCAAAATCATAAATCCAAGTTCGGAGCAATGGGAGGCACTGCTGGCCAGCGACAGCTGCGAGGGGCGAATTGGTTTTGTTAAGGGAACATGCAGGACTGCTGAGGAACCATACTCAGGCTAAACCCACCGCAGTACGTCCAAGCAGACTCTGAATGATCAGAGCAAAAGACCCTGTCAACACAATAAATGTTTTTGGTGATGACGATTAAACGATCTTTTGACGGCGCACCCGATGGATGGCATGCTCCAAGTCTTCAATATGTCTTCGAAATCGCATGGAAGTGCTGCAGTGGCAAATACAAACCCAATTGCTGGGATGTCGCTAGATGTTGTACCGAGCCATGATTTTCTCTTGGGAGTGGGGGAAATCAGGTTACCCAGAAGCCGTTAAGAAAAAGTCACACTTGGGACGAATAGGCTAAGCGTCAATTTCGATAGCAAATTAGTTAACAGCTATACAAAATAAGGATAATAGTTTTATCGGCAGTATCAACTTGTAATCGTGGGCATACTAACTAAATATTAAAGCAGGGTGTCACGCGCAAGCATCATCTCACACTCAATAACCGCCGTAATTGGCCGTCAAAACGCAGCAATGAGGAGACGCGTCCGCAGGAACGAGCGGGTTGACCTTGGTGCTGCCGATCGCGATGAACGCGAGCTAAGCCGCGAAACCGTTTCGCAACGCGGACTCAGTACTCCTCACAGATGACTACCCGGACCGCCCGGAATAGAACGCGCCCTACCCTCCCTACCCGATCCGGAATACCTTGCGGGCGACGAACGGCGGCGTGCCTCTTCCCCGCTTTCCGTAGGCGAGACTGAGCCGCAATCCATAACCATACCACTCACTTCGCCCTCGCATGCTTTTACTCGAGCATAGAGCACAGGGCGCGCCTTTCATAGCCCTAGACTTTCTCCGGAACTTCACGGCAACACCGACGCCGAAAGCACAAATGCGCCTCAGTTGTTAATATAATTTGCATCGCAATAAAGCACTTTTCTTGCGCTCTTTTTAAGTGAATCTCTGTTAAATTTGGTAAATTTGGTAAGTCTCTGATAAACGGTAAATTTTTTACCGTATTCTCTGATTTTGTTTTGTTCTGGTGCGGCCATTCAGTGTATGCCCCTTCTCTCTTAGCTACTCTTGCAAAGTGGTCATGTTTCATTACATATGATTCCTACATAAAGCAAGATGATATTTCTTGGGCTGAGATATTTGTGGAGCGTAGAGCGTTAGTTATGTTCCCTGAATTCGCTTTGGGCTACTTGATGTGTGCCGTGTCTGTGAAAATTCTCCAGAATTGGAATGTCCCGCTGTACCGTGCAGGACCTCTAAATGTATAGAACGTACACAACCACTCAATGTTGCGGGATGGGTCTCGTACGTTTATCTGCATCACTTGTCGTCACCTAATGGTGTGCATCGTCACTAGCTGTAAATAATACAATTAACGGCTTTACATAAGCCTCCATTCGCATAATGTAAACAAGTACGTTAGATCTGCATGCATTTCTTCTTGCCATGACTGCAGATAGCGCTGAACAAATGCGCAGGTTTTTTCGCTGAACGTAAGTGAACACCAAAAATGTCACCCTACCTCAACTTTACTTCTTTAAACGTCATTGTTTAACACTGTTGATGTTTAGTCGATAGTTTTCTGTTAATAACAGCCTTGTTTCGACACAACCAAACACGTTATATAAAATTGTAGTTATGGCGTGATGATTATTATGCCTTGCAGAATTCTTAAAAATCGCCTATGGCCCTTAACATAATTGGTGTCCTTCAACTTGATTACTTGAACAGTCAGATATTACTAGCACGACAAATAAATAAACTAATTGCACAAGTTAACAAAATATCACGTAATACCTTCTCACTTATTCACTTTATGGCACCTAATGAAATATACGAATACTAGCCTGTGAGTTTACAAGACCTATAAACGTGACATAAATGTCTTTGATGACACCAGCTTGAAGTTATTTCTCAAACTGTGGATCGGAGCCCGTGAGCGTTTTTATTACTTTTGTGCTTCAGTGCGTCAAAGAAAATTTCGCTGAAAAACTACATGGGATTTCATGTTACGATGACTTTAAAAAGAAATGCGACTACCAATGAAGTAGTGTATCGAGGTCATATTCCTGAAATCAACTTTGTTTAGCACGCATACCAGTAATTCAGACACTCGTTGTTCCAGTTGTGTTATAGATACTTCGGTATCATGCAACTTTGCTAATGCAATCACTTGTCAAATGAACCATGAGCATGGCGGTATCCCGATGACGTTATAGCGCCGTCGCAGTGAGTAGGATCGCGTAGCATCGATGGATCGACATCGCTGCGATGTCAAGGGCCATATTACGACGACCGCAAGACGACAATTAGATGACGAATAATAAATAATGAGGATGTTGTGACGAAGAATCCGTGAAGGTATAGGAATGATGGCGCTGGGGTGACCACAATCGTGCAACAATAAACGGGTGGCGAAGTTGGAATTACAGCGATGCAGGAACTGGATGATATGAGCACGACGGTAAGACAATGTATGCATGATACAGAAATTTGATGGCGTGCAAAATGACGACGATGACATGAGAACTGCAGCATAATTACTATCCAATGACGATATAATGCTTACGATAAAATGACGAGTAACGAATAAATCGAAGGTAGTATGCCGACAACGGAATCATGACATTGGGTCAAAGATAGTTAAGCAGCGACTATAGTGAAATAACCGCTTGAAAACGATGTTATGATGGCAAATTATGATGACGATGGTAAGGCGCAAGTCGGATGTTGAAGTAACAGTGATGACAACGCAAACGCTGCGAAGCTATCCCCACGATGGTATGACAACGAACGGATGACGAAGACTGCGTGGTGACGATGCAGTGACGGAGCTGGCTTGGGCATAATCTCATGGTGACAGGTGTGTGAATATAATAGCGTGAAAATACCTGTATCACCAAAGCTGTATGATGGCAACTGCGTGACGGCGACGCCATCACGAGAGTAGAATCACAAAGGCTGAATGACGACGATGCCGCCACCACGGCTGCATTACGTCACCCGAAGCATTCTTTGTAGTCCAGGCTACAAGCGAAATTGGACCACTGGGCTGAGTATATGGCGGGTCGACGACATCACAAGAATAAGATCACAACTCGAAGGACGAAGATTGACCGACCGCGGCCACGTCACTAGGGTGGTGTGGCGATGAATGCATGACGTCTGTATGAAAACGATGCCGTGGCGACGACGGCTTGTCGAGTGTCAGAGAACACAGCTTGAATGGCGGCGATGCAACAACCACCATGGCATCTCGGCTAGGAGCACATACCTAGTCGCCCATACAAGTTGGGCTACGGTATCGGGATAAAAGGCATCACGGGAGTGAGGTGCTGAAGCTTAAATGGCGACAATGGAACGACCATGACGTCATCACAACTCGGAGCACACACCTAGTTGCCCAAGCAGGCAAACAGCTTCACCTACGGGGTGGGCAAAAGGCGGTCGGTCGACCGGTTGGTCGGTTGGTTGGTTGGTTGGTCCATTGCTTCAAAAGGCCTACGAGTAGGCAAAGAATGCTATCGAACAAAAATTGGAGGACGCTTAAGCTTCGCCTTCAAGAGTGGAACGCGACAGCGTTCCCGTCGACCCGCCAAGGGGTGTAAGACAATGGGCTACAGGACAGCCATCACTTACAAGGCGCCCCGCATCGGACGCGGTGAGCGTCGAGCCATATGGTCGAGCAACGCGGCGTTCGGCGCAGCAACGAAACGTGCGCCTGAGCAAGCGGAACGAACCGAAGAACTCGGTATCTCGTAGGGGGAAATGAATGATGCACGCCAGCCAAACGTCGTGATCGGCACGGGCAGAGAGATAGACAGATAGCGATCTAATGAAAGGAAGGACGCTGGATTCTGCCGAGGGAGCAAGGCGAAGCGTTGTCAGGGGAGAGAGAGTCCGGGCAACGACCTCCCTCGCACCGGTCCTTCCACAGCTCCAATGCGGGCGTGGCGCGCCATCTGTCGAGGCAGCGCCCTACATGGAGAGGAGGGGGTCTTCTGTGTTTGCCGCAAGATGGCTCTACGTGTGCGGAAAGCGCAGAAGAAATGCAGCGTTAACGCACTTCGCTACTCTTGTAATTGCGACTTCTGTAAGTTACATGTTCATAATTACCTGTATACACTGCAGTATAACTTTCCACGGCTAGTTTCGAAGGCAACACCGCATTCACTACAGGCGCGTTTGTACCGCTTGGAAGCATCAAATTCGTGGCTGAGTGGTAGCGTCTCCGTCTCACACTCCGGAGACCCTGGTTCGATTCCCACCCAGCCCATCTTGGAAGTTGCTTTTTATTTATGAAGTACCTGCCGTTATTTATCGCTCACGGTCAACGCCGCGGACGCCGACACCCGACGCCGACGACACCGGCTTTTCTGCGATACGAGCTCCTTAACGCTATCGCGTTAATAGTAATATTAAGGGCATTTGGAGGTTGACAGTCCTCAAACTGGTATCATTCTTGAATTTCATTCGAAGTGGATACCCCTCGCACACTCACCGGCTACAGTTCGTAGATTACCATGTGCCGTATAATATTTTAAAATGTTAAATAGCGAAGTTCATCAGTTGAGTATCAATTATTGAATATCACAGTTGAATATCACAGTTGAATGTAACAGTTGAATATCACACTCATCCTACAAGTAATGTCTCTCTTTCTCAATATGTGAGCTCGTGGATAAAAATTTTGTCATCTGAAGCAGGCGATGTTTAAATAATCCGTAATGTCTAAACTTCTCACCCCATTATTATCATTTATTGATTCACACTGCTAGCGCATGCCAAGACAGGACTTGCGGTTATATTGTCGTCATGTACAACCTTAGCATATGTTTAAGCAATTCAATAAAGAGCACGTTGGATAGGAAGGAAAAACATAAGGTATGAATAAGTGCAGCTTACCGCCAGCAACTTCGGATCCTGTGGTTAGTATATGTCGAAACAAGCGGGAAAGAGAGCAACAAGCATTTAGTTCAAAGCACAAATAATGTTTTCTTAATTTCTACATAATGAAGTTGGTATCTGCTACTTCGCGCAACCATTCATTCCTAGGATTCGGTGCAACTTCAACCACGAATCAACCTTACTATTCGTACTGCAGTAGCTCGGCTTAAGGGGAAGCTTTCGCTCGGGTGCTCCTATCTAAAACATGCTAAAGGAGATTTCGTTTTTCTCAGCATCCACTGCACCAAATTTGACGAGGTTTGTTGCGTATGAAAGAAAAATTCTAATTCTAGTGACTGTTGGTTTCGCGATTTTCACTAAGGGTGTAACTTTCTTATTCAAAATTGCCAAATTTCGCGAATTTTCAGAAAACGAAACTATCAAACGCTAACTCCGCAAGGAAAATGATGTTACGATTCTGTGAATTGCATATAACAGTTAATCTAACGCAGACAAAATTCACATGTTACACATGTATTTCGAAAAATTTAGTAATATGGATATACAGATTTTGTGTAACTTTTGTGCACAACTTAAGTAATTCACGTAACATTTAAAGCGACATCTCAAATTTGTCCGCTTTGAATGATCTAGTGGATGCCGTTGACGGAACCAGGAAATCTGTTCTTGAATCAGAGCTATTAATTTGTAAACTTCGTGCTGCTATGTCTTTTTCAAAGTTTTGAATTTTTGAAAATTATTTTAACAGTATTCAAGCCCTAAATCGAAATTCCGCTTCCAACAGCCATAAGAGATTAAATTTCTCTCTCAAATGAAACACATTTCATTATTATTGGTCCAGAGGTTATGGCAAAGAAACGTTTTTGCGTTTTACATGTATTTGAATAGGCCGCGTCGGAGTTGGACCCGAAGTAAAGTTTCTTCTTAAGTTCACGGATGTGTTGTGCGCGTAGACGAAATCGCTGTTGCGGCAAAAACCTGAATACACCATCGCAGAGGTCTACACAAATTATTGTGCAAAGCTCTATAAGGCCTGATACTGCTAAATAGTTAGAATTCACCGTTATCACTAACGGTGATGTCCTATTAGTTAAATTATGGGGTTTTACGTGCCAAAACCACTTTCTGATTATGAGGCACGCCGTAGTGGAGGACTCCGGAAATTTCGACCACCTGGGGTTCCTTAACGTGCACCTAAATCTAAGCACACAGGTGTTTTCGCATTTCGCCCCCATCGAAATGCGGCCGCCGTGGCCGGGATTCGATCCCGCGGCCTCGTGCTCAGCAGCCTAACACCATGATGTCCTATTAGTATAAGACTGCTTCTGAAGAATGCTTCCAGTCAAGCCTGTCCTTTTTTATTCACCTGTACTTTTGATTTTGTGTTTTCTTACATTGTTCATAATTGAAAACATGTTTTAATGGACACAGAATTACAAAATATATCTTGTGGTAGTGCAATTCTGTCTTAAAGGCTGTGCTACTTTGAGAGGCATATGATGTTTCAAAGGTAAAATGCAAACAAAGAGACCTGTGTGCGAGGATAAAGTAACTTATTTTGCAACATCCTCGACCACAGTTTGCTTACAAGTGTTCACAGGAATATGAAAGCGTTTTTGGCTAGATTTGAGTAGGCAGCTCTCAAAAATCCTACTGAATGCAACACTTCTGCAAGATGAGTATGTATTCTTCAGTGCTTTCTTTCAATTCCTGAGTGGAAACATGTGCCCTAAACTGATTATTTATGAGGTTACTTAGTGATGCCGGCGTAGGGTAAAACATGATTTTGCAATTCATTCCACCAGTTGTGTCCTCTGCTGTAAGTGATCCATTTCAGGTAATAGAGGGAGATATATACATGTAAGAATAATTTTTAAAACTTGATTCTCGGTTGCAATGATCAAGACAATTTTTTGTACATATTCAGATATATTGCTACCTCCCAAACATTTATATATTTGTGAGTGTTAAAGAAAATAGCGTCAGTTTCTCAAGCTAAAGTGACTGCATTGTCACATTGTAGTGAGGAACGCAACTGAGGACTGTGGAGTCTATATATTTTAGTTCTTTACTGGGAGACTAAGCAGTTAACGCTCCAACCGCGACAATAAAGTCAGGGTGGTTTTCGATAGTCGAATACAGGCCCATGAGTCAAGTCTGCTCGTTATGGACACACGGCACAATCGCAGTTTTAGAGGGGTATTTCTGGCGATTGAGGATGCACAACAGTAACTTTCCCTATACAACGCGATAGCAAAGCGCCTATTGCCAAGCTAGAGACTGTGGGCTCCATCTCGGACGCGCGGCCGCATTTCAATGAGAGCAAACTGAAAAAAAAAAACCTAGTTTGCTTGAGTATAGGCACACGTTCAAGAAGGCCAGGTGGTCCAAATCGCTCCACAGTACCTCACAACTGCCTCCCACTTAATCAGACTGTGGTTTTGGCATACAATACCGCGGAATTTTCAGCACAATTCCTGTCGCGCGTCGCACCAAACTGCGGATACGGCAGACACATCTGGTAGGCAGCCATGCCTTGATAGCAAAGACAATATTTTAAAGCGAAAAAAAAAGAACGAGTTTCAACACTTCATGCGTTGTAACGTGGCGTTCTTTTTCTTTTTAACGTGAACGAAGGCGTAATATTTGACCCATTTTTGTTGAACAAATTGACTACTAAGTGAACCGAGCCCAAGCCACGTACGACTACAGAGCGCGAAGCTTGAATTTAACGTTCGTCTCCTGTTGAAATTCACTTAGGCTTAGAAAGTGCATTACGAACTCCTGGAACTATTCCGAAAAATATCGCGCAGGAGTAAACAAGGATAAATATGCACCTAAGCGAATTACCCAAAATCGTCACGTGTGAGGTGCGTATTGAACGGACCCATCGGTTTTGCCTGTGTACATGCTCCACCTTCTTGCGGAGGCGTTGTAAAATCCACGAATAACCCGTGGCACACACCAGCCAGTAGCCAGTGGACACATAGTGCTGTGTCCGGTGTGAACCGCTTTGAATATAACGAGCAAAGAGACAATTACATGCGATAAGTGAGCACAGAGCATTGCTAGCGGCAGAAACATAGCATCTCGATTATGGGACGATCAAGAGGGCGCAATAACTGCGTGAATGCACGTAAGTCTACGAAAGTAGCAACCCCATCGGTAGCGGCTGTTAGTTTTCCGGATATGGGCTTGCACACCGGTCCTGGGCTGGGCCAGTGTATGGTCGTTGTTGCGGGGTCAGGTAGCGGCCGGGTGACGGTGGACGGCGTGGTCGTCGCGGGCTCCACTGAGTGGCGGCGAGGTAGTCGGCGATATCCCGATGGCGTTCACCTTGCTGCGGGCGCGAAGCGTTGACAGCGAACCCTCGTAGTCACATTTCGCGGAATGGGCATCGGCTGTAGACATGTCCGGCTTCCCCGCCTTGGTAGCAGAGCGGGCGATGGTCGGGGGCGCGCCAAATATCTGTCTTTTTCGGGGTGTTTCGCTGGCCCACAGGTAGGCGAGGTGGCGGCAATGGTATCGCAGCGTTATGTAGCCCTGGCGCGGGTGCCAGGGCGCGGGCGGGTTGTGAATCGTCCGGGCGAAAAGTTCTTGCTTGACACCCCGCATCAGGAAGCGGACGTTTTTCGCCTCCGACATTTCCGGTTTGGCGTGCCTGAAAAGGCGGGCCATGCACTCTATGAAGATCGCTATGGTCTCATTGAGAAGCTGTGGGCAGTGGGCGCGTTCTTTACTCACGATGCTTCTTTATGTTTGGAGAAAGGTGCTTCAGAAAAGGTCCCACCTCGTTAAAGTGGCTTCTCGATTCTCGAACCACGTCCTGGCCTAGTCTTCCATTGCGAAATAGACATGTCGCAGCTTGTCGTCGCTGTTCCAGCGGTTAAACTTAGCGACCCTATCATACGTCTCCAGCAAGCTTTCCGGGTCCTCGAATGTGGAACCGCGGAACGTTTCTGGCTCCCTGGGCTGCTCCAGAACTATTGTGGAGGAGGAGGCTGTCATTGCGGCTGTCTTTTGGTTATCTCTGGATGATCTTCGTGGTAGTCCCTGGTAGAAGTCCGTGTTCCGCAGGCAGCTGCCACAGTCGGCGGCTTGCTCGGTGTTCCGGGACGACGTTGGTGTCGCCTTTGCGGTCCGGGCTTGGATTATGGCTTGTCCGGCTCGCGTCCTGTACATGAACGTGAAGCACCTCAACCAGATGTCACGTAGTAGTGACGGTGAAGAAGGCAGCAACACTGTGATTAACGAAACTAGCGTTTTATTGGACGAACTTGTACCCTCAAAGAACAAGGATAGCGGTGAACACACTAGGCGATCATCGAAAATCTAATCAGGCGGTCAAGCACGTCGGCTTTTGTACATCAGTCGTGGAATGTTCCAGAGTAATAGCCGGGAACCGCATGCCTTCCACAAAGTTGTACACTATACGCGTCGCGCAGACATGCAATCAGGTTACACAAGGTTCGCTGATAGACAGCGGATGGAACCATCGATAACATTCCACAAACTTCCCATACATGCAGGTGCGTCCTGCTATGTGCGATAACATTTGTTAGGCGGTGACAAGTGGTCACCTTGTCACTTGTAGAGGTGGTCACATCGTCTGAAGTGCGGTCTATAAAGGGGTTTGATCCTTGCGATGGCAACTTCGCGTAGCTTGCCCAGGATTGTGAAATGGTGTCGAAACTGCAAGGGTAGAGGGAATTTCGCACTACGGATGCTGGGTGTGTTGTTGCACCTTGAAACGTTGAGACGCTGTAGAAGTGCGGACCCAGCAGCGTATATGAGCGCGTATGCACGGGGAAATATAACGTCCGGTGATAAAGTGTTGCGACGCACGTACGCCTCAATGGGTGACTGAGTGCAGTGTATCCAAAAGAGCACGACGAAGAAGAGCAGGAACATAAATGGGGCTACTGGTAGGTGAAACGTCGCACCACAGTGTGACGTCGTGGTGAGGAAACTTGACTTGCTGCAAGCGGAGTCACGTAAAAGATCGTAGTTGTGGAAGTTCATCGTCTGATGCTTGAGCCGGCGCTGGTGAAAACAACGTAAAGTGGACAAAACTTATCTTGAGACGACTGAGAGCGTCCGGTGCTCTGTTAAGGAAGCATTTGGCGTAGCGTATGTCTGTGGTCAATTCGGCGATGAAATAGGTGGCACTGCAGAAACGTAAAGCCGAAACAAGTGTTTGTGGTCTGTAAGAATAAAATTATTGCTCTTGCAAGAATTATCTGAAATGCTTCACTGCGAGGTAGGCCCCGAGGAGCTCCCGTCCGAAAGTGCTGTATCGGCGTTCAGTGTCGCGTAATTTAGAGGAAAAGAAGCAGCTGAAGGTCCATGCACCATTAGTTCACAGATGAAGAGCGGCTTTCCCAGCTTACGAAGAAGCGTGCGCAATGAGGCTAGTGGGATCGGTCTGTGAAGGGTGACGCACGAAGGCAGCTTATGTAAGTGCGGTGTCAACGGTGGCTGAAACTTTATCAACGACCATGTCCCAAGAAAGGAATTAGCTTTCGAAATAGAGAGGAATACGTCACGAGGATGCACCAATTTAGAGCATGAAGGAATGAAACAGCGATAAAGATTGATGACTCTGAGAAAACGTCGCGAGCTACGTGTGGACGATGGTGGCGGGTAGTCTATCACGGTCAAAACATTGTCAGGCACTGGAGTGATGCCACGAGTGGTGATGTGATGCTCGAGAAAATCGATTGCCAGATCCACAAACTGATATTCCTCAACATTGATGACAAGAGCACAATCACAAAGTCGAGTCAGAAGTTCGCGTAGATGTGCTATGCGGGTTTCAGCACCGCTGCTGGCCACGAGACGATCATCTATGCAGGCAAAACAAAAGGGTAAGCCTCTGGTGACTTCATCTATAAAACGCTGAAAGGCTTGATCTGCGTTACCGTAACCGAAAGGCATGTGTAAACCCTCAAAAAGGCCAAATGGCGTAGTTATAGCATTCTTTGGAATGTCGGCTGGCTCAACTGAGATATGGTGATAACTTTTCCAAAAATCTATTTTCGAAGATATTGTTGTGCCGCCTAAAATGCAGTGCAATCCTGAATATTTGGCGGTGGGTATTGGTCGGGAACACTGATCGCATTCAGTGCTCGATAATCACCACAGCACCGCCAGCCATTGTTCTTCTTAGGTACCATGCATAGTGTTCATGCTAGAATAGCAGCTTGGGCTTGTTGGTTTTCCATCCTGCTAGTAACAGCGCAACATGTAGACAAGAGACGAGACAAGAAGACACCACAGCGCTTGTGGTGTCTTCTTGTCTCGTCCCTTGTCTACATTTTGCGCTGTTACTAGCAGGATAGTGTTCATGACCATGAGTTTGGTGACGGACGAAGGATTTTAGTTGTATCATATGCTCGAATTTATTTCGGGCAACTCGACGTTTATCAGGACCGGGTGGGAGGGGGCGGCAGTGAACGGGCGGGCCTGTGGTAACAATGCAATGGGACAAAGCGTCTTTAGCGATTTTATCCATCGTAGGTGGTGTAGTAATATCCGGAAACTCGTTGAGTTGAGCCGCATACAGTGAGATAGGCAGTTTGAGGTAAGAAGGGTTGAGAGCAGTGGCGTGCGACAGAAAATCCTTGACTGTCAGACGCATGATGTCGTGCACCAGGTGACAGCAGCTAACGTCCATGAGCAGATGAAAATGGCTCAAGAAATCAGCCGTTCAGAGGGTATAGTGGACGCCTGCTATCCAAAAGAGCGGTGGCAATCCGCTCTTAAGACAGAGATCGTGGGTAAGAGACTTCTGCCCGCAAGTTGCGATGACGCAACAGTTAATAGCTTGTAGCGGGCTTGACAGGGTGCGGAGGCGCCGGTCAGCTTTGAACGGCACAATTATGCTGAGCTGCGCGCCAGTGTGTACCAGCAAACGCACTCCAGTGGTTCAGTAGATAATGTGGAAATGGTTACTTGGCCTATGGCCGTGATCGCACGTCGCAGTTATTGGCGACCGGCCTGAACGTTTCCTACGTTTGTGAAACGCGGGAAACGCGTTCGATGCACACATCGACAAGCCGCGGCGCTTGAACTTCGGTGGTAGCAGCACAGGCCCTCTGATGAAAAATTGTGCTCAGGTCATTGAAACGGCCGTTGGTAGAAGGCGGCGCGAGAGGGTGGTGAGTTGAATAGGGTGGGTCAATTAAGGGGGAGTGTTTCGAAATTGCTTACGTAAGTAGGCGACTTGACATGCGAACACTCACGGTTTCCTGAAGGGAATCCACTTCAGGAAGTTGACAGCTACGGACAGCGTTTATGCCTGCCGGAGCAACGTCCATCATATCATCGCCAGGTTCACTCAGTTCCGTCAAGGGAATATGTGTAGCTGTCACGAGAACCATGCGTACGTTGGCTGAAAGACGTAGAAACAACTCAGATAATGCAACCCAATCCAACAAGTCTAGTTGGTCACCAATAAGGTGTTGCAGATAGACGTGTAAATTGAGTTCAACGTCGGTCACCGAGTTCTGCATTGTTCAGGAGCTGCTGCATATTCCGATGCATAGGCGGGACGAGACGCTCGAGAAGAGCCTCTTTCATTGTTGTATATGGCGTTTCCTGATGTGCACGGATGAGGATGTGGCGTATCGCAGCCATGGCCTCTAGTGCCAACGCTTCAAGCAGGAGTTCATATTTGCGAAACTCCAACGTGACGAGATGACTGAGGAGCTTGTCTTCAGCTTGTATGAACCATAACGTGGGATTGGCGAGCCATAGCTGTGTTAGCTTAATGCCAGCTATAGCCCGTATTAAACCTGTAGAAGGTACATGGCATTGTGAAACATTGTTCCAGCGCACAATTGAACACGGACGAGAACACGGACGAGACCGGCGCTCGTGTTGTCCTTCGCTTCTCGTCCGTGTTCAATTGTGCGCTGGAACCATGCTTCATAATTCCAATCACAACCAACTAGCCCAGCTGTCCATACTTAGAGAAGGTACCTGACTGGTTGTAGAGGCAGTAGGAACGAAGATGAGGTCATTTTATCTATGAGTTTGATCCATTGAAAGTCGCATTCGTAGTCCGGGTTACCTGTAACTATGGAATCACCAAACACGGTTAAGAGCACATAGCTTTCTTTTGCCTTCTTCACTATATCTACTCCATCGTTTCTCATCTCTTGCTCAGCTATTAAGCTGTACCTCAATACTCGGTAATGTCTAAAACCAGCAAGCTGACAGAAGAACATTTTGCTACATGATGTTATCTTTAACTTTCAGTGCAAATATATGTTTTTCTTCTGGCACGTAAGATATAATCGGGAATATGTGGCATGCTCACCGCCGCAGTTCGCACAATTTAGCGGGCTAGTGCAGTAGTCCTTAGCGCGTTCTTGCTTGTCGCATTTTGCGCAAATGAGCCGGCCGCGGTAACTTTGCGAGCCACGGTGAGATCTCTGTATTTGAAGCATCTGCGTGGATTTTTCATTTATGGCCTTCGTCAGGTCTTTCTGTAACCTGTTTCAAGTCATTCTAGCAGCACATTCGTAGCAAAGGTGAAATTAAAATTTTTTCTACGTGTTTGTTTATTGTCGAGTTTGATCATTATTCTTCGCAATTTCACAATATCCTGCTTGTTCCATCCTTCCAGTAGTTCTTCGCTAAGATTCAAGAGATCATAATTTGACGCCAAATCTCTGTATGTGTTAATTGAACGATGTGGGGCTAACGCGAATTCAAACTCACCAAAAGCTATGAGATTTCAAAACTTTTCATGTGGTAGCTTGTCGCGTACTTTAAGCAGTAGGTGCTGCTCGCCATTTTAGTGACGTGTATCCGGTACCTAGCACGTCCATAAGAGCTTTTGCTGCGGTAAAAGGTGAAAAGGTTCTTACTGTTTTTTTTTTCGGGGCATTGATTATGTATCCCGTGGTAGTGCAGTAAGGATACCTTGCGCTGGACAAAAAAATGTTTTGTTTGTTCGGGGTGCCGTCTCTTAAAAAGACGGCACCCCGAAGATCGACGTCTTTTAAAAAGACAGCGATGAAGCAGACCGCTAAAGATGCTTAATGCCGTAAATACTTCATTTCGTTTCGACGACTACGCCAGCCGCTCATTGCCGAGCCCTGCAAGGAATCTTTACGGGACCCGAAGGAGGCGCAGACGCTAGGTGTACCTAGGTGCTATGACGTAAGATGTAATTCAGTAGGCTGAATAGACTAAACCAGGTTAACACATGCACCCTAGGAAATGAGAGGTAAGAGAGGAGAACACAGAAAAGATTAGAAGTGAGGGAGAAAGACGAACTTCAGAGAGAAGGATTGTATAATGCAACTACCGATTCCCCCCGGGTGGGTCAGTCTGGGGGTGGCGCCAACGTAAAGCCGAGGCCAAAGGGGTGTGTTGCCTCCGCCGAGGGGTCATAAAGGTCCAAGAACTCAGCAATGGCTCAAACCCCGCGATCCTCTTTTCCCCAGACAAGGCTAAGCCACGCACGGCTATACGCGGTAATGTCCGATCCACATGTGCTCGGGCCCATGGGGTCGCAACACATCAAGCGCCTGTTGGGGCAGGAGCTTGGTGTGGGGCTCCACTGGCTGAGGGGCAAGTGAGCAGCAATTCTCAGCCTTCGCAAGCACCGACGTGCTCTACTCGGCTCGGAGGCCACGAGTAGATTTCTTGGCTACGCCGTTATGTGTTGTAGCATGCCTAATAAGACACTGAAGAGATGAGTCATATTGCTGCATGAGGCGTTTATATGCATTATTACACACTGGTGGAATATGCATTTCAGATGCCACCCGCACACTGACAAGCGGTGGCGCTAAATTGCGCCGAGTGTACGTAGGAAACACTCAGCATTAGAAAAATGTATACAAAATGCCAGAACCTAGTTAACTCGTTAAATAATACCTCGTTACCATACACCGCTAACTAGAACGGGCTAGGTGAATATATTACACCGCCTCGTTTCAAAGATAACATTAAACCATCATCGCGATTATCATCATCGCTGAAGCTCGAAAGCAGGATGCCGCTGTAGCACACACCTCACGCCTAACCGTTTCGAAGCTGGTATAGGCTAACTTAGTATATTGATTCAAAGCAGAACCCGTAACCTTTGTCAGTTATCATGCGATGGGCTCTGCGAATGTTTTTCTTGAAGATAGGGAATACGGTTACACTCACACATACCGAAAGGGCGATAAAATATTCTGAGAATGGTAATAGCATTAAAAATCTTTTAGGTATGTCAATGCGCGATGTTTTATTGACAAGCATTGGAGTAGTTGGATTGTTCTTTAAAAATTAGACCCACTAGCGGCGTTGGTAACCAGACAAGCGAACGGCAGATTGGCCCATGCTGGTGCTAATAAGCTTTTGCCAAAGAAAGAGCATATTTGGTCAGAGAAGTCAGAACGTTGTGAATCAAGATCTCCGTAGGTACTGGGCGCTGGCCAGGAGGTGTTCCGGTTTTTCACGTTCTTGCAAAGCTTGCTAATGTCGGGCGTTTGTATACAACCGAAATAAGACGCAACTGTGAAAGGCAACAGACTTGCGTCCATCTCATGGCTTGCTTGAAGCTCACAATCGAGCTTCCTTGTCACGTCAGCAATCCACGGTCTGTTTGGAACGCGTGCGACATGCACATGCATATACTGCATATAATGTGGAGAATGTACAAATGCTTTCCTCGCTATCAACGCTGGTTAGATAGAATCGCAAAAGCGTAACCTTTCCTGCAATGTATTGTAGGGGTTGAAGGACGGACGCCGGGATGAAAACCAAACTTGGGAGGGTTTATTTTACATTATATACAGTGAGGTGAGCGTCAAATAACAGTCGTACAGTCATTACGGGCCGGCAGCAACTCGGACGCTGCGGCCCGCGGCAAGAAGTTCGAGAGAGGTGAATCAGGGAATCAGGGCATACTCTGGTCTCTCTGGAACGCTTCTTATAAACCCTTCGAGCACTGGAAGTCGCGTCATGTTCGACCAATGGGAGACTCCGCTCAGATGACGCCACTTTCAGCCAATGGTAGGCGCCCGTGCGATGGTGTCATACCCGGCGAAGAGAGTCGCCGCTTGGGCCCCCTTGCTTGATCACTCGATCCCCCTGCGCTCTTGCCTCACAGAATTGCAATCCACTTCTTCTAAGGTGGAGAAGGAGGGGGGGGGCGCTCATGCTCCATTGTACAAGGGCCCACCTGCTCCCGGTGGCTCGGCTCCGCAGTGGTGGCAAATGCCTTCTTCAAAGGCGAAGGGGGACGATTGGGCTCCATTGTCCGAGGACCCCTTCTAATCCCGGCGGCGTACGACCTTGTTGGGTGCAAACTTGTTTGCACTTGTCTTGTGGCCTTCAACTTGCTTGCCTGGGCGCTCCTCTGGAATGTGCTTTCCTGCTTCTGCATTCCTCAATTAGCTGTGCTGCGATTCGATGTGGTTTGGGGAACTCGAAGTAGCCTCAGGAAACGGCGCCATATCTAACAGTATACGATTCTTCTCATCGGTAACGATGGACCCACACGACGGACTCAATCCGTCTTTTCCGCGACGGACGGCGTATCACGTCACTACGCGTCCCGGATTCCTGTCGTCTGCGCGTCGTCCACGACCCCCCATAATGGAAAACGCCGAGCTATTTTTCGCATCCAGATTCTGAGGGTTGAATGCTGCGGATTTAGCCTAGCATGCTCTGAAGTCTGGCAACAAGCGCGGATTTGCGATCTTTATGAAACAGCTTCATCGCTGTTGACACCATTCTTGCCTGTATGCGCGCGCGGCTCGCACAAGGGCGACTGCAATGAACTTGAGAGACGAGGCAACTTTCTTCTTCCATCTCGCGAAGCAATTACCAGCGTTGTGGGACATGAATTTCCCCGATTACGCCGATTACGGGAACGCGAGAGCGAGAGACAATTTGGCAGCAACTGAAGAAACTGCTCTCTTGTCACTCGAAGCAGCCTCCGTTATTCCTCAATCTCACTGACCAACAGCTCTCAGTAGAAGTGGTTTCGCATACCAAGATGCTTGTTGGCGATATAGTCATTTTGCCAAGAAGACCTCTTTTGATGGAACAAGTGCCCGTCATCGTCTAATTCGGCCGAACAACAGCCATTGCGGCTAACTGTCGTTTCCTTTCGATCTCCATGCATCTTCATTCAGAGTTAAAAAAAGTATGACAATGTATATATTACACCGATGGTGCCTTCTAGAGTGACTAGAAACAAGCGAACATTTGTAACTTACGGCGGCTGAGATCCGCCGGGTTGCCGCAACATCTTCGAGGCCACGTTCAGCCAGTACAGGCACTCTAGGGCTACACGCCGAGAATCTGAGTATGGCTTTCGGAAACGGTGCGACTCATCACGAATACTTTGCTGTCGAAGCATCTGGACAGAAATTTAAACCAAATACTAGCCTCAGTTTGAAAGTTACGGGCCACACAGTGGACAGTCACTTCGGGCGGTGCCGCCAGCTTTATTTTTCCGGCACGGTCGTCTGCTCACTCCGTCCGTCATCTGGATGCGCTTCGCAACCGTATGGGCGGGGGAATAAGCACCCGTGGAACAGATTTTCGTGGAGCCGTCTTTCATGTGGATCCACCATAAGCGATGTAATCTGGTACTGATATCCGCATGGAAAGCATGCGCGTCCGGTGCCGATAGAGGATTCGGGGTCGGCAATATATTAACAAGTAATATGCTGTGCAAATCAGTTCTAAGAAAAGCACACACACGGCCACACTTGTCTGAGTGAGCACCACCGACACTTCCAATATATCAGAAAAATGAAGCAAGGGTGAATTCTTGCACTTGAGCAATTGTAAGACTTATGGACGACTAGCTGACGACGTGGCACTGGCTTTTTGCTGGTAGCATCGTTTGGTGTATTATGTATGGTACTGAAATCACGAGAAGAGGACTTACCGCTATAGCGCCGGGGTCCAGGTTCTGAGAAAAAAATCCGTGCGCCATAAATACGTGATGATTAGGTCATTGGTTATGTCTATATTATTCTATAAGAAACATATAAGCTACACCACAGAACTCCTAAACAGGAGTGCAGAAAAAAAACTGTCAGGAGTCGTTACTTTCTGACTGTTGTATATAAGCCATAGTTGACTGTCTGGTAGCCCCACATGACTGTACCTGTCTTTCTTAACCAAATAATTTCACCACGCCCATGATGCACAGTGCAGTTCGCTCAGGAGTACTACAGCAGTACTACATCAGGAGCACTACATGAAAAGGAGGCCACCACTTGCGCAATAAATCACTATGTCGAGGCGGCTACTTATGAATTTTTTTTTTACTTTTCCAAAAGTTCAGTTTCATCAGTCAGTCAAACTTTTATTCATTTCAAAAAGTCAAAGGAGATGGTGCGAAAGAGCTGGTTAAGTGCAGCTTGACTAAGCCCGTGTAACATTTACACCGGATAGGAGTGTGTAGCTCCGGTGTAACAATTCAGCATTAATCAGCAGTGGAGTATGTGCAAGGTAGCTTGCCATAAATATAGGGACTCTACAGGAGACACAAAACTGCGAAGAAAAATCGTCATGCAGTAACAAAGCGCGCAGGTATTTAATACGTTCATTTAAAGAGAGGATGCTTGGTTAAGAGAAAAAGGCAACTCCAAGAAACAGATGCATATAAAACAGCGGTTAGGCCACAGATCTTTCATTTTGGGGCCACGAGCAACAGATGCTTGACTTGTGCGTTCTCCTGTTATAGATTGACTAATTTTTCCCCGCGCAAGCTTTTCGTTGCCGCACGGGATCAGCAGACCAACGAAAGAACCATCAGCCCATCGATCCCGTTCAGCGCACCAGAGGAGAGTGTGACGCATTCGGTGACGTCACATGTTGCAGTGCCACCAGAAGCCTTATAAACGCCAGCCAGACGGATTCCACCTGGGATTTGCTGCCACGAGTGACAGATGCTTGACTTGTCTTCTCCCGTTGTAGGTAGGCTGTTTATCTGGTCCAACAATTCGCTCATAATCTCTGTGGCTGTGAATACACGCACTTTTCGCTCCTGGTGTAGCAATAGATATAGACCCATGTATTACAATTATGGAATGGGCACGTGTTCTTGCGTGTAGTGCACCCAGAAGCTTTAGTCATGTTCATTTTGGTGTTAAATTAACTGTAATAAAGTAACCTTGCCCTAGGCCCTCCATGCTCCTACTTTCAAAGGGCGTCGCCTTACTTTTGCTTTGCGCTGGGGACGTGGAAGCTAATCCGGGCCGTCGAACCTAGGACATGCTCACCCTCAGAACAGAATCCAATGACGAAACCACAAAAATCTTGAATGATGCCAAATAGAATGTCAGTACCTTGAAGACTCGAGTTGCAACTATTGAAAAAAAAATTGAACAGCATTATTTAGTTTCAAGACTTCGACACTGTCACCGAATATGTGAACGAAGGTAAATCGAATATATGTTACACAAATGGACAGTTAGTTGACGTGGTTGACGACCTGAACAACAGATTAAGGAGGAATAACCTTATTATAAAAGGCCTTCCTGAAGGCGATCACGACAGTTACAAGGAAACAGAACAAATCATCAAGAATCTTTTCGCTGATCACCTTACTATTACAGCGGGGGATATTGAACCGGCACATCGCTTTGTCCAGCACCATGCCAGTTTCCGGCCTCCAATCATTGTTAGTTTCTCAACTTTAAATTTAATATACATGCACTGCGCAATTCGTAAAGCTTAAAAAATGTGGAGTCACCAAAAGTTTGGTTGAAAGATTTACCCCCAAGTGTTCAGTCCGGACGCAAGAAACTGCGGGATTTCGCCAAGAGCATTGACAACGCACGGTTTTCGGTACGCTTTAACAAACTTCATCTAAAAGGCAAAATTTACCACTTCGACTCCCGCCGGTTTGTGGTGGTTCAAACTTCAGGACCTGAACGATCTGCCGCATGATTTTCTGCGGCGCAACACAAGGGACTCTTACACATAGGCTTCTTTTCGATGTTAATCGCCAGCTTTCGTAGCAAGTACAATAAGACTGACATTCATGCACACGTGTTCTGCCGAAATCATCATCGGTACCGAAACGTGGCTTTCGGAGGACGTCGCAAGCTGCAAGCTTTTGTCGCCATCGTCATTCGTGATCTTCTGCAAAGACAGAATCGGTTGTCGTGGTGGTGGTGTAGTTATTGCAGTTAACAAATCATACCATACCTCTTCTATTCCAGTAGGCTCTACTCTCAAAATAGCCAGGGCCTCTTGTCACTTGGGCACGTCGTCTGTGTCACTGGCTTTTGTTATCGACCATCCGACTCCAGTTCGGAGTTCACAGACCTTCTGAACGACATCATCGACCAAGCCATGCACAACTTCCCGAATTCGCTATTCTTCTTAGGCAGTGATTTTAATTATCCAGAAGTCGACTGGTCCGTTCCACCTACCGATAATCTTAATAATCGGTCTGAATGTATCCGCTTTCTTTAGTTGCTCATTTATCACAACATGACAAAGCTTCTACATGAAACTACGCGGAAGGACCACCTTTTAGGTCTTGTTCTAACTAACCGCCCTGAAATTGCTAACACACGCATACTTGAAGAAACCAGCGATCATAGGGCTTCCATTCCTTGGTTTCACTTCCCCCAGCAAAGAAATAAAAAATATGATACAACTGCTGAAGTACGCGTGTGCCGACATAACGAAGTTGAACAGTCTGCTACATGCTATTGTGGCTGGTTTTCACGAGTAATTTAACGAACGTAAAACTGATGAAAACTGGTGCTTGGTTCGAGAAAAAACTAAAAATAATTGGAGGTGCTAGCGTGCCTCAAGTAACAGTAACTTGTAAGTCAGATGACCCATGGTTCATCCTATACATGAAACGTTCCCTTGGCAAGAAAAAAAAAGGATCTAGAGGAAAGCGAGTCGCTCAAAGTGTCGTGAAGATTTGGCAGCCTACGAAAACATTGCTGTTCAAACACAGAGCGTCATTCTCTAAGCTACAGACAAATACTTTTTTGAGCCGCTCCTTAACCTTATGAAGACTGACTCTAAAAAATGTTGGAATATGGTGAACCGTAAAAGTAGCCACTCAATACCGGTGCTGACGACAGAAGACGGCAGCGCTTTAGCGGTCGAACACTGTACCGAGCAATCTATTAAGGACTTCACAGAAGTGTCCATTACGAAATTCCACTAAATGATACGCTGTAGCTGCCACAGCCGCTCATTTCACACCCTTTTTCCAGCAACCCTATTTACGGAACATGGCGTGGCTACCGCCACAAATCGACTTCCGCACGAAACCAGTCTCGTTCACAATGGCATCAACGCCAAGGTTCTTAACCTGCCATCGTTGAGCTAACGTGCTAGCATCAATCTTGCAGCAATTCCTTGATTCTTGTTGTATACCGGAGGACTGTAAAACTGCATATATGGTACCTATAATGAAATCTGGCAGCAGCAATCCCCCTAACAACTAAAGGCCGATTTCACTTACGCCCATTTCATGTAAGGTACTAGAGCACACACATATTCACAAGTCATCTAGGCAGTAACAATTTACTTCTAACACCCAGCATGGTTTTCGCGAAAAATTATCATGTCAGACACCACTTTTCGGACATGTGACAGACCTACACACATCAATCCATGTGTCCGTCTACATGGATGCTATTTTCATAGACTTTTCGAAAGCCTTCGACCGTGTAACACATAGTCGACTATGTTAAACATACGTAATCTGCGTCACGAAGAGAGAACGACTGCTTTAATCGAAGAATTTCTAAACAGTCGCTGTCAGTCACTTAAACTTAACGATGACATATATAATCTGACATGTGTAACTTCTAGGGTGCCTCAAGGGAGTGTAATGGGTCCTGTTCTCTTTTTAGTATACGCTAGGACATAGCATCTAACATAACTTCGTCAAGCCGTCTTTTCGCGCATGATTGTGTTATATTTAAGAAAATAACTGGCATGGCCTACTTCGCATACCTACAATCGGTTATCTCAAGGTTAAAGGAATGATACAGTAATTGGCAAATGGAAATTATTCTTTAAAAACCAAGCACTTGAAGTTTACTTAGATTTCTTCTGCATGCTCAAATTCTTATGAAATAATTGATACAGTAATCAAACAAGTCAAGCCATTCAAGTGCCTGGGCATCATACTTCTCCTTTAAGGTGGGCCACTCGCATCGAGCATATTCCTATTAAGTCTTTCAAGAAGCTCGGCCTCCTTAAACGACACTTGCATTTCGCTAATAAAGATACAAGACTGCACGCTTTGAATTCATTCATTCGGCTCTCTCTAGAATATGCTTCTATCATATGGCATCCTCAACTAACAGGTCTTGCTAACATGCTCGAAATAGTACAGAACAAAGCCGTGATGTTGGTCACATCCCTTATTCACGTTTCATGAGCGTCCCATCGCTAAAAGCAGAACTTAATCTAGCTACGCTTGTCATGTGATAGCGGCGTACTCGGATATCGTTTTTGTACTCACTTTGCCACAGCAGCACAAAGTTTGCCCAATCGCACATTTTTCCAGCCCCTCATACTTCAAGTTGTCTCAATACCGTGCACAAAGTATCGCCCATTTTTTCCCGCGAAAAGAAGTACTAAAATTCGCCTTTAGCATTGTGTATAAGCGAATGGAACTTCCTGCCCTCAAACATCGCCGAGATATCGGATCCTTCAGTATTCCACTAAGCGCTCCTGGGCTATTTACAAAATAAGAAACATTTTTTTATTGCTAACCCATGTCTGCCTCTATTCATTTTATATAAGGTCTTTGTACGCTACATGTGTGCAGTGTTATTTCCAATGTATTTATGATCAGTGGTTTGATATATATTCGTTTTCAATCTATATGCGGACTTGTTTTTAATATGCGAATTTGAGCACCTTGGTTCAAATCAACTTGCTGTTTACTTTTACGTGTTTCGCTGTTAGAATTCTTTTTTTTGATTTGCATTGTTTATAAATAGTACTTATGTACTTACCTGAAATCCGCCCTATGTAATGCCCACCAGGGCCTTTAGGGTATTGAAATACGTAAATAAATAAAAATAAATATTTCCGCAAAGGAGCCAACCACTCTTCCGGCCCCAAGTGGTGATGAGTATGCTCAGATGAGGAAGATTAAATGCACACAAAGTGCTCACACTAACTTCCCCAGTGCGCTGCAGCGGGCAGCCTGGCCGAAAATTAGAATGGCAAGAAATGCAGAACGGTTTGAGACGCGAATCATGACGAATTTTGGAACCATGGCAACCAGGCTCACAAGGAACTGCAGTGGGAGTGCATGGTAGTTCACAGGAGACGTTCTGTAATGATGTAGGCTCCTAGGAAACGTGATAGAATATCTTCACACAAGCCCGGGTACGAATGGCTGTCCAGAGCACCTCCTCATCCCCGGAACGCAAGAAAACGCCGCAGTGAGAGCTGTCGTAACGCTGATTACGATCGAGTTGGCTGGCGCCTCTATTTAATCGAGCACGTTGTCTACATTGGTGAAGTCTGGAGACGAGCTGGTCGCACACAGACGCCGAAGAGTTAGTAGAGACATTAAATAAAGAAGCGTCGTGTTCAAATGTCGGTAAACGGCCGTAAACGAGGCAGAAAGGGGAGTACGCTGCAGTTCACTTAACAGCGATGTTTTGCACAAGCATCACAATTGTTTTCCAATTGTTGTGGTCTGGTACGATAATCATAGATGTCGTATCAGCTAATGTTATATGAAATCGCTCAGTGGGTGGTAAGCTGACATCGTCTTATGAACAGTGTGATACGTTCCGAGTATTTCTTCGGGGATTGTCGACAAAATCATCTTGCCTGGGTTACTCAACAGGACCCAAAGCACTCCAAGACATAACACGATGACTTCCAGAGAGATACTGACGCCTTCTGACGCAGCGCCAGAACGTATAGGAGTAGTCTCTGCGCAGCGTGTAATGTGGTCGATAGCAGTCACAATCTATCGATGCCCTGTCGGCGTGATAGGAAGAAGACCGAAAAGGTCTCTACCAGTGATGTCAAAAGTTGTCTTCGGACAAATAATGGGTTGTAGCAGGCCAGCAAGAGGCATTGTTGCTGGCTTCCGCAGTTGGCAAAGCATGCAAGAAGCGACGTAATTAACCACAAGGGTATATAGACCAGGCCAGAAGAAACGGGTCTTGATCCGGTTTTAGGATTTGTGAAAACCTAGGTGACCAGCAGAGGAGTCGCCATGCAAGGCTTTCAGTACCTGCGCGCGAAGTGTAAGAGGTAGAACCAGAACGCAATGATGTCTATCCGAACAATAATTCAGCACATTGTTCTCGAGCATAAATTTCTTCAGCAATTCGAAGCGTGGCGTAAGGCTGACGTGAAGTTCTGCATAGACGTTATATATTGCAGTGGCAGTATGGGTCAGCACGTTATAAGAAGCGAACTCAGTGAAGTGATTGGAAGCCAGCACGTTCACTGGCACTAGTGGTGGCAGCGTTAGTCAAGACGTAGTCTTATACTAGTATACCGTCTATAGTAGTATAACTACAGAGGTGGTCACGCCATCAACTTCGACGTCCAGCATACATTGTCGAGTCGGCAAAGTAACTAAATGATTTTGGGCGGAATCTTGGATGCAGTGTTACTTCCGAGCGCTGCATCGTATAGTTTTCAGGAATGAACGGGACGTCGCGGATGTCAGGGACGTCGCGCGGCAAGGTGGCGGGGAGCGGGAGGACGGAAGACGGAAAGGTCTCGAACTAGACTGGCGAACTCTAGGTGACAGCAAGCGGCTGGAGCATGTCGCGGCAGCGTCAGAGTTGCGTGGGTGTGCCACATGTGGTGTCTCAAAAAGGCCCCGATTAAGGTGGCGAGCATGGGCAAAGTATGAAATACGTTTCGCGAACGACCAGCGGTTGTTACAGTGTCGACCAACGTTCCCAACAAGCCGGCAGCCAAAGCAGATAGGCTGACCGTCTTCAGTTCTCCAATCGGTAGGGTTCCGAGACCGTGGAGCGAATCCTTGATAACGAGGGAAAGAGTTCTGGGTCTCGGATGTGGACGTACGACTGTGGACGGTGCAAGCAGCGTGAACCCCAAGATTCGCTAGTTCGTTGCGCACGATAGCTTGGACGAGTTAAGAGCTGGAGCGTTCCAGTCGCTGGCGTTAGAGATTGGACAATCGTATTCATTGCGGCAGAAGGCGGTGAAAGGTGAGATGGCAGCTGCTCTGCACACGCAGACGCCGCGACCGCGTTGGGAAGCAGACGAATAGTCGTTCTATTCGGCGGTTCTTGGCCTGCCTACAAGCGCCCGCACTCCTCGTTCACGCCATCGGCTGTAGCACAATTTCTGCCCATGATCTGATTGAATACGTCATCAGCGATCCCCTTCAGAACGTTCCCAACCTTGTCAGACTCGGGCACGTCACAGTCTGCTTTATGGAACGGAGCCAGCATATCTTATGTACGACAGGTAGGGCTGCATCGACGTTTGGGCTCGTGTTGGTAGCTGTTTCCTCGCAGCGATTTTGCAACTGGAGGCCTTGCCGACAGGCTACGGAGATTTTGCTTAAATTTTTCTCAGCTTCCATGTTCGACCTTATGATTGTCGCACTCCAACTTCGCCGTTCCGCTCAGGTTAAATACCACATTGGTCAGTATGACTGTAAGGTCCCAGTGGTCGCGATCGCTCACCCGTTCGCTATGTTGTGAACCACTCCTCAACGTCGGTGTCATTAGTCCCGTTGAACTTTCCAGGATGGCGAGGAGGGGCTAAACAATGGCGGTGTGCGGCTCAGACGCAGATTCCGGCTGATCTGCCATGGTGTTCGCACCGAAGAGCCAACCGCTTCGAAGCTCCGTCGTGTGGTGAAAGTAACCCGCACCTGAACCAATGTGTGGCGGGGCGTGAAATAGATGAAAGCGAACCCGAATATAAGCAGAGATTATTTACAGGCATTGTCAAGATTAATAAACAGGCACAACATGCCCGCCATTGTCGTCTTCGTGGTTAGTCGAAGGAGGTGGCTCGTAACAATAATGCCACAGGAATGAAAGTAGCTAAAAAGGATAGGAAATTGTATTTACAACGTATACACAGAGAGAGACGCCTCAGGCTTGATGGCAGAACAAGAGCGCTACTCTGACTGTCATCTTCACCATCTTTCTGGCGCATTCTTCCATGCTCTGCAGGATGCATGCTTCAGTGTGCGGCAATAGCGCCTAACATAGCACCCCCGCGGGCGAGAGCGCCGTCTAGGCGCTTAAGAAGTAGGATCGCGTCCGGTGACATAAGAATTAGGTTGGGAGACGTGCACGATACCAGTGGCGGACGCGGGAGATGACTGTCCAACGGAGCGATGTCGTACGTGAGGTTAGTGACCCGGCGTAGGACCTTGTAAAGCCCGGGTTGTAGTTAATGAGTCTGTGATGGCGATCGTACACGGTCTTCTGGGATAGCTTGGAGGCAGAACTACGATTTTCCACGCTATGGCAGATACCAAACACTAGGGATTTGCCCACGCGGGCTCTACATTTCCTGTAAATTAAAAAAGTGAAGAAACGTAAGGAAATATAAAAGTGGTCATTTTGCTTAGCATGAGCGCCGAACAGCACAAGCGTTTCAGTTTCCTTCGCGCCACAGATGGAGGAATGGATCGGTCCAATCCAGAGCCCTTCATCACCCCTTCACGAGAGGTTCACTTCACATAGGTTGAAAAAATGAGCCTCGCAGCTGCGTAATTTTCGAAGCGGAGCTCTCCTTTTGAACCCTCTCATGGCTTCCTGACGGTGGTTGTTGACTGGGTTGGTGCTGCTGCTTTTTCTGTCTTGTAGAATATATTTGTTGATGTACAAGTAATGAATAGATAAAGGTGCCACCGAGTGGCTAATATAAAGATTGCATGCTGGCCACCTATGCCAATTTCTGCTCTGCGCAACAGAAGACACTTTATTTACGCCTTAAAACTTAACACATCCCATCAGCTTACAGGCGTCATTAATGCAAACTGGACGGTGAATGGAATAGTAAATTATTTACCGGAACCTCTGATGAGGCTCTTTTCTATCTAGTCGTTTACTGCTTGCCACTTTTCTCATAGCCACTACTGCAAAACGGCCATTTTCCAGTGCGTACGATTCGTATTAAAAAGAAGGTAATATCAAGTTTGCTCAGATATTTGCAGATCTCATATGTTTTTATAGTTAATAAGTATTTTATTACCATTATTTCACTTCATTTAATCTGTTGCATGGAGTCACTTGGTTTGTGCTCGTTCTTCGAAAATGCTCCAAAATGGAGATGCAGCAGTGTACAGAACAAAACCTCTATATGTACAGAACGTACTGAACCTCTGAATGTTGCTTGACTAATGTCGCACGTTTAACTACACCACGTGTCATCACATAATTATGTGAAACGTCGGTAACAGTAAATATTTTAAGCACTCTACATGAGCTTCACTTCGTATAATGCCAACTAGTATGTTGCCAACTAGAGACACTCCTGAAAAAATAGGTAAGTTAACCAACCTAACGAAAGTTAGCACCTACAATGTGACCCAATCTCAACTTTGCTCCTTTAGACATTAAATTCTTTAACGATTTTGGGTATTTGTCAATATTTTACTGTTAATAACAGCCTCCTTTCGATACACCAAACAAAGGATATGAGATTAAGGCTATAGCGTGATGATTTTCGTCTTACGGAATTTCTAAAAATCGCCTGTGGTAGATGCCATAAATGTTCTCCTTGAACTTGATCATTCGAAGAGGTGGATATTACTAGCACGAGATAGGGATAAAAAATACACAGGTATTGAACAAATGTTCACTCAACTTACTTACTTGTAACTTACTCAACTAAACTCAACTCTCAACACTCAACTCACTTACTTGTAAATTAACTGCTTTATGGCACATAAGGCAGTTCACGAATAGTAGGTGGTGAGTTTGCAAGAGGTATCCAAATGAAATTATTTTCCAAGATGACACCAATTTCTTGATATTGCTACGGAATAGTATTACCGATGAGGAAGAGGCGAGCAGTCAGAAGACGACGACGACGATTGGAGGCTAGCGCGAGCTGTTGCCTTTTGACCAAGTGCGGCGTTTACGTTGTAAATATACTTGTATATATCTTTTCATCTGCCTCTTCTTACGTAACATATCTGGTGGAGGTGGACGTTCCCTGTACCTCGTCACGGAGCTTCGCAGTGGACGGTACGAGCCTAGCTTCATGGCTCCCGGCGATGACAACTCGACTCAGCCGCCTCCGACACCTGCTGCCACTTCGGCGACCTACATCACTCTCCCTGCTCCTCGTGATCCTGGCGTATTCTCGGGCAAAGATGGGGAAGACGTCGACGACTCGATCAGCCTGTACGAACACGTCAGCCGCAATAACCGGTGGGACCCTACTATCATGCTCGCCAACCTAGTCTTTTACCTCGGTGGCACACCCCGAGTTTGGTTTCGGACGCACGCAGAGGAGCTCGCCAGTTGGGATTGGCTGAAGCAAAAGCTCCGAGACATGTTCGGCAACACCTACGGTCACAAACTTGCCGCGCAGAAGGCGCTTTCCGGCCATGTGCAGGCGTCAACAGAGCCCTATGTCACGTAAATTCAGGACTTCTTGGCTCTGTGCCGCAAAGTTGATGTCCACAAGACGGAGTCAGACAAGATATCCCACATCCTTAAAGGCATTGCCGATGACGCCTGCAACTTGCTCGTATTCAACAACGTCACGACGGTGGATGCTGTTATAAAAGAGTGCCGCCGCCTGGAACTCGCTAAAAGCCGACGTATCGATCAGCTGTTTGCCTGTTTGCCCAACACCCCAGCGACATCTTCCTGTGCCGACGCTCCTCGTCCCAACAACACTGTCGATAATACCAAGATCGTCCGGCGTGAGATTGAGGCCGCCTATCAGGGTGCCTTCGACTCCAGCCCCACCAAAGCACCTGCAGTCACGGTTTCCCTGATCCAGGCAGTTGTCCGCCAGGAGTTCGAAAACATGGGCCTTCACACCATCTACTCGGCCCATCGCCCTGATACCCATCCGGCTTCTTCGATTCCGCCCGTCCCGCATCTTCTTAGCCACTACGCTTCCGCAACCCAGCTGAATGGCGCACTGCTGCTGTCGAATCGGGCACATTTCTCGGCCCTGTCGAAGTCGCTGGACTTCCCCGCCCCGATCTGCTTATACTGCCTACTCTCGTCCCTCAGGTGGCCCTTCTCGTCCCTATGCCGGAAGCTCCGATAATACCTGCACTGACTCTCCTGCGCCGAACCGCCCCTATTCTCGTTCACCTTCGCCCCAACGACGACAATCGCGCTCTCCCCAGGCCCATCGCTCCTTTTCGCCGACTCCCTTCAAACGCCGCTCCCAGCCGGAAAACTAGATGATGCAGCGCCTGAGGTGACACTGCATTGCTCCCTACGCCACCAAAACGTCCACTGACGTTGCCCACTCATCTGAACCTTCTTGACGTGCAAGTCGACGGTGTTCCTGTATCTGCTCTTATAGACACTGGGGCGCATTTGTCGGTAATGAGCGCGGACTTTCGTACCCGCCTGAAAAGAATAATCACGCCCGCCACGACGCATGTTGTCCGTGTCGCCGATGGCGGAACAGCCCCGGTAATTGGTATGTGTGCCGCCCGTGTCTCCCTCGCCGACCGCTCCACAATTTCGCTATTCACAGTCCTCGCCCACTGTCCCCACGACATCATCCTCGGCTTAGACTTCCTCTCCGCACCATCTGCTCTCGTTGATTGTTCCGCCAGTACTCCCCGCCTTGACCTGCCTGTTCTGGATCCCACTGAACCACAGCCCAGTCGCCTCAGTCCCTTCGACTTCGTTCGCTTGCCACCTACGGCACTGACTTACGTTGACCTAGTGTCATCCCCACCAGTGCCCGACGGTCACTATATCGCGGCTCCTATGCAAGACGTCCTCCTTAAACACGGAATCACGGTACCTCATACCGTTTTATCTATTACGGCTAATTTCGACTGCCTGCCAGTGGTCAATTTTGCCTTGACGACACAAGTGCTGCCACGTGGGATATCTCTGGCCCAGCTTTGCTCCTTCGAAGATCACTCAATAACATCTATTGAGGTACGTGGCAATTCAGCAGATCCTCCTCTACCATCTCAGTCGACAACTTGTACCATCGCCGACTTACAGAAAATGATTGCGCCTGACATGCCGTCCGAGCACGCTCGTGAGCTCTACCGCGTTCTGTTTTCCTACAACGATATTTTTGACTTTAACGATCGTCGTTGGCCCAAACTGCAACTGTTAAACATCGCATCAATACCGGCGATGCCCCTCCTATTCATCACCGCCCGTATCGAGTGTCACCGGCTGAGCGTCAAGTTATTCACGCAGAAGTTCGCAAAATGCTTGCCAAAACATCATCGAACCGTCATGTAGTCCATGGGCGTCACCTGTTGCACTGGTAAAAAAGGATGGCTCATGGCGCTTTTGCGTGGATTATCGGCCCCTTAACAGGGTTACCAAAAAGGACGTGTATCCCCTACCTCGGATCGATGACGCCCTTGACTGCCTCCATGGCGCTCGCTACTTCTCTTCTATTGACCTCCGCTCCGGCTACTGGCAGATTGCCATGGACGATCTCGACCGCGAGAAGATTGCTTTTGTAACTCCGGACGGTCCTTATCAATTCAAAGTGATGCCGTTCGGTCTACATAACGCACCTGCCACTTTCGAACGCATGATGGACTCCCTTCTTCACGGTTTCAAATGGTCCACGTGCCTGTGCTACTTGGACGACGTCATAGTATTATCCGCCACCTTCGCTACGCACCTCGAGCGCCTCTCCGCAGTTCTGGACGTTTTTCGTCGCGCCGGTCTGCAACTGAACGCTTCGAAGTGCCAATTCGGCCGTTGCCAGATTACCGTCCTTGGGCATCTCGTTGACGCGAACGGAGTGCAACCGGACCCAGGCAAGATCCATGCTGTTACGCACTTCCCTGTTCCGAAGTGTGTCAAGGATGTGCGCAGCTTCGTCCGCCTTTGTTCCTACTGCCGCCGTTTCGTGAAAAATTTCGCGGCCATAGCACGACCACTAACCGAGCTTTTTAAAAAAGACGCCCCTTTCCAGTGGGGCGATAACGAGGCCTCTGCATTCTCGCATATAATCGACGTTCTCACAACGCCTCCCGTTCTGGCCCATTTCGATCCTTCTGCGCCTACCGAAGTCCGTACTGATGCCAGCGGTCACGGAATTGGCGCAGTACTGGCACAACGCCAGCCGTGTTATCGCTTACGCCAGCAGGCTCCTCTCTCACCCGCGGAGCGCAACTATTCCATCACTGAGCGTGAGTGTCTGGCCCTAGTTTGGGTGGTTGCGAAGTTCCGCCCACACTTATATGGCCGACCCTTTTCCGTTGTCACAGAACATCACGTGCTTTGCTGGCTATGCTCACTGAAAGATCCTACAGGAAGACTTGGTCGCTGGGCATTACGCCTCCAAGAATATTCATATACTGTCACCTACAAATCTGGCGGACTACACAAGGACGCTGACTGCCTGTCTCGTTACCCGGTAGACAAGCCTGACGACGCTGACAGTAGTACCGCCAACGGCATTTTCTTTGTGTCTGCCTTCGCTAACATCGCCGATGAGCAGTACCGCGACCTACCACTGCGAGCACTCATCGAGCGTCTGTGCTCTACACCTACCGACGCGTCCGTTCGCCGCTATGTTCTCCAGGGCGGCATTCTGTACCGAAGGAACTTTCTCCCTGACGGATCTGATCTTCTTGTCGTGCCAAAACATCTACGACAGACTGTGCTCTTTGAGATGTATGACGCACCTACTGCAGGACATCTTGGCGTAACGCGCACGTACGACTGCGTCCGCCGCCGCTTCTATTGGCCTGGTCTCGCTCACTCCGTCCGACGCTATGTTGCTGCCTGTGATACCTGCCAGCGTCTGAAAAGACCTCAGGTGCTACCTGCCGGTCATCTCCAGCCGAGCACTGTCCCTGTGGAACTGTTCTTTTGTGTTGGATTAGACCTCCTCGGTCCCTTGCCCACGTCATCCTCTGGGAAGAAATGGGTAGCCGTCGCAACTGATTACGCCACCCGATATGCTATCACGCGGGCTCTCCCTACCAGTTGCGCCACTGACGTCGCGGACTTTCTCTTACGTGACATTATCTTTCTTCATGGCACCCCGCGACAGCTGCTCACTGACCGTGGTCGTAACTTCCTCTCGAAAGTTATCGCCGACATTGTACGTTCCTGCTCCACTCAACGCAAGCTGACTACCTCATACCATCCTCAAACCAATTGCCTGACAGAGCGGTTAAACCGTACTCTTACTGATATGCTGTCCAAGTACGTTTCCAAGGACCACCATGACAGGGACATTGCCCTTCCTTACGTAACATTTGCATATAATTCTTCCCGGCACGACACCGTCGGATTTTCTCCCTTTTATCTACTCTACGGTCGCGAAGCCCCTTGACACGGCACTTCCTCCTGCTTCGATCTCAACAAGCGAGTATGAGCGCGACACCATCGCCCTCGCCGACCATGCACGCCAGCTTGCCCGTGCTCGACTGACGGACTCGCAAACCACTCAGCAGCGTCAGTAAAACGCCCGCCACCATGACGTTGTTTTCGCCTGGTGCGCTCGTGCTCTTGTGGTCGTCCTGTCGTCATGTCGCACTTTCACAAAAGCTCCTTTCGCGATACACAGGGCCCTACCACGTGCTGCATCAGGTGACGCCTGTGACGTACGAAATTGCTCCTGTGAGCTCAACCTCGTCATCTACTGTGGCATCTAGTGATGTCGTGACATCTAGTGATGTCAGTAGGCTCAAGGCCTACTACACTGCTTCCGAGTTCGGCCTTTAGTCGCTCCGGGACGGCGCTTTTGCCGCCGGGGGTAGTACTACGGAATAGTATTACCGATGACGAAGAGGCGAGCAGTCAGAAGATGACGACGACGATTGGAGGCTCTCGCAGGCTGTTGCCTCTTGGCCAAGTGCGGCGTATTACGTTGTAAATATAGTTGTATATAGCTTCTCATCTGCATCTTCTTACGTAACAATATTATTTCCCAGATTGTAGAACGAAATACATGGGCGTTCTATTTACTACTGCGCTTCAGTGTATAAAATAGAATTTCGCAAAAGAATGATGACAATGCAGTGATGGCGATGGCATGTGCACAATGACATGATGACCAATGGGTGATGACAATGACGGCACGATAACTGTATCACCAAAGCTGTATGATGATGATGGTGTTACGACGATGGCATGGCGAAACTAGAATCACAAAAGTGGAATGATGAAGATGCAGCAACCACGGCAGGCACCACGGTGCCCGAACACATACCGTGTGGTCCACGCTTTTAGAGAAATTGTACCATAGTGCCAGAGTAGATGGCGTGACGATGACAGTATGACAAGAGTAATATAAGGAAACTGGCATAACAAAAATTTCGCTTCATAAGGAAATAGATTTGGCCATGTTGGTTATTCGTCGTAATGCATGCACCATAGCTCAGTAAGGACTAGTGACAAGTCGAGACAGGACAAACGCTAACTTTTAAGAAAAAGTGTTACTGCGGATGCTGAGCATATATGTAAACGAAATCAAATCCGCAGAGAAGACGAAAGTAAACTGTCACCTGCACACTATGTTAAGAATTCAAGCTTTTTATTCCATATAGCCACTGACGGCACACTGACGCTTCAGTTGGCCGTCTACTCTGTCGAGATAGAACAGATGATGATGACGGTATGACGAGAAAGAGATTACGAAGCTGGAATGGCTGCAATGGAATGACCACGACGGCATCACTACAAGGAGCACATACATGGTGGCGCAAGCAGGAACCCAACTTCGCCCACTGGGTAGGCTAATTGGGCGGATGGATGGACCAACGGACAGACGGACGGACAGACAGACAGAGACATTTAGCTAGACAAATAGATAGATAGATAGATAGATAGATAGATAGATAGATAGATAGATAGATAGATAGATAGATAGATAGATAGATAGATAGATAGATAGATAGATAGATAGATAGATAGATAGATAGATAGATAGATAGATAGATAGATAGATAGATAGATAGATAGATAGATAGATAGATAGATAGATAGATAGATAGATAGATAGATAGATAGATAGATAGATAGATAGATAGATAGATAGATAGATAGATAGATCTTGACGTCTGTCGTGTCCTTTAACTAGTAACGCTTCATTATTTTGGCTCAGCCAACAGTTGACTCCAACATGTGGGTGACACTTTTCCTTGAGGAGGCCTTTTTATGGATATATATTCCGACATAATCTTTTCGAGATACCAAGCTGAAGATGAACCAGACGCGGAACTACCTCACGAACTCAACTCGGCAGAACTCGTGAACCTGGTTGTAGAGAAGGCTTCCGTGCACACTGCTGAACTGCGCCGGAAGGCTGCTGTGATAGTGAACATGCGTCTAGCATGGTCGACGAATTAGTTCAACCGATGCGTCCAAAGGACTCTGGATCATGATCTTCGACGGAAGAGGTGAGCCTCGTTTTGAAAGCTCTTCAGCTACAGCAACATCACATTGAGCAACAAAACCAACTCGTGGGATAGTTTACAAGCTGTCTAGACACTGAGAAGCCGGTGATTATTGTAGAACCCGATGCTTTTGAGGGCATGTCTTCAAGTCCAGAAAGTTGGCTTGAATTCTATGATATGCCGCTGGGAAGAAGAACTGACACTCTAATGAGGAAAAGATTACTAACATGCCTAGTTAAGAGGTTCTGCACGGAAGTGGTGCGATCTGCACATTATTGAAGAAGCTGACAACCCTTGGAACCAGTGGAAGGAAAAATTCTTGAGGACATTATAAAGCAATCCAGTGCAAAGATGGGACGCCGCGCCTAATTTAAATTTCATGCAGGGCTCCCTCGTTGAGTATATCTTTGAAAAACGCCGCCTTTTAAAGCTGGCCCAGCCTATGCTTCCTTCTTCTGCCATAGTAGCACTAATAATGCACGGACTGCACGCGGAAATCCTAAATCAAGTGCAAGTACGATAACCTAAAACTATGGACGGGCTCCTGGAGTGCCTTCACGACGTACCATCTACTGCAGAATAAAATGTCACCGGTAACTCAAGGAGTCGATTCCGACGGACCGGCGCGCATTGGTCAAGCCGTAATCAACGAGAACCGAGCAACCTTGTAGGTAGCACCGAGAATTTACGTTGGCGCGTTCCCAGAGGCCATGTGAATAACGTCGACAACGACCCTGTCCCCTAATTTCGTACGCTCAAAAGTTTCCGATGACAAAATCTAATAAACAAGGGTGATCAGTCCGACCCGATGAACACAACTGAGATGGTTTATTTAACTTGCTCTAGCCTACTTCACATTCCTGGGAAACATAGATATGATGGCTTTAGTTGACAGCGTTGCTTCTGTGTCCATAATAAATGCCCAGCTAGTAGATACAAGTCACCTGCATAGTAGAAGAGTACTACGGGTGCAGGGTTATGATGGAAAAGTGACAATTCATAATGAGTGGGCCTCAGTAAACATCGAATTCCAAGGTCAAGAAATAGATAGTGAAATACTGGTGTCACAAGGGGTGATGTTCGACTTTTCTGCTGTCCAGACAAGATATAACGAAACTAAAAATCAACGTATACTGGGACGATGCGGTTTCAGTTGAAAGACTATCGACGGAATTAAGAGACACAGCAGGGCAGAAAATTTACCTACGCGCTGTCAAGTGCGCGGACGATATTGCAACGACCTACCCTGAACTGGTATGCATAGGAAGCTATACAAGCGATGAAGTCACACAAGGTGCCTTTCGAATTAGCTGACAAGACCGTCATCCGAAATTCATCTTATAACATGTCAACAGAGCACAAGATATCGTTGAAAAAAGAATTGCAGGAGATGCTAGACGCCGATATATTCCGACCTTCGCTGTCACCTTTCGCCTCTCCTATAAGAATTGCGCCAAGGAAGATGGAACTTTCAGACTGTGCACAGATTACAGGTTTCTCAATCGCTAGACAGAACTCATACCACTCCCCATGCCAAAGATAGACAGTATTATAGATGAGACTGGTGGTTACCTATATTTTTCACGTATTGACTTGTGCTAAGGTTTCTGGTAGATCCCGCTAACCGAAGAAGCAAAAATGTACACTGATTCTATCGTGCTCTTCAATCTGTGCGAGTATACCCGGTTTCTTTTTGGCTGGAAAAAATCGCCAGCATGGTTAGGCGTTATGCGATAGGCGATATTATCGTCTTCTCCAAAACAGAGTCTGAGCATCAGGAACAGCTGTCTCAGGTATTAAATGCCTTGAGCTTGGCACACCTCACGGCTAATTTTAGGAAAAGTGCGTTCTTGCGAAGAAAGGTTGTGTTCCTTGGCAGAGTATTTGATGGGACTACCAAAAGCATGAAACAAGAGTCCGTTGAGAGAATATCCCAACTGGTGAAACCATATGATGTCCACTCACTGCGTGTGTTTGGGGATTAGCGGGACATTTATGAGCTCCCATAAAAGACTGCCATAAAAAGAAGATGCCTCACGTGCCTAACGCTGAAAAGAAGTTCCATTTGAGTGGGATCAGGAATGGTAGAGCCAACCGTGGTATGATCGATCTGGTAGAGTCTACCGTGATCTGGTGCACAGAATGTCTGCTGACCCTATTCTACGGATACCAAATGTTACTTTACTCTTTGAACTAAATATCGACGCCTCATACTATGGAATATGGAACAGGTGCAGACTTGTACCAGAAATGTGCAGAAGCATCCGGCCGAGAAAAACGACACGTAGTAGGTTACTTCGGCTAAATCCTCAAGCCATCTGAAGTCAACTACAGCACTAGTGAAAAGGAAGCTCTCGCAGTCCTTAAAGCAATTCAGTACTTGAGTACATACCGGTGAGGGCCTGGTGATCACCAAACCCTCACTTATCTTTTGAATATGACCCCACCTAAGGGATGTATCATCACCAGATGGGTGACTACTTGCAGCAGTTGGATTTCACCATCTCCCATAGGGCTGGATCCTTTTTGACCGCTGCAGATGAGTTGTGTAGACTGATGATACAGGCAAAAAATACAATTGGAATAAATCAATGAAGTAAAATTGTGGCAAGGCACTGAAGAATTGTTTTTTATGGAAGGTCAATATCAAGTCTCACCAACGCTGGTTTCCAGAGTGCTTTATTTGTACCACGATATCGCAGAACCTGGAGGACATGACGGATTTTGGCGCACCTACAATAAACTAGTCAAGAGATTTCCGTGGGCTCACATGAGGGAAGACGACAAGCAATACGTTCGTTCATGCCACATTTGTAAAGTCAACAAAGTGAAATCTAAGCAGCCTACGGATGCCATAATAATACCTTGCCACTCCAATGTGGCTTTTATAGTTATACACCTGGGTTTCGCCGAACTAAATAAAGAACCAGAAGGAGTCCGAAAAACGCAAGGTTTTCTTGTGGCGATAGATGAATGCACCAGGATGGTTGCGGCATGGGCAGTAAAAGAAGATGCGGATAGTGCCATTGCCCCCCTCGAACGGGATATGTTTAGGACAATCAGGACGATCGTATGTGACAGCGGTCCAGCGTTCAAGAGTGAAAAGCTAGAAAGATGGGCGCTAGACCGCAATATATCAATCATATTCTGTACGCCATACCATACCGTGGTGAATGGGCTTGTAGAGCATACTATACGAGATGTGAAACAATACGTCAGGATGTATGATAGCTCACCTGGTAGATGGAAATGCTCTTTAGAAGCAGCTGTAAGACATCACAATCGCTCCTACACCAGTGGCTTGGGATCCAGCCCACAGTTCGCTTCTTCAGGAGAAAACCGTATTCTACAGGCGGACCGTGAGCAGGGGCTGTTAGATAATCACAAGATTATCGAGGAGAGTAAGCAAAAATCGCAGGAGGAGAGGTACCGCAAACGAATGAAAAAGAAATTTCGATAAGATACATTGCTCAGATATACAAGACATTCAAATCACCGACCTCGTTCTAGTAAGGAAAGGAATAAGACAATCCAGTGCCAAATATTATGGTCCTTACTTCCTGACAAAGACAGCTACTGAGAAAGGAATATTGAAAACTGTGTGGCACATTGGTGAACGTGGCTCTGTTCAATGTGCTTCGATCGGAAAGATTTTCAAGTATTACCGCAGGAGGGGTTAGCAAAAAAAGCGGAAGGGTGTAGCGGTATGAACCTTCGAAAAGATGATGAAGAAGCGCAGGAGCCTGGGTACAGGAGAAGAGGAGAGTTAAGTGAGAATAAAGGTTGTGGAACTGGTGTGGACACCAGTTCCACAGCAGTGATTTACGTCTATTGTGACCTTCATATTACGAATGCTACAATAGACAGGCAGCAATAGCAGGCATGCGGACAGGCTCCGCACGGTTTAAGTCGGCAATGAATGCTTTTGAACAGCAGTGTAGTTTTAGAACCTTTCATGGCGGATATATTCAAACTGGAACCGAGCAAGAAGGCAACTTCGCCCACTCGGCCATAATAGGCTAGATAGGCACATGGATGGATGGGCAGGGTGGCCGGTAGGCAGCAGGCAGGCAGGCAGGCAGGCAGGCTCAAGTAGGCAAATAAGGTTATTGCACAACAATGCATTTCCAGGGCATTTGGTGGTGGGTATCTCCAAACTGGTGATATTCTGGACAGTTAATTCAAGTGAATACCCCTTGCACGCTCACTGGTGTGACGGCCTCAAGGGACGCACAAGGGGAGACCATCGGCGACAGGTGCCCTTTTCCCTACACGCAGCAACATATGCGCAGTGGGTGAACCAGGGACAGGAATGCAGTAACTTACGCGTCGTAAATGACCCAAAAGATCGGAATCCTCGTGGGTAACATTGCTCCCCGTGCGGTCTCAAGCTTCCCTCCCGGCAGCAACTTACGCGACGGGGGGGGGGGGGGGGGGGACCGAACAGAAAGGTGTTTCATGCAACGCGCGCGTTGATGTGGAACCGAGAACGCACGAAATGAAACCTGGGGGGAAGGCCGGGACGTCATGAACCACGACGAAGGGTGGACTGCGAAATCGGCGCCGTTATGGATAGCAGGGTATTGACGTCGTCGTGCGGACAGCGAAATCAGCGTCAACATAGGGAGACGTGGAAAGGTGGAGCAGCGACCGCGACAGTTACATCGACCACACCTCCGACACCAACTAGCCTCTAACCTCTACCTGCTGACAGATTGACAAAGAAGACCCTATGTATATTTGGCGGCGTATGTATAATCTGTAAAGAGTGCGGATTCTCATGTACGGTAGCACTGTGGGGGAGACGGGTGCAGACATGGAATAGCTCGTGTCGCCTTTCTCCTTTTGGTTTTTGTGTCACATTACATTTTTCGTAAGAGCGTATTAAAAACCGCATCTTCCCTCCATCCCGGCCAAACCACAACACGGATCTATTCTGTTTCGCGACACTGGAGGTTCACGCGCTTGAGCGATTTGGATGGCCAACGTACCCTACGGGTTGTCTCACCGGTTACAGTTCGTAAATTACCGCGTGCGTATATTTGTTGTGATTGCGATAGCAATTACGTGATGTGCCTTTTTTTAGTCCAACGGGATCACACCGTCGCGCGCGCGGTGTGCATGCGACGCAAGCCTACGATAGCGGCTCGAGCTGCGGTGCGCGGAAGAAAGCCGAAAGCAAACGCGCCGCCTTCCGTCGCGCGAGAAGTCGGGGGTTGATGAGAGGGAACGAGAAGGAAGGCGGCGTTGTGCTGCGACAGCCATTGCGTACTTCGCGAACGGGTGCAAGAGCATCGTGGCTCCATGTCGCGCGCAAGAGGGAGCAATGAGGGGAAGCAGCGCAGGATGCTTGGACTCTGTCAACAGGTGCGTACATTCCAGGGCCGCGGCGGTCACCTGCGCCGTACCTTGACATGAATCTGCAGGCGCCTTATAACTTTGTGCGCGCTGTGTTCTCGCCACCCCCGTGTTGAAGCGACAGACAGCACTAATGTACCTTCGCTCGCTGCCGCTGCCACGCTTGCTCACACCAGCATTTTGACAGCGAGTGTTCGCGCTCGTCGAGTGTGATGTGTTCATGTTTGCTTGTATCGCTGACACCAAGCTTGTTTAAATTAGTAAGCGAATGTTTCCTGAGCTATGCGGTCGATTAAACTAATTTCATTTATTTATTTGATTTATTATGTAGTAGGGTCAAAAATAAGTGCAACTTACCGCCAAGAACCTGGGTCCCTGTGGTAGGCAAGTGTCGAAACAAATGGGAAGGAAAGTAACAAATATTTAGTGCGAAGCATACACAAAGGTGCCGCAATTAGTACATGCTGAAGTTTGTACCTGCTAATACACGGAACCATTCAGTCTTTGGATAGGGAGCAACTTCAACCACAATTCCACCTTACCGTCAGCACAGTAGTTGATTGGCTTACGGATCATGGCTGTGCTCAGTTGATAGACAATATCGCTGTTGTGGGATAAACCCGAATACACCCTCATAGGAGCCTTGAAAATTTCTTGTGCAAAGCTCTAAAATGTCGGATACTGGTAAAATTGCGACAATTCCCCATCATTACTAACACTTATGTCCTATTAGTGTTTGACTGACTCTGAAGAATGCTTCCAGTCAAGTCTGCCCTTTTTTATTTGCTCTTCCGTGTTTTTGTGTTCGCGCTTTATTCCGTTCAGGAGATTTGGTAAAATGTTTTAGTAGATACAGAATTACTAAATATGTCTCGTGGTAATGCAATTCTATTATGTTGTCGTACAACCTTGAGAGGCAGAGGTTGCTTGAAAAGTAAAAGACAAAACAAATTTACCTAACGCACCCTGTGCGAGGATACAGTTACATAATTTGTAACGCTCATGTCAAAAATTTGCCGCCGAGTGTTCACTGGAATATGAAAGCTTTGTTCGCAAGATTTCGAATAGGCGGCTCTCCAATATCCTACGGATTGCAACACTTTTTCAAAATGAGTACTTATTTATTACTGCTTTGTTGATATTCCTGAGCGAGAATATATGCATTAAGTTGGTTATTTGTAAGACGAATTAGTAATATTGTGAAGACCCAAACACGATTGTGCAATTCATATCCCACAAATTGTGTCCTCTATTTCAAGTAATCCAGTTAAGGTGACAGTAAGGTGCTGTATATATATGTAGGGAAAATTTTAAAAAAATTAATTGTTGGTTAGCATAAGGTAGGTAATTTTTGTTAATTAATGAAATGCATGAATACCTCCCGAACACCTAAATATTAGAGAGTTTTAACGGAAAACAGTGGTAGTTATTCCTCGGGTAATGTGACTGCACTGTCACATTGTAGTGAGGGACAAAACTGAACTTTGTGAAAAGTGTATATAGAATTTAGCTATATACTGCTACACTAAGAAATTAACGCTGGAAACACAGCCATAAACCGAGCATGGTTTTTAGTAGTCTAATAAGGGGCCGCAGGTCAAGCCTGCTCGCTTTAGGCACATGTGCAATCGCACTTTCCAGGATTATTTCTGGCGATTGAGAACGCTCAACAGTAACCTTCCAGCCACAACGCGATAGCCAAGAGCCTATGGCGCTGTGCTGCCGAGCTGGAGATGGAAAGTTCCATCGTGGTCTAGTGGCCGCATTTCAATGGTAGCAAAATAGAAAGAAATACAGTTTATATAAGCTTAGGTACTGATTAAAGGACAGCAGGTAGTCCAAACCATTGCACAGACCCTCATTACTGCGTCGCACTTAATCAGATTGTGGATTTGGGATGTTATACCGCGGAATTTTCAACAGTATTCCCGTCATGCGTGTTGGCTGACAAGAGCACACTATTTACAGATTTCACGACAACCTTTATGAAACGACGGATACGGCAGACTCGTCTTGGGGCCAGCTATGCCTTGATAGCAATGACAATTTGTTCGAAAAAGTGAGCAAAAATTGGAGGACGCTTAAGCTTCGCCTTCAAGAGTGGAACGCAACAGCATTCCCATCGACCCGCCAAGGGATGTAAGACAATGCGCGACGGCGCAGCGATCACTTACGAGGCGCCCCGCATCGGACACGGTGAGCGTCGAGCAATGCAGTGTTCGGCGCGGCAACGAAATGTGCGCCTGAGCAAACGGAACGAACCAAAGAACTCGGTGTCTCGGAGGAGGAAACGATCTACGCCAGCCGAACGTCGTGATCGGCACGGGCAGAGAGATGGATAGATAGTAATCTAAAGAAAGGAACGGCGCTTGAGTCTGCAACCCGTGTGGGAGAACGGCGAAGCGTCGTCAGGGGAGAGGGAGTCGGGGCACGCGACGCGCCTTGCACTGGTCTGCGCACAGCCGTGGCGCGCCACCTGTCGGGACAGCGCCGTACATTGAGAGGAGGGGGTCTTCTGTGTTTGCCGCAAGATGGCTCTGCGTGTGCGGTAAGCACAGAAGAAATGTTGCGGAAACGTACTGCGCTACTCATGTAAATGCGACTTTTGTAAGTTGCATGCTCATAATTACCGATATACACCGCAGTATAACCTTCTACGGCACGTTTCTAAGGCAACACCGCATTCACTAGAAGCGCTTTTGTACTTCTTTCACGCATGGAACTGAAGTATGAAGTACTGTTTAGGGAGATTATTGCCCACCTTCCACTTGTTTATACTGTTGCAAGACAATGAGGAAATATTATTGAAGCTGAAAATCAGGCAATGTTACCATGTTTGACTTGTTATGCGCCAGAACAAATAAATATTGGCAGCGTAAGCCTTGGGAAAGAAAAAAAAACCGCGACTATATTATAAAGAGCAGTGAGATAAAACCACACGCAGCCTCTGTAATAAAAATTTGCAAAGGAAAAAGAATGCTGGCAGAACCCACCCCAAAACGAATGCCGACGGAATGCGACGACTATTAACGTCGTATTGAACACAGTAATAAACACCCTTTTGTGTTCAGTGAGACACGTCACGTTTTAGGCCTGCGTGCAGCAGACCTTCTCTCTCCCGCTTTCCTTTGGATACGCTGCGATATATTCGAGTGCTGCCGCGAAGTCGGCTTGTGGTGCATGTGTGAATACACAAACAAGTATGGCCGAATATCAATGAGATAGGTTGAATTATGCCTTTACAGGTACTTAGTATTTAATTATTGTTTTTCTTGCGTTTCAATGAGGAGTTGCGCAGATGTATCGGCACATGGACCGTGATCCAAGTTGAGGTCATGAAAGAAGGTGATACATTTATGCTTTTGCAAACGAAAATAAACATGGCCACAAGATATGCAGGAGATTCTAGGCTTTAAGGGGAACAGCTGAACAACATTACAAAAATAAATGTGTTTGATTCCAATGCATCAAATACGTAATATTTAAAACCATGGTATAATACAAATGAGGTAAGAAATGGAGGTTGCTACTAACCAAACAGGCAAGTTTTAATATAAAGAAGGTGAAAATGATGAAGGTATAACGTTTCATAATAGATGTACCGTTATACAGAACTATGGCTTGAAAGTTTACTAAAGCATTCTAACCGCTAGAAATGGCATTGCAGTGCAGTAATCAAGTGGAGCGAAAGTTAAGATATGTCCCTTTTGAAAGTGTCTGCTGAGACACATAATTATGTTTGCCTGACCAGAGTTTCAGAACGATGCTGCCACCAACAAATAAGATAACTTTCAGTCATAATTCTCAATTTGAGATAAAGAAAAGTTATTGCTTGATACAGTTACTTTTCGGCTGTGAACAACAATGTGTTAATTTTTAAATTCATTCAGATAATCTTTTACTGGAGGTAGTTGTAGGAACGGTATGCCAAGCTTAAATAAAATATCTTAAGAATTGGGAGACAATTACGCGGTTAAACAGTGTCGATGCGCTACGTGGACGTGGTGAGAGGGTAGTAATGCGGATGGCCTTGTATAGAACGCATTGTAAAACACCTATCTCAGAGGAATGCGTTAACCCATGATACAATGCAGTTAGATACATGTCTGTGAGTGGGCGCGTGACATAGAGAAAGCACAATTTTAAGGCTAAATTCAGCGCTTGCATTTATACTTACCCTGATACCTCATGTGTGTATTGCTTTAGGTGCCAGTTATGCGTAATGTACATCAGGTAAAAATCAAGAACCACTCCCCAAAATCGACAATGATCAATACCCTTGATGGAGTGATCATCGAGAGTTAAGGGTGGAATCTCTTAGACCTTGTTTTGAGTGGAGTGAAATGTCACAAAGGCAGAGTACTGGGGTTAATTTAGAACAAAGTACGATGGCAACAGTGAATAACGTTTTCATGATAAATATCAGGTTTCAAGTTATAGTAATAATTAGGTTATCGACAGTGATATTCGTAATGTCATGTGCGAAGATCTAGGGTTCTTAGTGTAAATTATGGGTAGTTAGGTTGGTTCTATTATGAGTGCTAAACACAATTATGTACAATGTTTGCTCCCCAGGTTAGTTACACAAGGAAGGCGCCAGCGATGAAAGTGGCAACATATTCTTACATAGAAAGACGCCGACGTAAAGCTATATGCAAGTATATTTACAAGGCAATACGCCGCACTTGGCCAAGAGTCAAGTGCCTGCGATAGCCTCTAATCGTCGTCGTCGTCTTCACCCTGCTCACCTCTTACTGTTCCGTAGCACTAACCCCGGCGGAAAAAGCGCCGTCCCGGAGCGACTAAAGGCCGGATTTGGAAGTAGTGTAGCAGGCCTTGAGCCTACTGACATGCACAGCATCACTAGACGCCAGAGTAGAGGACGAGGTTGAAAGCACAGGAGCAATTTAGTACCTTACAGGCGTCACCTAGCGCAGCATGCGGTAGGGCCCTGTATATGGCGAAAGGAGTTTCTCTGAAAGTCCAACGTGACGAGAGGGCGACCACAGGAGCACGAGCGCACCAGGAGAAAACTCCACGTCACGGTGGCGGGCGTTGTACTGACGCTGCTGAGTGGTTTGCGAGGCCGTCAGTCGAGTACGGGCAAGCTGGCGTGCATGGTCGGCGAGGGCGATGGCTTCGCGCGCATACTCGCTTGTTGAGATCGCAGCAGGAGGAAGTGCTGTGTCAAGGGGCAAGGTCGGTTCACGAACGCACCTTAGATAAAATGGAGCAAATCCGGCGGTGTCATGCCGGAAAGAATTGTACGCAATGGTGACGTAAGGATGGGCAATGTCCCAGTCGTGGTGGTCCTTGGAAACCTACTTGAACAGCACATCGGTAAGAGTATGGTTTAACCTCTCTGTCAGGCCATTGGTATGAGGATTGTATGAAGTAGTCGGCTTGTGTTGAATGGAGCAGGAACGCAAAATGTCGGCGATAACTTTCGAGAGTAAGTTACGACCAAGGTCAGTAAGCAGCTGTCGCGGGGCGCCATGAAGTAAGATAATGTCATGCAAGAGAAAATCCAGTTCTAGTGGAACCCATGGCAATAATGGAAGAGATAATAGTCTAGAGGAATTTGAAATCCGACAAGTAACGCCGGAAGAAGTAAAGAAAGCATTGGGAGCTATACAAAGAGGGAAGGCAGCTGGGGAGGATCAGGTAACAGCAGATTTGTTGAAGGATGGTGGGCATATTGTTCAAGAAAGACGGGCCACCTTGTATACGCAATGCCTCATGACTTCGAGCGCACCGGAATCTTGGAAGAACGCTAATATAATTCTAATCCACAAGAAAGGGGAAACCAAAGACATGAAAAATTATAGACCGATCAGCTTATTGTCCGTTGCCTACAAAGTATTTACTAAGGTAATTGCAAAAGAATCAGGAAAACATCAGGCTTCCACAACCCAAATACCAGACAGGATTCCGTAAAGGCTGCTCAACAATAGACCATATTCACACTATCAATTAGGTGACCGAGAAATGTGCGGAATATAGCCAACCCTTATATATAGCTTGCATTGATTTCGCGAAAGCGTTTCATTCAGTTGAAACCTCAGCAGTTATGGAGGTATTGCGGAATCAGGGTGTAGACGAGCCGTATGTAAAAATACCTAAAGATATATATAGCGGCTTCACAGCCACCGTAATCCTCCATAAAGAAAGCAACAAAATCCCAGTAAAGAAAAGTGCCAGGCAGGGAGATACGATCTCTCCAATTCTATTCACTGTGTGATTAAGGAGGTATTCAGAGACCTGGATTGGGAAGAATTGGGGATAAGAGTTATAGAGAATACCTTAGTAACTTGCGACTCGCTGATGATATTGCCTTGCTTAGTGACTCAGGGGACCAACTGCAATGCACGCTCACTGACCTGGAGAGGCAAAGCAGAAGGGTTGGTCTAAAAATTAATCTGCAGCACACTAATGTTTAGCAGTCTCGGCAAGAGAACAGCAGTTATGATAGGTAGCGAGGCACTGGAAGTAGTAAGGGAATACATTCGCTTAGGACAGGTTGTGACTGCAGATCCGTATCATGAGTCTGAAATAATCAGAAGAATAAGAATGGGCTGAGGTGCGTTTGGCAGGCATTCTCAGATCATGAACAGCAGGTTGTAATTGTCCCTCAAGACAAAAGTGTATAACAGCTGTGTCTTACCAGTACTAACGCATGGGGCAGAAACCTGGAGGCTTACGAAAAGGCTTCTACTTAAACTGAGGACGACGCAACGAGCTATGAAAACAAGAATGATAGGTGTAACGTTGAGAGATAAGAAAAGAACAGATTGGGTGAGGGAACAAACGTGACTTGATGACATCTTAGTTCAAATCAAGAAAAAAAATGGGCATCGGCAGGACATGTAATGAGGAGGGAAGATAACCGATGGTTATTAAGGCTTACGGACTGGATTACAAGGGAAGGGAAGGTTGGTAGGGGGAGGAAGAAAGTTAAGTGGGCGGATAAGATTAAGAAATTTGCTGGGACAACATGGCCACAATTATTATATGACCGGGGTTGTTGGAGAAGTATGGGAGAGGCCTTTGCCCTGCGGTGGGCGTAACCAGGATGATGATGATGAATATTTTAACAATAAAACACATATCCACCCATAGTTATCTGGAGATGGCTTGCGCCAAATAGTTTTATTTGAGATAACGCCGAAGGCGTGTAAGACTGACGGACATCTGTCCTTGAGTCTGATGTGAAAAGGCAACGAAATATTCTTAGAATGCTCGCAACATTGAAAATATGATATTTACTCCAATGTACGGCATTATCTCACTGAATGTTAGAGTAGTGGGAGAGTTCCTTTGGAATTGGACCCACTAGCCATGTTGTTCACCACAGAAACGCAATGCAGATTCGTACATGCTGGTTCTAGTTACGTTTTCCCTCCCAAAATGCATATGGTCTTCGAAGACAGGAAGTTGTGAATGAAAATCTCTATAGGCACTGGACGCTGGCCAGGATGTGTTCAAGTTTTTCAGCTTCCTACAAGGCTTGTTGATTCCAGCCACTTATCCTATGACACAAATAAGGCGCAGAAGTGAACAGCAAGACTTGCGTCCGCGTAATGCCTTGCTTGAAGCTGATAGGAAGGAAGGAAGGAAATAAACTTTATTCAGGTCCTGCAGGCCACGAGTTTTGGGCTCTCACGGAGTAGGCGTCTTCCACGATGGAACTGGGAGGTTGAGTTTCCTGGCGGCGTCATGGACCTGCTGGACGGCTCAGAGTTGGGGAGCTTGTTGCGCTTGTCCGGTTCGGAGTTCATGTGAGCTTGCGAGCACGGCCAGAGTAAATGATATACGTTAAGGGATGTATTGCAATTGGTGCAATAAGACTTGTTGTAGAGCTCAGGCATGTAATGGCGTAGTCTGTTTTGCGTGGGGTATGTGTGTGTTCGTTGCATTCTGAGTGTAGCCGCTTGAGCTCGAGTGAGCGTGCGGTGGGGCGTGCTACTGTCTAATTTGTAGGTAGTAGTGTTTAGTGATTTCATTGTATGTAGAGGAACCGTCCTTATTCTCCGAGGGGTCGGGTGAAGCCGCGTGGTTTGTAAGCGCACGCGCAGCCTCGTGTGCCACCTCGTTAAGGTTGGGGACGTCGCCGATCTTTGGTCCTAAGGGTGCCAGGAACCAGTATATGACGTGGTTCTTAATCTCTTTCTTTGAAACAAATCTGAGAGCCTGTGCGCAGACCGTGGCCTTTTAGAAAGCTCTGACAGCGGCTATGGAATTGCTGTAGATATGGGAAAGATTGTCGTCGGTGAGCGCACCAGCGATCGCAACCTGTTTGACCTGTTCAGGCTTCCTTGCAATTACCGTGACTGCATATCTTGGGGTGCTGATAGTCCAGCTCCCTTCTGACGTCAGCGTTCCACGGCAACGTTCGAAGACACACGACAGATAAATTTGTCCACTTATGCATGCACACGTACATACCAGGTTGCCAAACTTTCTTGCACCAATATTTAAAAATATGCAAATACTACGTAGCTGGACACAACATAGGTAATGCTGTTTGCCACCCCTAGAAGGTTCAGGGACTCTTTTTTTGCGTTCTGCCTAATTACATAATTTGACAAAATTGAATAATCAACTTCTCCGCTGTTACGATTAGCATCAAAGTGTGAATGAGAAAATTGTTGGGCAGCATGAAGAAGTTCTGATACATCTTTCTGTGTTCCCACGCGACTGGCCGCTCGAGACACTTTGCTTGTATTCGGCGGATTCCTTCACGTTCGGAAAAAACACCTTGATATAGCACGTATTGAGCAACCGAAAACCTTATCGGGAGTTCTTCATGCGGCTATACTATTTTCTCACTGACATATTTCATCTAGTTATACTATTTGAGAAGTTGAGTAAATACTTAGGACTAATTATGTAATTAGGCGGAATGCAAAAAAGAAACCTGAATATCTTCTAGCAACGGCAAACAATATTACATTGCTTTTGTCCAGTTACATGGCTTTTGCACCTTCTTAAATCTTGGTACAAAATAGTTGGAACACCATGTATATAATGAAGAACATGCATATGCATACCTCGCTATCAACGCACGTTAGGAATCGAGAACGCATAAAGTTTGCTGCATTATATGTGATTCGTTTCATTGCTTAGCGATGCCACCTAGCACTGCTGTCAGCATGGAAAGCGTGTGCGTCCCTTGCCCATACATCATTTTGCATCGGTTGCGTATGAAGAAGCAATATCTTTGGAAATAAAATGTAAGAAAAGCATACAAAGGACTGCATTTGTCTGTATAAGCAGCACTGACATTTTCAATATATGTAGGAAAAGAAAACGAAGGGTAAACTCTTGCTCTTGAGTAACTCTCCGATTCATGGACGGGTAGCTGATGAGGTGGCACAGGCTTTTAGTAGGTGGCATCATTTGAAGTAGTAAGTATTGTGTTAGAATCACAGAAACAGTCACTTACCGCTATAGTACCGAGATCCAGGCTCTGACAAAATCCGTGCGTCATAAAGAAATAGGTGAGGATTAGGCCACTGGGTATATCTCCAGCATTATAAAAAACAGACAACGCCAGAAAGCTGCTGAACACGGGTGCAGAAACAAAACTACCAGCAGTAATTACTTTGTGACGGTTGTATATAAGACATATGTGACTATATTTAGTAGCCTTAGGTGACTATACCTGTTTTTTTAACCGGATAATTTCGTCAAGCCCATGTTGCTAATAGCGCAGTTCGCTCTGATCTGGAGTACTACATTAATAGGAAGCCACCACATGCGCAATAAATCACAATGTCGAGTGAGCTACTTAATGAAGTTCGCTATCCACGTTTTCCAATTTACACTTTCAGCCATTCAAATTTTCATTTATCTCAAAGAGAGAAATTAAGTCGCAGAAAAAAACCTAGGTAAGCGAAGCTTGACTAAGCTGCATCTCTGGTGTTATAATTACGTAGTAAGCAGCACTGGCATATGGGCAAGGTAGCTTGACATATATCTTGGCTCTGTACAAGAGACACAAGACATGTGAAGAAAGAATTTGTAATAAAGAAACGAAACGCGCAGGCACAATTGGTTCATTTATAAATATAATGCTTGATTTCAAGAAAATACAACAGCACGAAATTACCATGCATGCAATATTATACTAGTAAACTAAGGCAAACTATCCAAGAGAAAATGGAACAAGCATATCATGATGAGCCAGCTTGGATATACCGGGTGTTTAAGCAAACAATGTCAAAAATTCTTAAAGGTTGCCTGGGGCAGATAACAAAATTCTATTTCAAGGACTGGTTTAGTCGAAGAGGCAGACATTAGGTGCACAAAAACGTGTAATGCATAATCGATAACTTAATGAAACTTCACTAATTAGGTTTCTAACTAATTAACTTATGGTTAATTAGTTAAATGGGGTTTAATGACACAAAGGCAACTAAGGCCATGCTGCGCCAGTCATAAGACAAAATAAAACGGAACGTTTGGGCAGGTAAAACTGCATTACATTATAGTGGGTGTAAATAACCAGTTTTTTCTAAAATGTCGAAGAGGTTAGGAAATGGCACTAGGGAGTCATCTGCTACTAATAGGGCAGGGTGTAATGGAATGTGCAATTTATACAGGCCGTGTAAGAACCTCCGTCTCAGTGTATTGATGTGTGGACATGTTATTAAGATGTGAATGACTGTAAGAGCTTCATTACATTTTTAGCAAGTCGGCTGGTTTTCTTTTCGGAGAAGGAAATTGTGTGTCAGATGTGTGTGTCCAATTCGAAGTCGACACAAGATCACCTCGTAGAATCGTTGCTGGTGGCTGTATGATTTCCACTCGCCAATTACAGGTTTAATTAGATGAATCTTGTTGCTTAAACAAGTGTCCCAATCGCGTTGCCATTTTGACGTCAAGGCCTTCCGAATCGAATTGACACTGTCTTTATATGGAAGTGCTGTATTTTGAATGTATTTGTACGCTGCCATTGATGCGCATCTATCCGCCGCTTTGTTACCTAATATTCCAACATGGCTTGGTACCCAGCAAAACTTAATTCATCTGCCATATTTGTTTGACGTTAATGCATTCAAAATATCGCCTAACAAGGGTTCACTTTGGGATTTCATGTGTAGAGTCTTCAGTACGCCTAATGAATCTGTGTATATGACAGTGTTTTTAAGTTTATCAGGAATGATCTTTTGAACTACCGTCCATATCGCGTACACTTCGGCTGTGTAGACAGAGGCATGCTGAGGTAATTGAATACTTGTTTCCCAATTTTCTGTGACGGCCCCTACACCCGCGTGTTTTTTTCCGTTTTAGAGCCATCAGTATAAAATTCTATGTAGTTTATATACTTGTCTTGAAGAGAGCGGAATTCTTGTATAATGTGTTGATGTGGTGTGTCTCTTTTCTTTAGCTGTATTAGTGTCCAATCACATAACGCTATGAAATCACACCACGGGGGTAAACGTGCAGGCTTTCTGGCAGCCTGGAGGACTTCCCGAGGGATGTCATAATTCCGACAGTATTCCTCGTATCGCAAGATAAGCGGCCTAATCATGCTTGGTTTATTTGTGTAATGTAAGCGTGAGCTGCACTGTGTGACGATGTTGTAGCATATGTGTTGTGGTCAGGATCGGATTTTGAGTATGTAGGAAAAAGTTAGTAGCACTCTGCGATGCTGTAAAGGAGGTTCATTACATTCAACATGTAAGCTGTGTATAGGTGATGTTCTGTAAGCAGCGCATGCCGGTCGTAGTCCTAGGTTATGGACTGGATCAAGTCATCGGACGTAAGATAGTCTGGCTGAACCATATGTAATGCTACCGTAGTCTAATATGCTACACACCAAAGTGCGGTAGATGTGTAGCAGGCATTTACGGTCAGAGCCCCACCGTTTCCGGGACAGGATTTTTAGAATGTTAAGTGCATTGTTCGGTTTGCTTTTAATACTATTCATGTGTGCGAGAAAGTTCAACTTTTTATCAAACAGAACACCCAGAAACTGAGTTCTTGTTTCACGGGTAGTGTGGCATCCTGTAGTTTAAGGATGGGATCTGGTTGTAGGCCTCTTTTTTGTGTAAAGACAACACTAACCGTTTTTTCACTTGAGAAGTGAAAGTCGTTTTCAGATGCCCACTGCGTTAGTTTGTTTAGTGTAATTTGAATTTGTCGTTCACAGGTTGCCATGTTCGATGCACGACATGCAATTTGAAGATCATCCACATATAATGAATGCATTATAGAAGATGGAATAACATTATTAAGCGAGTTCATTTTCACCACAAAAAATATTGTGCTCAATGCGCATCCCTGAGGTACTCCGTTTTCCTGAATGAATATGCTGGAAAGCACCGTTGCTAAACGCACTTGGAATGTTTGATCGGACATGAAATCAGCTAGACATTTAATCATTCTGCCGCGGATGTCTAAATCCGCTAAATCCCTTAAAATACCGAGCCTCCATGGTGTGTCGTACGCCTTTTCAAGATCAAAGAAAACTGTGAGACAATATTGCTAGTGTAGAAAGGCCGCACGTATCTCGTGTTCTAGCCGAACTAACTCATGTGTTGTAGAGCAGCCTTTCTTGTACCCATACTGATGATTATCGAGCAGTTTCTCAGTTTCGAGGACGTATGCCAATCTGATGTTTATAATGGATTCATAGGACTTGGTGAGGCAGCTTGTGAGTGTTTTAGGTCGGTAGCTGGTAGCTGTTGTAGGATGCTTTCCAGCTTTCAAGAAAGGGATTATAATGGCTTTTTTCCACTCATTCGGCATTTTTCCTGTTTCCCAGATTATGCTAAAAAAGCGGAGCAATTTCTGAACTGCTTTCGAAGATAGGTGTGCGAGCATTGTGTAATGTATTCTGTCCGGACCTGGCGCTGTTTTTCTGCCAGTAATGAGTACACTGTTGATTTCGGGAAGCGTTAGGGGGCATTATATGGTTTCTCGGAACTTCCTCCTATCGGAAGCTTTTGTTTTTCTGCTGATTGTTTATACTGTTGAGATTCAGTGGAGTAGTTTAGTGAGCTCGATATGGTATGGAAATGCTGCCCTATTATGTCTGCTTGTTCTTTTAAATTCGTTTGTTTACCTGGAGGTGAGAGTATGGGGATTGTATAAGGAGCGTACTTGCTTCTAAACTTACAAAGCTCATCCCACATTCTTTTGGATGTTATTGAGCTATTGATGGAGGATACATACGTATGTCAAGACTGTCTTTCGGCTTGCCTACGCGTGTACCGGGCTTTCGCCTTTGCTTTTTTGAAATACAGGAGGTTGTCTTGTGTTGGATATCGCTGAAAGATATCCCATGCTTTGTTTTGTGCTTTTTTAGTTTGAGTGCATTCATTCGTCCACCAGGGTTTCAGTTTTTTCCTTAAGAAGCCGGAGGATTGGGGGTCGTCGGTTCTGCTGCAGAAAGTATGGAGGCAATAATCTTTCATACATTTCGTCTATTGTTTGATCATCTGATATGTGATCAAGACTGGTCTTCTCGCTGAAGAGAGGCCAGTCTGCAAGATGGATTTTTCAACGGGGTGGTCTTAATGGTACTGTAGGGAAAGGAGGTGTTTTTTAATAAATTAAGTTAATTTAATATCGATCAACAGAGATGGAGTGCACAGCGCCAGATATAGACAGCTCATAGCTCCTGTGCTTGGGGAGCAGTAGGTTGGCGCACCAGCGTTTAAAAAGCATATTTCGTTAGTCAGGATAAAATCTTCAAGTGTTTGTCCCCTGGTGTCAGTTGTTTTGCTGCCCCATAATATGTTATCAGCGTTAAAATCACCTGCTATAAAAAAGGTTTAGGTAACTGGTTTAAAACTAGGGCCCAAACAATGAAACGTTCCATTTCCTTCGAGCGCTTCCTAACCTTACGTTAGGCCTCCTTACAGCGAAGGACCGATGGAGGAAGCAAGCGTACTCTGAAAGCTGCCTTCACTCGTCCTCACGTAAGGAGCGGTTGTCGCATGCCTGGGTTCGAGATTATCTCTTTAAAGCTTTATGCGAACACCATTATTGAATAAAAAAATTTTGTATCGTCGCACAATCTTTAAATTGAAGAGCTAAAAAAATGGCTGTGGCTTAGGTAAGGTTAAGCCCAGGATGGGAAGCATACTAGCCTTTATTTTAGTTGTTGAACCACTGTTTAGCCTGGTGAACTGCTGTTGCTTGGCTATATTTGGTTCGGCTAGACGAAGAAACAACTCATGCGTTACTCTGCTTCGCCTTCAAGAGTGGAACGCGACAGCGTTCCCGTCGACGCGCCATTACAATGGGCTACGGCGCAGCGACTACGCGCCCCGCATTGGACGCGGTGAGCGTCGAGCAACGCAGCCTTCGTCGCGGCAACGAAATGTGCGCCTGAGCAAGCGACGCACGCCTGAGCCTTAGAAACAGCTCGTTTCTAAGGCAACACCGCATTCACTAGAGACGCTTTTGTACCGCTTTGAAGCATCGTACTCGTGGCTCAGTGGTAGCGTCTCCGTCTCACACTGCGGAGACCCTGGTTCGATTCCCACCCAGCCCATCTTGCAAGAGTTCAGCCAAAGCCACTTCTCCTCTGTCGTGACGTCACCGTGTCACGTGGTATTGAAGGCGACACCGCCGCGCCTGAGGAGCTGGGTTGAGCTCTCGTAATATGCTTCGCATAATATAGACAAGCGTGGACGCTTTCTTCTAGTTTTGTTGACTAAACTTTAAAAAAGTAGCGCATTACAGTGCAAAACTTGATGGGCTCCATCAACGCTGGCACGCCGGCGTCGTGCAACGCGTAGGAACACCTAGCAACGCTTTCATGCCGCACGCGTGACTGAAATGAACATGCCTGGCAAGACGTACCATGCTCGCGCTTCTGCGCAGGTGGGCGACAGCGCGCATGCGCAAGCAAACGTCACGTCGTTAAGCAGTGAGGTGAAGCGATCGTTCAGGACCAGGAGCGGCGTAAGGACGCATGAAGGTAGCTTTGGAGCTACCTAATGCTGAGGAAGCAGCAAGGAAGCCTTCACCGAGGGCCCCTCAGTAAGGAAGCTTTCAGAGTGACATAAGGTAGCTTCACCGCAATGAAGGCTTCCTTACTGAGGTGACGAAGATTTCATTTATTTGGCCCTAACTCCAGATCTCTAACAGTAAAATGTGAATGGGGTGGAATGTACATTGAACAAATGGTAATGGTTTTATGTGCTATAACCGTGACAGCAACGGCTTCTAAGTGAGTATTATTGGCAACTTCTCCAGCTGTAATGCCGCTCTGTAGAAGTATGGCTACACCACCCGAAAGCCGGTTCGCCTGAGTACGATCGCGCCGTACAACAGTGAAGCCTTTTAAAATGTTTTTGTGCTTTTCACCTAGGTTTGTTTTCTGTAAGCATAAAGCTACGGGAGAGAAATTAAATAACAGGCCTTTTATGTCACCTAAGTATGTAAGAGACCTCTACGATTCCAATGGATCATAAAAGCCATTATAAAATTGAAGGGTAAGAAATGATATTAACGAGTGAATGGAAGATAAGAAATATGTTAGGTGACAAGGATCTGAAGACGGCAGGTACAACGGAGCTATAACCCTTAGGTTATAGCCTTCTTAATTTGGGTTGTTATTGGGATTTTGCCCCTCTTACCGCGCAGCGCTTGTCCTTCGGTGTCGATGACACCGGGGTTTTCGTTTCGACCTCCGTCGCTCTCTCTGAGGCGCTGGAGGACCGACAGTTTGGCGCCGAGACACGTGTCTCGGGCCTTGGGGTTCGCTTGATCTTAGGGCCCTGCGGGACTGGTGTCTGCAGGGCCTGCGAAGAGGATGGAGCAGAACTGGCTGCTTCCACCACGGGGGCGGGAGGGGTCACTGCGGGACCACTATGCGTGGTCCTGAGACCTCTGTGATGCTGCCTCCATCTGCGTCACATCGGCGTGACTTCTTTGCGGAAGGTACGATAGCCGCTTTCTGGCTTCACAGAACGAGATTTTTTCTTTCACAGTTACAGCAATTACTTCTTTTTCTTTTTTCCAGCAAGGGCAGGACCACGAGTAAGCTGGGTGATCTCCCTTGCAGTTAACACAAAATAGGGAAGAGGTGCAATTGCCAGTTTGATGATGGTTGGAGCTGCATTTAGCACAAGTAGTTCGCCCTCGACATGCATGCGAAGCATGTCGAAACCTTTGGCATTTGAAACATCGTCTAGGGTTCGGGATATACGGTCTAACATTTACCTTTACATAACCTGCATCCAGGGAGGTAGGCATTACACTTGTTCCGAAGGTGAGTATTAGATGTTTCGTGGCGATTTCTTGGTCGTTCCTGCGGATGACAATTTTTTGGACTTCGGTAAGATTTTGTTCCTGGAAACCTTCCGGCAGTTCTTCGTCGCTTAAGCCAATAAAATCTTCCTCTGATATTACACCCCTGCGTGTATTTATTGTTCTATATGGTGAAATTGTCACTCTTGCGTTACCAATACTGCTAAGTTCTGTGAGCTTTTGCGCTTGGTCTTTGTCATTTAGTTCTAGGAGGAGGTCCCCGCTAGAAATTTTTGAGGCTTTGTATGTAGGTCCGATTTTTTCTTTTAGACACTTCGCCACTAGAAATGGAGAGCGCTTTCTCACTGGTAAGTTGTTTTCACAGTCCAGTACATAGAACTTGGGAAATGATGGAGCGTTGCTCCGAAAAGAGAACTGGAACGTTGCTTCGGTGCGGCATCTTTTCAGACGCCGATCATATAGAATAGAGGCTTGCGCCGCCATGAGAAAAATGTGTATGTTTGGCAAGAGCGGCGACCGCCCACCGCGGAGCCCAACGAGGGGACGCGGCAGAGCTTGTGTACAAGCCTGCACGACGCCAGTCGTACGCCATCACTATAACCAAATACGGTGTACCCAAGGTAGGATAGCCACACAAGGTTAACCCTAGCCGCCGTGGAGAAAGGAAGTAAATGGAAGAGAGAAGAAGACAGGAAAGATCAAAAAGTCAGAGATAAAGACTAAGATTTGGGGAGGAAGAGGCAGGAAGAGGGGACTGCCGATTTCCCCCGGAAGGGTCAGTTCGGGGGTGCCGTCTACGTGAAGCAGAGGCCAAAGAGGTGTGTTGCCTCCGCCGGGGGGCCTTGAAGGTCCAAACACCCGGCATCGGCTCAACCCCCAGGATCCCCCTTTCCCCGGACACGGTTGAGCCGCGCACGGCTACACGCGGGAAGGTCCAACCCTCGTGTGCTCGGGTACGTGGTGTCGCAATACACCAAACGCCTGCTGACGCAGACGCCCCTGCGGGGATTAACTTATGGTTCATATGGCGATCTGCAAATTGTAGCCGTAGAGTTATTAAGGCGGATCCAGTTAGAACGAATTCTCAGGATGGCTCCAGTTTCGAGATATCAATTCCCGAACTTTGCGGAGAAATGAATTGGCGTTCCAGTTGCTTTTGTGCTTCAATGCATGAAAAATCGTTTTGTTAAGAAATCCTCTTTTTATAAAGCTAGGTAAAAAGTTTATATTTTTAGAAAATGATGCCATGAAATTTACAATGCTAACTCGGCAATGGCAAGCGATATCCCAATTCTGTAAATTGTATCTAACAGTACATCTAAAGCGGAAAAAATTTATGTATCTGATGTGGCTCTCAAATAGACCACTAATACGCGAATAAGACTTTTGCAAGACTCTTGTAAACAACGTAAAAAAATTACGTAAGATATCACTTCACATCAAATTTTACGCTTCGGTTGCTCTAATGGCTGTAGTTTACAGAATTGCGATGTTCTAGGTGCAGAGCTACGAATTTGTAAACAGCAGGTTACTTTTTCTTTTACAAAGTTTATAACTTCTGTCAATTATATGGACAATCCAGGCGCATTCCTGCTCTCGCCATGGCCGTAAGCTCCCTTGTAAAGTCCAAGGGCGATAATATCGCTGCCGTGTGCCGTATATGCTATATGTTCGAGTGAAAGCGTGCGAGAGTGAGCCGGCGATGGCGGTTCTATCTGGCTGTTGAAAGGGAGGAAAGCGGAGAGGAAGTGCAGTCTTCCGTCTCGTGCCCGGCTTCGAAGGAAGGCGGGGGGGTGACTGCCCGCGCGCGTCCACCCTTGCTGGGCTATATTGAAAGCCATCTACAACGGCGACAGTCCCTGCGGCCGTGGGTTGTGCTTTCGCCGCTTAGTTCACGGTGATTCGAATGGCAGCACGAAGGTAAATTCGCTCGCTGCTGCAGACGCGCTTCCCCGCTGTAGCGTCGTGGGAGCCAGTTTCAGCGGTCATCCAGTGAGATTTGTCCATGTTTGCTTGGGCGCGCGTATAGCCGTGCTTGTTAATTTGAGTAGTATGCCTCTGGTTAGATGTTTGTACGGCCAATAAAACTGCTATCCTCAGTTCGTACAGCTGTCTGCTAATGTGCTATCGATCACAATCGACGCTCCGCCTTTCGGCGCAACCGCGACTTGTTTTTAGATACCATTTAAAATATTCAAGCCATTAATCGGCATTCCGCTTCTGGAACACACTAATTTAACTTGCGCTCTCAAATTCAACAAAGGTTATGAAAATCGGCCCAGTGCTTATTTCAGAAAAACGTTTCGGCGTTTTGCATGTCTTTAAATTGACGGCATGGGAGTAGGGCACGAGCTAAAGTTTCCTCCTAAGGCATTGCGGGATGTTTATGTTTTTCTACTAGAACAAGCCGACAGAGTGTTGCCAGCGCCACCACTCATGCCACGGTAGTAGATGTCAAATATCCGACCCACCGCACGTTTGAAGAGTTATGTGAACCCCATGAGTCAAGAAAACAGATCAATAAACCCGTGACTTCTACCTATAGGCATCAAGGCTGCCGGACATAAGGTCTTCGCTGTAAAATGTGGAGTGCAAATGAAACAGAGGAGTGCCAGTTCATTAAGGCGACAACCTTAGGTGGATCATTGGTCAAAAAATTCAATGTCCGGCGTCATGGTATCACCGTAACGCCGAATTGATGGTGCCACCATGGGTTCGCCTAACACCAACGGTCGAGGGTTCAGCTATCAATAAAGTTCGTGAGTTCGACTGCCTTAATTAGGACACTTAATTAGGACACTGAAACCCATGTCCTTTGGTGTTAAAACAAAGATGAATGAGGCACAGTAATTGGGATATAGTTTATTAAGGTACGCAAACCCATGACCACTCGTGTTAAACAGGGCCGAGGTTTTTACGCAAACTTATTAGGGTAGAGTTCATTAGGTTACTTGGACCCAGGAGATCTAGCGAGAAAAAACAATATGAAATAACAACGCCTTCAAATGAGAATGTCAAATGATTTATTTAATATCTCGGCAGTGCTCAGGCTTTCACTTTCATCCTCTATAACGTATACTGAAGTGAACGTCAGTTTTTCTTTTTTTAGTCAAGCCATAAGGAGAAAGCAAACAATTGCACGAAGGGCAGCCCAGGGGAAGTTATGCGTAGCTAGTTCTTAATCGAAGTCATAATGTAATAAATAAATGCCAGAAAATAAATGCCAGAAAAAAGAAAGTGACCGCAGTTTGGATACGAACGATGATATTTCTTTATGCATGCGGTGCTATTACCGATCGCATGCTTAATGTGAAGCAGCGGGTTTGTAGTCTACCTGTGGCCAGTTTTCTCATACACTTGCATTGTCATTTAATGATCATTTCAATATCTCTCTCAAGAGGTAGCTGTACATGCCTTCCCTGGGCTGTCCTTCGTGTAACTCTCGCTGGCTCCTTTTTTGACTTGAGAAAAAAAATCTAGTTCTTCAGTTTGATTTCCACTCTTCATTTCATAGGGAGGGTCTGAATGGCGGCAGCTCCAAAGCCAGTAAGTAGCATGTATTGGCTGATTGACCCGTTGTCTACGTAAAAAAGTTTACGTACTAGGTGACACCTACGGTAGAAAGGATGTTCTGCCTCCACTGTTATGGCCAAGAGGTGTGGCGCTGGCTAACAGCCCCGCAATTTGTTTTAGTAGACAAGCATGAATGCACCAGAATGTGGATGACAAAACGGTCTCGTGGCAGCCAGATTGATAAGAGAACAGCATGCCCATTGTGACGACCTGCATACAATTTAACTAAGGATCTGCTTCATGACATTGTTGTCTTCTTAAGACTATATATATATATATATATATATATATATATATATATATATATATATATATATATATATATATATAATGAGAGAGAGAGAGAAACGAGGACGACGAAGGTGTACTGCTCCATCGGAGCTCTACTGCTGGATGGCGTGTTAATAGCGACAAAACTGGTGGAGGGTGCTGTTTACCATCTTCTCCACTAATCTAACCCCCCGGCGCGTCAAGTTCCTACCACCATTCACAAAATCCCACAGGAAAACCGGGCACTTCCCCACAGCCACCGCTTGCAAGGACTACCTCCAGAATACGTCATATTCAGCCCTGTAAGAATGTCCACCACAGAAGTACGTCAGACGCAATAAAGCGACACAGTCTAGGCAACTTCTACCCCGATTCTCTTCCACGCAGCGCGAGTTCCGAAGTGATTTCGTGGCACGTGTGCGACAACTTGGAGGATTGGCGACTTTGACCAAGTCGCCGCAGTCAATGAAGGGGATGGCTGTAGGAAACTCCGCTGTTTTTACTTTGCCCTTGAAGACTACGCTCGCAAGTGGTTAGAGAATCAAGAGGGCTCTATCACTAGCTGGCAAGAATTCAGACGACAGCTCCGCGAGACATACAGCAACCGCGAAAGGAAAGGAAATGCCGAGTAGATTTTGCATAGTTGCTTTCAGAAGAAAAATGGGGTTGTCACGCTTCTCGAGGACATGTCGCGTTTATTCCGACGTACTGATTTAGGTATAGCCGAGACAAAGAATGTCCGTCTCCTACTGTGACATGTGAAAGAACAACTCTTCGCTGGACTCATGCGCAACCCTTCAGCTACCTTCGCTAAGCTTATAAGTGAAGCAACACAATAGAGCGAGCACTGCATCATCCTTCCCAACAGTACTATCGCCAAAGCGCCGTCGCCGCTGCGTGAAGTTTAACCTGCCGGCGTGATTTAGCAGCACTTGAAGAGCTTGACCTAAGCGTTGCGCGCGAAGAGCAAGAAGAGGAGGATGGAACTTTATTATTGCACAAACCGTTTCGCGGTTTATTCCTGGGTGGTTCCCTCTGACAGGGCTCCACTGGCGATCGCGGCTCGCCGGGCCTGGTCAAGGGCCGCTAGTTGGCGTCCCAAGTCCAGCTGAGAGAGTCGCTTCCCAAGACCACGTAGTGAGTGTATGTGCTGTGACTCGTGGCGAAATAGCGTCGCCCGGGCGGTCGGTGCATTCGTGTGTTATGTGGGTGAGCATGTCCCTGATCTAGAATCGACACAGCGGCACTCGCGTAGAGCAGGAGGAAGTTCGCAAAGCTGCTGGTGCGCCGACTGTTATTGCGGTTCTTGACATATTTCGTGACGAAATGAGGACCCTGAACCACCCATTGGCACCAATGCGACCGGAACCTCCCCTTCTGACACATGGGCAAGCCGTATGGAGCAACCTAACCATCTACAACACGACACTTGCCTTCCACTGTGTTAGCTCTACCACGTCAATTTCCAGCTACCAAAAAATGCGAAGAGTTGTTGCCTTCCCGACACCGGCGAAAAAATGCGACGTTTCCCGTTTTTTAGGGACATTGCTCGTACTGCTGTCACTTCATACTACTCTTTCGAAATAGCCCAGCCCTTGCATTATTTCACAGGGGAGAATCTTGCTTTTGTTTCGCACCTAGAGCAATATCTCGTTTTTGCGACCTACAACGACGGCTTCAGACCCCTCCAATTTTATGTTACTTAGACGATGACGGCGACACTGAAGTGCACATAGACGCCAGGAATGTCCGCCTCGAAGCTATCCTTCCGCTGTGGCGAGAAGGTCTCTAAAGAGCGATCGCCTACGCTACTTGTACCTTGTCATCGGCCGAAACGAACTACTAGAATACAGAAGAAGAATGCCTTCGCTGCCGTATGGTCCTTGCCCATGTTCCGACTATATTTGTATTCTCTGCTATTCAAAGTTGCCAGTAACCACCATTCGTTGTGTTGGCTTCCCGATCTCAGACCCCTCAGGCCCAAGCTCGAGTCATCGTCTTCATGAGTTCAACGTTACGGTTGTCTATAAGTCGGCACTCAAGCCCACGGATGCTGCTGTCTGTCCCGCGCTCATGCAGAAACGACTTCGCCTGAACTATCTTTCGCTGACAGTTTTGTCTGCGCCGTCACCGTGTCTGACTTGGCACAGCAACATCATGATGACCCAGATTTTCGCCTGCTCATCGAATATCTTGAGGTCCAACTTACGCAGGCACCACGCACATTCAGACGCATCATTTGGTCCCTTTTGATGGCAACAACGTCTTGTGGAAGCAAAGCTTTGACTACAGCTGTCCAGCGAAAGGCGCCGACTTCAGATCTTGAACAGCTTCCCTCCTTAACTAGTGTTGAAGCGAGCAGAGGATAAAGCGAAAGGACATTAGCTCGTGGTTAACGTCCCTTGATAATTAAAAACACTTGAGGAAGAAACTGGTACATAAGAAGCCGATCAATGAGTTTGCGGCAAGAGGGAAAATAGAGGAATAGCGGATCAAGCTACATAACAGGTATTCGGCTTTAACACGGGAAGAGGACCTTAGTGTTGTAGCCATGAACGACAATCTTATGGGCATCGTTAAGGAGTCTGCAATAGAAGTCGGTGGCAACTCGGTTAGACAGCATACCAGTAAACTATCGCAGGAGACGAAAGATCTCATCAAGAAACGCCAATGTATGAAAGACTCTAACCCTACAGCTAGAATAGAACTGGCAGAACTTTTGAAGTTATTCAACAAGTGTAAGACAGCTGACATAAGCAAGTATAATATGGGTAGAATTGAACATGCCCTCAGGAATGGAGCAAGCCTAAAAGCAGTGAAAAAGAAACTAGGAATAGGCAAGAATGAGATGTATGCGTTAAGAGACAAAGCCGGCAATACCATTACTAATATGGATGAGATTGTTGAAGGAGCTGAAGAGCTCTATAGAGATTTATAAAGTACCAGTGGCACCCACGGCGATAATGGAAGAGAGAATAATCTAGAGGAATTTGAAATCCCACAAGTATCGCCGGCAGAAGTAGAGAAAGCCTTGGGAGCTATGCAAAGGAGGAAGGCATCTGGGGAGGATCTGGTAACAGCAGATTTGTTGAAAGATGGTGGGCAGATTGCTCTAAAAAAACTGGCCACCTTGTATACGCAATGCCTCATGACTTCGAGCACACCGGAATCTTGGAAAAACCCTAATGTAATCCTAATCCATAAAAAAGGGGGCGTAAAAAGCATTGAAATAGTATATACAGAACAGCTTATAACTGTCCGTTGCCTACAAAGTATTTACTAAGGCAATTGCAAATAGAATCAGGAACACCTTGCACTTCTGTCAACCAAAGGACCAGGCAGGATTCCGTAAAGGCTACACAACAATAGACAATATTCACACTATCAATCAGGTTATAAAGAAATGTGCGGAATATAACCAACCCTTATATATAGCTTTCATTGATTGGGAGAAAGCGTTTGATTCATTCGAAACATCAGCAGTCATGCATGCATTGCGGAATCAGGGTTAGAGGAGTCGTATGTAAAAATACTGGAAATATTTATAGCGGCTGCACAGCCACCGTAGTCCTCCATAGAGAAAGCAGCAAAATCGCAATAAATAAAGGCGCCGGGCAGGGAGATACGATCTCTCCAAGGCTATTCACAGCGTGTTTACAGGAGGTATCCAGAGACCTGGATTGGGAAGAATTGGGGATAAGGTTTATTGGAGAATACCTTAGTAACTTGCGTTTCGCTGACGATATTGCCTTGCTTAGTAACTCAGGGGACCAACTGCAATGCATGCCCACTGTCCTGGAGAGGCAAAGCCGAAGGGTTTCTCTAACAATTAATCTGCAGAAAACTAAAGCTGTGTTTAACAGTCTCCTAAGAGAACAGCAGTTTACGATAGGTAGCAAGGCACTGGAAGTGGTGAGGGAATACATCCACTTAGGGCAGGTAGTGAGTGTGGAACCGGATCATGAGACTGAAATAATCAGAAGAATATGAATTGGCTGGGGGTGCGTTTGGCAGGCATTCTCAGATCATGAACAGCAGGTTGCCATTATCCCTCAAGAGAAATGTATATAACATCTGTGTCTTACCAGTACTCACGTACGGGGCAGAAACCTGGAGGCTTACGAAATGGTTTCTACTGAAATTGAGAATGACGCAACGACCTATGGAAAGAAGAATGATAGGTGTAACAGGAGCAACAGGAATAACAGAATAGGTGTAACAGGAATAATAGTGTAATAGGAGCAGATTGGGTGAGGGAACAAACGCGAGGTAATGATATCCTAGTTGAAATCAAGAAAAAGAAATGGGCATTGGCAGGACATGTAATGAGGAGGGAAGATAACCGATGGCCATTAAAGGTTACGGATTGGATTCCAATGGAAGGGGCGCGCAGCAGAGGGCGGCAGAAAGTTAGGTGGACGAATGTGATTAAGAAGTTTGCACGGACAGCATGGCCACAATTAGCACATGGCCGGGGCAGTTGAAGAAGTATTGGAGAGGCCTTAGCCCTGCAGTGGGCCTAACCGGGCTGAGGAGGAAGATGATGATAATTAGAAAGTACCGCCACTCTTTGAACTCTGCCGCCCACGCTCTACCTCCTCGCCTCCTCCTCGACCCTTGCGCGTCCCGGTCCCCCAAGGCAACCTGTTTCACCCCCGTTTCCTGCATGATTATTGGTCTCCCTACCGTTGTCCTTGGAAGCGCGCGGATCTGGCGTTTTGCTTGCGTTTTTCTTTTTCGTTCGCGCCATTTTTCTCCTCAGCTCAGCTGGCTCGGTGCTTTAGGTTGGAGTAGCGAACATTGTAAGCTGTGTTTCCTGCTTTATGTGCTATGCTTTATGCTATGCTGTGCTATGCTTTATGTGCTTAGCGCTATGCCATGCTGTTGAGCATATAACTGCAGCTTGAATCCTGAAGTTGGTTCTGTCATTTTCATAGTACCACAAGGAAAGCATGACGAAAAATAACGTACAGCGCAAAGGACACGACAGTGATAGACGACATACACAGCGCTGTGTATGTCGTCTATCACTGTCCTTGTCCTTTGCGCTGTACGTTATTTTTGATCATGAATTACCAACTAGCCCAAGCAACCACCCTTGTTCAAAGCATGACGGCTTGCGGAAGAAGCAGTGACTGCATGACATTGGTGGAAACAACTTTGTTCCTACAAAGAACAGCATTGTTTGCGATGTGAGGCGTCTTTCTTACTGCTCGTAGCAAAGCTTGCCATATTGCTGCATTTTTTTCATTCTTCTGGACTGGTCACCAGCCTTTTTATTGCGGCAATTTGTACGTTGCATAAAAATGCGGTATCCTCAGTATGCTTATTATGTGCGGTGGCTCCATCACCTCGCATGTCGCCAACAGGTATTCACTCGGGAATGCAGCACTATAGTCTTCTTTCCACTGTGAGCATTTATGTGCAAAGATACAGCCTCTCGATCGCACTTTTCGCGAATCTTAGGATTGGTTGCCTGTTTTAGAGAAAATTGAAATAGCGGCTTGTAGTGGAGCTATTATTTCTAGCATACGTCAATCTGTGCTTCAGTGAGATGGCATGAATGCAAGCCCTGGAAAAATTAGTGGCATGTATACCCGTGGTATTGCAGGTGATGAGCGCTAGCTAGTTCACAATGCGTTTTTTTTTCTTTTAAGGCGAAAGCCCTTAGATCTCAATGTTTCAAGGTCGCCTTGTGAAGATAAAATATCACGTGACCCAAGGAAGGCCAGAGGCGACCCAAAGCATGTCCACCCCTGTATAAGAGAATGATTACTCAAGTTAATGAATGATTCATTAGCGTTTAAGGTAACGTGGACTGGGGAGGATAAATGTGCTTAGCGTGTATTAAGGAGGATTAAGGCGGATTAAGGTGCATGAAGGGGGATTAAGGCGGATCAAGGAGGATTAAGGTTATAGAGCCTATTCTAATAAACCTTAATCAATACTAATCCTCCTTCCACCTTAATCGGCCTTAATCATCCCTAATGTTCTTTAATCGATATTAATTCACCATAATTCTCGTTCACAATTCTTCATCGAACTTAATCCACCCTAATTCTTCTTAATGCACTTCAATACTCATTAATCCACCCTTATCCCTCTTCATTCGCTTTAATCCACCATAACCCTACCTTGTGGCCTTAATTCACCTTCATTTATTTTAATCCACCTTAATCCTCCTTATTATGCCTTAATCCTCCTTTATGCTTTCATCCACCCTAGTCCACCATTCTCGTTAACCCGCCTTCATCCACCCTAGTCCAGCTTATACGACCTTAATTCCCCTAATCCACGCTCATTCACCCTAATCCTTCTTCATTCCTTTTATTGCACCATAATCCTACGTAATACACCTTAATCCACCTTCAATGCTCCTTAATACTCCTCAATCCGCCCTAATCCTTCATCATTCTGTTTAGTTCACCACAATCCTACCTAACGCACCTTAATCCACGTTCATTCACCCAAATCCACCTTCATCAACTTTAATCCACGTTAATTCTCCTTAATACACCTTTGTCCTCCTTAATACAATTTAGTTCTTAATCCAATCACTAATCAATTGTTCCTTGCTAATCGGTAATCATCTCTTATACATGGTTGAACATGCTTTGGTTCGCTTCCGGCCTTCCTTCGGTTACGTGACATTTTCTGTAGCTCCCAACGCGACCTTGAAACACAGATGTAAGGCTTTCGCGTAATGAGCCACACAAAAAGGGAGGTGCCACGAGGAGTATTAGATCAAACGCACAAGGTATAGCATGTCATCATGTGGCAGAAAAATTGTCTGGGGCATAGAACTCGCCTGAAACCTCCTTTTATATTGCTCGAAATTTTCAACACCACTGGGGCACGCAACTGGCCCAAAATAGCACGCCCCCAAAGGATGCTGCGGCCAGTCCGCGGAAGGCCAGGGGAAAAAGAGTGCAGTGCGCAGCCGGCGGGCAAGCAGAATCGAGGAGGAATTCACCGCGAGGAGGAGAATGTCGCTTCTTTCAAATTATCAAGGTGCTTTAGTCGCGACCTCTTGCGTGCGCCGCGATGGGGCGGACGCGAGCGCCATCTTGTGATGTTAGAAGGAGTCTGGCCAGGCAATTACCCAGGATTTTTTTTCGGGGGGGGCCCACCACCACCACCACCACCACCACCATCATCATCATCATCATCATCATCATCATCATCATCATGTTTTATGTCCATTGCAGGACGAAGGCCTCTCCCTGCGATCTCCATTTACCTCTGTCCTGCGCCAACCGATTCCCACTAGCGCCCGCGAATTTCCTAATTTCATCGCTCCACTTAGTGTTTTGTCGTCCTCGATTGCGTTTTCCTTCTCTTGGTACCCATTCTGTAACCCTAATGGTCCAACGGTTATCTAGCCGGCGCATTACATGACCTGCCCAGCTACATTTTGTCCTCTTGATGTCAATTAGGATATCGTCTATACCCGTTCGCTCGCTGATCCAAACCGCTCTCTTTCTCTCTCTTAACGTTATGCCTAGCAATCTTCGTTCGATCGCTCTTCGCGCGGTCCTTAACGCATTCTCAAGTCTCTGCCCCATATGTCAGCACTGGCAAAATGCACTGATTGCACACCTTACGTTTCAATAACAATGGTAAGCTTCCAGTCAGAAGCTGGCAATGTCTGGCGTATGCGATGCAACCTATTTTTATTCTTCTTTGAATTTTCTTTTCATGATCAGGGTTCCCTGTGAATAATTGACCTAGGTAAACGTACTCCTTCACAGTCTCTAGTGGCCGACTGGCGATCCTGATCTCTTGTTCCTTTGCCCGGCTATTTATCATTATCGGCATCTTCTGCATATTAATATTCAACCCCACTCTCTCTGTTAAGGTCTCCAATCATTTGTTGTAACTGGTCTGCATTGTTGTTGAATAGAACAATGTCATCGGCAAACCGAAGGTTGCTGAGATATTTGCCGTCGATCTTTACTCCTAAGCCTTCTCAGTTTAATAGCTTGACTTCTTCTAAGTACGCAGTGAATAGCTTTGGAGAAATTGTGTCTCCCTGTCTGACCCATTTCCCTACAGGTATCTCCGTGCTTTTCCTGTGTAGAATTAAGGTAGCTGTAGAGCCTCTGTATATATTCTTACGCGAAGGACGAGCCAGTAAGCCGAGAAACTATTTACAGATTATATTTACAACAACGGTTGCAGCGCTGACCAGTTAGATTCACAGCGCGAGCCCAGTTCGTTCTTCCTCCTCTTTTCTGGAGTGATGGCGAACACGCACCTCGTTCAAACAAACAAATACCACACGCATGTCGCAATATTTTTCAAGCTTTTTGCGTAAGCGTTCTGTAGTCCTTGATTACGTAGTGCCTCTAGACTGCTGGTATCTCTACTGCATCAACTGCATTTTCGTAATCTATCTACGTAATACTCTGCAGATTTCGCGATAACGTGATTGATGACATGGATGTGATCCATTGTGAGGTATCTCTTCCTGAAGCCAGCCTGTTCCCTTGGTTGACAAAATCCAGTGTTGCCCTTATTCTATTGGAGATTATTTTGGTAAATATCTTATATAATCCTGGGAGCAAGCTAATGGTCCTATCATTTTTCAATTCTTTAGCGTCTCCTTTTTTGTGGATTAGTATAATGTCTGCATTCTTCCAGTTTTCTGGGACTCTTGCAGTCGATATACACTTCGTATAAAGAGCCGCCAGTTTTCTAAGCATTATGTCTCCTCCATCTTTGAATAAACGGACTGTTATTCCACCATCTCCTCCCGCTCTTCATCGTTTCATGTCTTGCAGCGCCCTTCTGACCTCATCGCTAGTTATAGGAGAGTTTCTGTATCCTGTTCATTACTGTTTCTAAATGAGGTATCGTGACTCCTCTGGGTACTGTATACAGGTCAGCTAAAAATTGTTTTGCTGCTTTTACTGTATGTTCGAGATTGCTTATGATATTATCCTTCTTATCTTTTAGTGCATACATCATGGTTAGTTCTATGCCAGGTTTCTTTTTTACTGATTTCAGGCTGCGTTCATTTTTTTACTGCTTCTTCAGCCTTTCACATGTTATAGTTTCGAATATCAGTTATTTTCGCCTTGTGGATCAGTTTTGACAGTTCCGCGAATTGCGTAACGCTGTGCGGCCGCCAGTCCCATACAACCGCGTAGAGCGCAGGACTCTGCGATTCTAGACGTACTGCGCTCACCGAGAAAGGTTAGAAAAACACCCACATAAGCACAGCAGAGAAGTGGCTACGTGAGGCGGTTCGACCGATAACTGTTGAAGAGTCATTCAAAGCAAATAATTATTCTCCACTTCCGGCGGCGTTTTCCCTACTTCCTTTTTAAATAAAAAGATGTTGATCCATAAATATTCTCATAAACAACGGTTAACATTTTTATTATTCGCTTTTGCTTGCAGTTTGGTTGTTGCGTTGGCTCTCTCCCTTAGTAGATCGCTTAATTTCTCAACTCCTTGCGATTTTTGATTCCGGTTTCCAGTTTTGCACGAAAAGTGCTATACAATTAAGGAAAAATAGACGAGGTAACTGGCGACAGTCATATTGTTTATGGGTTTAAGGGTTTTTGTAGGGTTTCATGATGGACGCTCTTTCACATCATTTTATTTCCCACTTTATATAACCCATATCACGTGTATATGGTTCCGGGCATCTGCCAGCGTCGCGGCGAGCCGTACCTCAAGGAAATAATGAAGCAAAGGGAAAAGTTAAAAGCAATTGGTGTTTTTTCCGGCCGCAATACGTTCCATGAGAGTACAGACCAGCTGAGTAACAGCCGCGTCCCTCTCCTGGTCCCAGGATCAGCCTAAACAAAGAAGGTTGAACTAACAAAAGCAACAGCTATGCGCGTGACGGTTGAATAGATGGTGACAACTGAGCGCATCTCGACTTAATCGCGCGGGTGCGAAATCTATGAGTAAACTGTCCTTCACATTACAAGAAATGCCGATAACTACCGCCATTTAAAAGGAGTGAAAAAGGCAGCATAAGGCTGACCGATGAACAGCTGCCAAGTCTCAACATTCATCTGGCGGCGCTTTAGGAATGTGTGAGGAGTGTTGGCGTGGGTGGGGAGAGGGGGGGAGGGGTATTCCACTTGATTTCGGGGGGGACCCGGGCCCCCCCGGGCCCCCCCCTGGGTACGTGCCTGAGTCTGGCGCACCACTCGGCGCCCTCCGACATGAATGGTAGAAACGCTACAAAAGAGGCTTGTTTTAGCGTAAGTATGTTTCCTCCTATACTCAAATTACAATTCGGCGCCATCATGTCTGCAGTTTGTGCTTAAGCCGTACTTTACATTTTTTTTTTCTCAACTAGATTAGTTTGAGAAAATTATTTCAGTAAACATGGAGGGCCTGCGTTGGAGGGAAGGGTTCTTGGTTTTGCTTAGTTCGAGATGATTTATGGCCAGAGGATGGTCTACGCTGGACGTAGCACGCCGGCACCAGATTTTTCTGCGACACGAGGTTCTTGACGCTAGTGCCTTAAAAGTATCAGAAGGAATTTGCTTGAGAGCTCCTGTGATCGATAGGCTCCCGTACCACTATGTTACTGCTGCTTTGCGATTTGTGGTAAAATATCATGTGCTGTGCCGCTTAACATAATTCCCAGAACACGTTTGATGAGCCTCAAATGCATCAACTGTATTGACTCGATTCTAAGCACCCCCTCTTTTTACGATCGCGAGGCCCAATGTGAAGGGGGGTGCTTAGATTTGAAAAATCTAGAATCACCCCCCCCTCCCCCTTTTCGCTGCGACATCATGACGAGACGAGTGCGAGAAATAACATTCTCTTTTGCAAACCTTCAAAGGAAAAATCACTGCACACAATGAACCCACCGCTTGTGTCGGATGCTCAGTTACTCTCACTGCCACCCGAGTTCGTCGCACCGCTTGAACCGCCACTCTCGGTATCCCACAACAGGTCATCTTCCGTTCCGTCGAAGTGGTTTGTGATCGAGTTCTTAAATGATTGGGCCACAACGTTTACTTGGACCCGCTTCCAAGCGTCCGAAATTCACTTTGCGATAGTTGATGGGGACGCTTTCGGTAGCTTTCGCCATGCATCCGTACAGTTCGGTTGTACGGCGTACTCGCGCCGCGGACGCCGTGCCACCTCGGGACTCCGACGGCTGCGGCTTGATGACAGAGTGAGCAAGCGCGCTTGGCGGACTTGGCTACGCCCGCTTTCTGACAAATAGGGGGTGCCTAATTCGCATGCAAACGTTTTTCCCAATTCACTCGCGAAAATAGAGGGGCTGTGCTCAGAATCGTGAAAATACGGTATTTATCATAAGTTGTAAAAGCCTTCGGTAATTTTGGTTCGGAATCAACTGTATATATTCTTGTTATTGTCACAATCTTTATAGAAGGGTGTCTCTTGCATATACTACGGGGAACGCACTTCATGATAAATGGGTAAACAATCTTACTCACGCAAAAGCTTTTGCCTATTAGAAATGTTAGTTCTACACCTTTTTATTATTGCTTTTTCCGTAGAAGAAATAATCACTGTGCTTAATAAAGTTAAATGTTGTTACTAAACTGCGCAGGAGAATTCTCGCGCTTGCTCTCGCATAATATTTCATTTGGGCTTCACTATTTATTTATAACTGCTCCCAGGTTCTCGTTGTTTGCAGTACCAATGAGTAAAGTGCCTGTCATGAATGCATTACCGTTTGTTTACACACATCGAGATGTGTCTGCCTAAGTATAGCATTTCAATTATTAATCAATGTTCATGCTTTTTCCTGCTGGCACGAGATAGCCAGCCAATGACAAATATGGTGCAGCCGCTCGTTTAAACGAGTCTATCCTACCAGGTTTCCTAACTATAAACCACATGGAAGCCTGTTACACTGTAAGTATGATGATTATGATGATGATGATCACCATAATCATCATCATCAGTCTGGTTACTCCCATTGCAGGGCAAAGGCCTCTCCCATACTTCTCCACCTACCCGGTCATGTACTAATTGCGGCCATGTTGTCCCTGCAAATTTTTTAATCTTATCCGCCCACCTAACTTTCTTCCGCCCCCTACCACGCTTCCCTTCCCTTGGAGTCCAGTCCATAACCCTTAATGACCATCGGTTATATTCTCTCCTCATTACATGCCCTGCCCATGCCCAATTCTTTTTCTTCATTTCAACTAAGATGTCATCAACTCGCGTTTGTTCCCTCACCCAATCTGCTCTTTTCTTATCCCTTAACGTTACTCCTATCACTCTTCCTTCCATAGCGTGTTGCGTTGTCCTCAGTTTGAGTAGAACCCTTTTCGTAAACCTCCAGGTTTCTGCGCCGCACATGAGTACTGGTAAGGCACTGCTGCTATACAATTTTCTCTTGACGGATAATGGCAAACATTCATGATCTGAGAATACCTGCCAAACGCGCCCCAGCGCATTCTCACTGTTCTGATTATCTCATTCTCATGATCTGGATCCGTGGTCAGTGCCTGCCCTAATTACATGCATTCCCTTACCACGTCCAGTGCCTGGCTACCTATCGTAAACTGCTTTCTCTTCCGAGACTGTTAAACATTACTTTAGTTTCCTGCATATTAATTTTTAGACCCACTCTTCTGCTTCGCCTCTCCAGGTCAGTGAGCATGCATTGCAATTGGTCCCCTGAGTTACTAAGCGAGGTAATAGCATCAGCGAATCACAAGTTACTAAGGTATTCTCCATTTACTTTTATCCCCAATTCCTCCCAATCCAGGTTTCTGAAAAGCTCCTGTAAACACGCTGCGAATACCATTCCAGAGACCGTATCTCCCTGCCTGACGCCTTTCTTTAAGGACTATGGTGGCTGTGGAGCCGCTATACATAACTTTCAGTATTTTTACATACACCCTGATTCCGTAATGCCTCTCTGACTGCTGAGGTTGCGACTGAATCAAATGCTTTCTCGTAATAAATGAACGCAATATATAAGGGTTGGTAATATTCCGCACATTTCGGGTGATATGATGATAGTCTGGGCATAATAAGGCAAAATACAGAGAAAAACAGACAGGTACAAAGCGCTATTCTCAGGTAGTCTATCAATATCCGCATCTTCCAATAAATTTCAGGAGCTGCAGCATGCGGGTCGGCGCCTAATAAAGACATAACATAAATTGTTCAATATTTATTTTGGTTGCACTCTAAAAAAGTCGATTTCCTGTCATGTTCAAAGAAATGGAATGAACCTTCCTGTACTCGGTTTTGTAATCTGCCCGTTTCGTTTCTTTTATGCTGTGTTACTGCACTTATTTACTACGTCAAAGATGCAAATTCTAGGTCCTCTGCAAGTTCACTTATTTGATTTACTACTTTAAATCATGTCTTATAGCAGGTGGCACTAGCCTAAATGAGCAATTTTCTTCCATTGCTGCTTTGACATCGTTATTCTGAAAAATAAAGGCCAAAAGCTATTTACTCTCATGTGATTACGCGCTGGTAATGATGGCCGACAATTCGCGGCGAAAATAACAACGGTGATATTTCTCGTAAGAAGGGCAACTGTTTCACTGCGTTGGAAAGACTAGATAACTATTGTAAAATCACGATGTTACAAGAACCGCGTTGTCAGTTGCTCTATGCTTGTGAGTAAATGCCTCTGACTTACCGAAGAGTCATTTTCTATGCGGGACCTCTGCAATGAAAACGCAAGAACTTTGTTGAAGCAGCACTCAATCAATGCACTTACAAAGCCTGTTTTCAAAACACGCTCTTTAGTGCCCTAATACACTAGCAAGTTATGATTCACTGATAATTCTTCTTCTTCTCCATGATGATGATTACAATTAGGATGCTTTATTGGCAACCCCATTCTAGCGGGGTGGTGAAAATCAGTGATCAGGCCTGCTTGAGCTAAAGAGGTAATCTATTCATGCTTATCAATATAGCGTTTCGCGCGCATCTCTTCTAAATTTCGCTCTTTTACCATTACTGCAGCTCGACGTGTAAGGAATCAGGTCCTATAACCTATTCCCTGCTTTTTTTTCACCATTCTTTGAACGTCTTCTCGCTATCTCCATTGCTGAATCCTGTATGCTTGTATTTGGTTTGAATCCTCGGCGCTTCTCAAGGTGTACGTTACATGCCTGTTCAAATTCACATAGATTCCGAGATGCGCGTTTAATCTGCGCAACTTTTCTTCCACTTTTGTAGCTTTATTGGGTCAAATTATTGCATATAACAGCTGCCAGAGCCATGCTGTAATTTAGCAATTGCAGCTAGAAGTAAGGCTGGTCCTGATGGTAGCCTGAAAGTACGAATAAATATTTGTTTCTCAGCAATTCGGTAACATCGAAAAAAATGAATAAGAAAAATTTATTCATACAGAAAGGCCAAAATTAGGTGTAAGATATAGGGCGATGCCCTTCCAACTGACTTTATTTTCATAAAACATTGCTTTCAGCCGACAAAACAGTGCCGGCATAAATGCAAACCAAACAAACTTTTAATATTACAATGTGACCATGCGCCATGGTTTGTCATCGTCCTAAATCGTGTGTTAAAGCGTGGTGTGCGCAGAACAGGTTATTGTAAGACACATGGGAACATGTATGCAAAATATAGAACGCGTGTTGAGCAGATTTCATCAACTTGTGCTAAAACATATATTGAGCAGTCAGGATTTCACTCATCTTGTAGTCCGTCACGCGAAGCGTGAAGATGAGAAACTAGTTCGTACAGGGACTAGTGGGAAAAGGCCATTGCATTCTAAGCAGTTTGGTTATTCCCCGCTGTAACGAAGCAGACCAATTTTTGGTGAAACGATGAGCGAGCAGAAAGGAGGAATTCTAGATAATTTAGGTACCAAAAAGTTGTGCCCTGAGAAGTGTCGGAAAGCTATTCTTGTTTCGGACAAGCAAAGACACTAAATCATTCGATAGGCATGGCAATATAAAATTATTACGTATAAGTATGTGTATGTATACAGTAGTACAAGAATCTTTAGGTCAAGTGAAGATAGTATTTTATTGAAATAATTATATTTAAGCCCTGTTCCCTAATTTCAGCTTTTCTTTAGACTTTGAACCGACATTCTTTCAGTGTTCCCTTGCGGTTCGCTAGTATTCTTATGCACAGTACGAAAGCAAACTTCTTTCATCCTGCTAAACGCTTACATCAAATGGCATTTCAATTTTCAATGTTCTTAGAGCGTACTAGTCACCTTGACATTCCCGTAATGAAGTTACTTACTTTTGGGATATCTATATTCGCAATCACGATAATCTCGGGCTCGGAGGTTGCTATCTGAAACAAGAAAAATAGCCTTAAATAGCCTTAACATAGGGCCATGTGCTTATCATCTACCGCAAGATGATTAAGGTGGCAATGAAAACTGACAAAAAATGGCGACAGCGATTGGGGAAATGTGATCAGAAGGCTGTCACAAAGGACGTTGAAAGCGAGTCGGGGCGCTCCCTTACCTTTTGATAGGAGGAAGTGCAACTTATTTTTAACTTGATGCTATATCACGCTCTGCATGAAGGACAGTTCATAGAAAGGTGGAGGCTTAGAGGACCGAACAGCGTACACCAAGGAATGTCGCGGGAGATGCCAGCGTTTCAACAAGAGGACCTGCCAAGCCGCCTTTGTGAAAGGTTAACTCTAGTGACATTCCTTATTCTACTATTTAGTATGGGTTATAAGCACAATATTCAATGACCGTACGTATTTACGGCACTATGCTGACCATGCTTATAATCATGTTGAACTTCTGTGTCGTCGTCTGCGCTATTCAAAAACACGCAGTGTTCCTTGACGGGCCACTACACGAAGACAATAGTTTAGCATGATATGGAATGGATGGTATTATCGAAGGCCACAGTAACAGTAAGGCGGTTAAATAGGATTTGGCTCACGCACACAATGGAAGGTATTAAGTAATTCATCTCGACTTCGGCTTTCCTCTGAACAAGCTGCGTCTTTTGTGGAACATGTCCTAAAGGAGCGATATGTGAACTTTGCTTGGAGCTGCGCTGTTCTTTGGCACGGGGACCCTTGCACAGCAATGTGACGTAGCCCACCTTCGTTTTGTCCAAGGCTCTGTTTTGAGGCCTGATGCGCTGTACTTTTGAACGCACTGCAGCGCGACATAGATTAAACGAGGAAATCGGAAGCGTAGTACTACAAGTTGTTTCTTGGCGCTTACAGTTTTGTTGCGACGGAGCAGAACAACTGGTGTCATTTGCTTTGTTCAGGCAGTCAAGTTTAATTTCTATCCCTGATTTTGTACAGAGCTGCCTGAAAAGAAGTATGCACGTTCTCTGGTAATAGCCTCTGCCTCAGCTTCTCGAGAACGTGGCGCTGTGTCTGTGCCTCACCATGAAAAACGTTGAAGCCAAGAATAGCACCGCGTTTGTGAAATCGTTGTTGGAGAAGTATTGTGATGCGAACGCAATACACGAGGCACAACGGAAAAATGCGGCGTCGTTGGCGTCACCACAGAGCGATGGTACAAAAAATGGACGACTACGAAAGAGTAAAAACACGGCAAAAATGCTCGGATTGACTTTAAATTTCTCAAGGAGGGTTCTGAAAACAAAGTTAATGAATAAAGTTGAAATGAAAATTTTATATTTTCGGACTGGGTGTGAATTGAACCGGGTCTTCCCAGGCACGAGACAATCACGTTTCCGCTACGCCCCGGCGGCGTCACGGTTCTGGCTGAAAGAAGGTGTGAAATAGTGCGTGCGTCATTGAGCACGTGAGCGCTCAATCAAAGGAGAGAAGGTAGCGCCACCTTATAAGCGTATAAAATGAGCATTTAAAATAAAAGGTACAGAGGCGTTACACTTCGCGTACGTGGGTTAGGCGAAAGCGTATGGACGCCGTGCACATGCACAGCGGTCACCGTGGCGTCGAAGCACAAATGGGGAGGGCCGGAACGCTGTCACGGCACGCGAAATTGGCCTCTATGGTGCGACGCCTGGTGTGCCACAGGGAATGTGCATAACAGTCCGCATGCACAGGAGAGACGCTGCGACCATGCTTAGCGAGCACCGCGGGGTCGAAGTACGAAGGGAAAGGACGCGAACGCGGCGATTCTCTTCACCTGCTGGTGCCTTCCTCCTACGGCGCTCGCTTCCCTCGCTCCGAAAAAGATAGCCCCGCCGATTTCACGTACGGGGCATCTACACTTGCGCGTAAAAAACATTGTTTCTCAATTGAACGCGCTGAATGGTGCTTCGAGTTATGAACTCACGGGCAAGCGAGCAGTGTGCGACGCTTAGCGCGTCTTGGTTTGGCTTTACCGAGGCGCAGTTAGAACGCAGGTGAGAGCTTGCGCAGACAAGGAACACGCGGAAATATTTCACCAATTGCAATATCACGTTTTCGCGCTCCAACACCTAAGAAGTCTCGTAAGGTCTGCAATTTTTCTCAGTTCAAGACATCTATTAGCAAGATTTTACAGGTTGTAAAATTGGTCTGAGAAAAGTGGCAGACTCTTCAAAGCAATACAGAAAGTATGCTGCCGAGATAAGTGGAACCAACTCGCTTGGCGCGGTGCGGAATCGAGTTGGTGCAAAGATAGTCCTTGATTAGAATATACGCTGTGTAAGACAGGTCAATGACGAAGTATACGTGAAGGAACAGTTGAGCCTGCACCCCTTTACACACAATAAGAAATTATGGTAGGCGCAAACCTGCAGGCTAGAGAAACATGGTCGTGCAATTTACCGATGGTAACTTGCGGGAGTGCTCCTTTGGCTGCACATGTATGTGTGTGACAAGTTCTAAGATAGCCAGCGTGAACACGTAGCCGTCTTTAAAACTGTCCATAACAATGTTAATTACGCAGCAGGGTTTGTTGTCACTTTATTACCATAATGAATAATTATATCAATGTTCAGGAGCGCGGTTATCACTTTCTGTGCGTTAAGCGAAGAGATGCACATCGCAACAGTTTATATGAACTTCTAGCTGCAGCTGTACTAGGAAAACTGCATCTAGCTATTCCACACGGTATACATCTACGGCACCACACTTCCTTTTCATTGTAACATATGCTGCAACACCTTTAGACGAGGGGTGGCGGAGTTAAGACGGCACGGTTTCTCGAACATCTGAGCTAACCAGTAAGCCACGAAATGGGATAGCCAGGCCGCAGTAATTGATAACTAGAAGTGTAAGTAGGCAGTAGATGATAAATTACAATTGTGCCAGCCCGCAAGGTTGAATTTCATGATTTTTAAAATACCAAAGCTAAGGCGCGCAAATGCCAATCTGGGCATAAGATAGGACATTTCTGGGGGGATATAAGATATATTAAGATTGATGCACATTGGGGACCATAGCAATACGACAAACGAGGTGGTAAATGGTGAGGTGTCGCGAGCTTGTTGTGAGGTCATAAAAGCGCAGAGCGAAATTAGTACCGAAGACAGCTTGAAAAAAGTGGAGATGTCACTTTCCCGTGAGGCTTGCTCACCAGGGTTTGTCCTGACTATGTAGTGTAGGGGTTGAGGTACGGACGTCGGGATGAAAACCAAACTTGGGAGGATTTATTCTACATTATTTAGAAGGAGGTGAGCGTCCAGTAACATTCGTACAGTCATTACGGGCCAGCAGCAACTCGGACGCTGCGGCCCGCGGCAAGAAGTTCGAGAGAGGTGAATCAGGGAATCAGGGAAAATCCCAGAATGCTCAGGTCTCTCTAGAAGGCTTCTTATAAACCCTTCGAGCACTGGAAGTCACGTCATGTTCGACCAATAGGAGAGTCCGCTCCGATGACGCCACTTTCCGCCAATGGCAGGCGCCCGTGCGATGGCGTCATACCCGGCGAAGAGAGTCAGCGCCTGGTCCTCCACTCTTGATCACTTGTTCCCGGTACTGCGCTCTTGCCTCGCACAATTGCAATCCACTTCTAAGGTGGAGAAGGAGGGGGGGCGCTCATGCTCCATTGTACAAGGGCCCACCTGCTCCCGGTGACTCGGCTCCGCAGCGGTGGCAAATGCCTTCTTCAAAGGCGAAGGGGGACGATTGAGCTCCATTGTCCCAGGGCCCCTTCTAATCCCGGCGGCACACGACCTGGGGGCCGCAAACGTGTTTGCACATGTCTCCTCTGGAATGCGCTTTCCTGCGTCTGCATTCCTCAATTAGCTGTGCTGCAATCCGATGTGGTCTGGGGAACTCGAAGTAATCGCAGGAAACAGCTCCATATCTAACAGCTCGTCCTCGCCCCGGTTGTTCTGAATGGCCGGTGAACTCAATTCGCTGGCCATGAGGAACGCTGAAAGAAGCTGCAGGGTACTGGGGTCGAGCCTCGTTTGACAACCCTCGGGATCCTGGGCCCTGGAGAACATACGTCAAACAAACCAAACAACACAGCGCTGCACCACGCGTAAGCGCAGGCTCTTCGCCCCTGACTCGCCAGGCTATTACTGAGTCAAAATCAACCCTGATCTTTTAGTTCCCCAATTTTGACAAAGCAGTTCCAACCACCCTTCCAAACAGCTATCCATTTCTCCTCGATTGCCGACAAGACCAGAGTACTATTGTTGTTGCAAAACAAAAGGGTCGTTGACGATGCAAACAACAAATGAAAACAGCCGAACATAACTTAAGTGGCCTAACTACACGAACAGCATGTTTCCAATCTATCGCAGTGGCGTACTTATCGCACGTATTGGTGCCACTGAACAATCTGGTCTACCTCACAAGTACGTAATCACAAGCGCACTAGCCTTGTGGTCACTAAACAAAACGCGTACTTGCGTTGTAGGCAAACTTTGCATTCACGCTTACTCACGTTTCTTCCCTGAAAGTCCTACAGGACACGTGACGTAAACGAACAATTAAACTCGCGGGACTAACACACTCCGCAGAACTCTTAAAATGATGCGTCTTCTACTAACTCTTTCCACGCACGTTCACTAAAGAGGTCAGAATACGGCTGCCGTCCACACACACTAGCAACCCAGTCATAAAGTCTGCTTCCTTCCGTCCACACAGGACACGCGCTAATGGAACTAAGAACGCTTCTCCGTGCAAATCATGCACTCACTGAAAATCTACGCGCTTAACCTTAGAAAATTCAACACTTAAAAAGAAAGAAGGTTAAATAACACACACGCGTGTTACGATAGGCCTCTTAACAATAACCTTGACCCTCAGGTTACTCACACACGCACACAAAAAAAGAAAGCCTATATACTTATTAATGAACATCTCGCGAGACTACATGTTTACCTAAAACGCATCTTTCAAATCTCGAGCTTCTCGAACGAAAACATAAACAAAGCTCATACCTTACACATTGAAAGAAACCCTTGTCTCAAATCGCGAAAATTTGCAAATGTTCAAAATTAAAAACAACACACTTCATTTCTACGGAAGGGCTCTTGGCCTCCCGTTTCAAACGTTTTTGACTGACTCATACTTTGAGCCGTACTCGGGGTGGGCGTGGTCTGAAAGCTACTCTGGCTGCCGAGAGACAACAAAAGGGCTGATTCACTATCAGCTCCCCCAATACGTTACGGTCTCCTGCTAATTTGCGTCCTCGCGCCCCGCTTTCAACACGAACTCGATTGACCGCGTCGCTACTCCCCACCTGGTCTCGTCCTGCCACCTTGCGTTTCTTCGAACTGCACGCTGAGCTGTGAAAAGAACTACGGAACGACGAGGAGTTTAACTGCCTCGTGCCCTTTGTCCGCGTCCGTGCAGACCATGGTTCGCGGTCCCCCTTTGACCGGTGGCTCGAACGTTTTCGATGCGTCAACATCGTCCTAGACAACCGCACCTTCTTCCTCGCGCCCTGCCCATTTGGGGTTCTTGCCATCTTTGGCGGCGCTACATTAATTACCGTCTTCCGGTCTTTACTGCGCTTCTTTTTACGGCGCTTTCTCTTCGCACTCACTTTCATGTCGCCTTCTCGTGCCTCGTGCTGGCCGGTACACATCTCGTCGGCCTGGATCGGTCTCTTACCCGCACAGTCTGAGTGATTCTCACTTAAATCAACACTCTCTCTGCCTCGACTGGCGGACAGCTCAACCGACTCTGGCACAATGCAGCAGGCTTTACTCGAGTTAGACAACTCGCACTCTTGCGAACTGCCCTCTACTACATTGCCCAGCGCACGCTGTGCATCGGCACACATCCCGTCGGCATCGATCGCTGTCTCACGCGCACAGTCCGAATGATTCCTAATTAAATCATCCATCTCTAGGCTACCTAGACTGGCGGAGAGCCGCACCGATCCCTGAACAATGCAGTTGTTCTCTCGTGGACTACGGAGCTCGCCATCCCGAGAACTACTCTCACCTGCATCGTCCAGCTCGCACCTCACTTCTGCACGCAGATCTGGCTCTACATGGGTGCTCGCTTCTGTCGCGTCAACAGTACCCTTTTCTTCGCTAGCAACCTCGCTAACATTACCAGCGACGCACACGCGCGGTAACTGTGCCAATTTGTGCGCAGCTGGCCTAGCTGTCTCTACAGTCATCTGTTGGCACAGCACCTCGTCGCTTTCACTACGGCCTTTAACGGCCTCTGTTGCCACTAAGGCATCGTTAGCAGCTAGCCTTTTCCCTTCACTTATGAATCGGCAGCCAATCTCACAGGCACTACTCTTCTCGTTGGCTTTTGGCGAAAATCCGCTCTATGCTACCTCATTCTTTCGCTCTGTACTACGTACAGAATTCTCAGACAGCCGTTGTCTCTGTGCCAATAACTGATCACAATACTGTATCTCTTTGATCAGTGCTGCCTTCTCTCTCTCATACTTTTCCTCTCGCTCACGTTCGCGTTCATTCTCACGTCCGTGACGCTCACACCTAAGAGTAAGTTCTTGAAGCTCATGCTTCCGTTCATTCTCGCGTTCTTCACGCTGACGCTTACTCCTAAGTTCACGACGCTCTCGCAAACGTACACGACGCTCTCGCTCCCGTGGCTCCTGTATCACCTCCCAAGCAAGCTCAATGCTTTTGCCATCATTTCCACTATCTTGAATCGCCTTTAATGATAGCTGGCGTTTTCATCCGTTCGTCCGCCTCAACTCCCAAATCGTCGCACACCAACAACAAGTCTAACCTCGTCAACCTTCTAAGATCCATGGCAGCTGCCCCGACAGGTGGTTAAAACTGTTTTCCTTAATTAATTTGTGCAAACACACAATGCATCAAACTCCCGATTCCCAAAACTATCAAAATGAACACACAACATTTGAGTCTGGCGAATCATAAGGAAAAAAACCACGCGCTCACTTACGGTTGCAGCACCCTGCCATCCGGTTCCCTTGTCCGCTGTTCCCGGTTCCTCCGGACTCCCTGGGTCGAAGGCTCGCTCCTTCTTCGCTACTCCCAGTTTCTTCGGACCTCTTTCGAGGAAGGCTCTCTCTTCTTATCTCTTCCCGGTTCCTTAGGATCTCTCTCGACGAAGGATTATCCGTAGCGCTGCCACCAGATGATGCATTCGGAGGCGATCCTACCGCTGCCAACCAGATGTAGGGGTTGAGGTACGGACTTCGGGATGAAGACGCAAAACTTGGGAGGGTTTATCCTACATTATTTACAAGGAGGTGAGCGTCCAGTAACATTCGTACAGTCATTACGGGCCAGCAGCAACTCGGACGCTGCGGCCCGCGGCAAGAAGTTCGAGAGAGGTGAATCAGGGAATCAGGGAAAATCCCAGAATGCTCAGGTCTCTCTGGAAGGCTTCTTATAAACCCTTCGAGCACTGGAAGTCACGTCATGTTCGACCAATAGGAGAGTCCGCTCCGATGACGCCACTTTCCGCCAATGGCAGGCGCCCGTGCGATGGCGTCATACCCGGCGAAGAGAGTCAGCGCCTGGTCCTCCACTCTTGATCACTTGTTCCCGGTACTGCGCTCTTGCCTCGCAGAATTGCAATCCACTTCTAAGGTGGAGAAGGAGGGGGGGCGCTCATGCTCCATTGTGCAAGGGCCCACCTGCTCCCGGTGACTCGGCTCCGCAGCGGTGGCAAATGCCTTCTTCAAAGGCGAAGGGGGACGATTGAGCTCCATTGTCTCAGGGCCCCTTCTAATCCCGGCGGCACACGACCTGGGGGCCGCAAACTTGTTTGCACGTGTCTCCTCTGGAATGCGCTTTCCTGCTTCTGCATTCCTCAATTAGCTGTGCTGCAATCCGATGTGGTCTGGGGAACTCGAAGTAATCGCAGGAAACAGCTCCATATCTAACAGTAGACATGGCGACAGCTCTATGATGATGACGCAGTGACCACGATGGAACGACAAATGTAGGACGTTGATGGAACGAAGACGGTTGCAGTGGTCCACAGGATTCAACGCAATCTATTAGACTCGTGCGCATGTTTCTCGTGACAAACCTTCAGGAGAACAGTTTTCTTTTCGCTCCCGCTGGGGCGAGTACACTACAAGGCCGTATAAACACTGTAGTATTGCGGCGGATAGAGGACAACGGTGAAATGACCACGATAGTGAAGCGACAGTGTGACAACGGCTAGGAGCAGGCGGGCATTAGAATGACGACGATGGCATAAAGACGACGACGCTACGAGATTGTGGTGGCGGGAATTGGATAACGAAGCTCAAATGGTGATGAAACAACAACGACGGCACCACGACGACAATAAGACGACGAATGTGTAACGGCGTCTATACGATGGTGACGCAGTTAGGACGATGGCACGACAATGGTGGTATATTCGCACTGTAATGGCGACATCATGATTGCTATGGAATGACAATGAAGGAATGACGCCGTTCAATGGCGAAGGCAGTTTGATGACGATGACATGAATACAATTGCACGGCGTTTGTGCATTGATGACAAAGCTACGAGATAGCCTGATGGCGAGGGAATGACGATAATATGATGACGAATGCATGGCGACGATGACATGATGGCAACATCAACATGAGAGTTGAATTACGAAGCGTGAATGATGACGCTGGAGTGACAGAATTGCATCCGGACAATGACCAAGTACCCTGGAGCCCTGGCTAGTAGCAAACGTGAGTCACTGGGTAGGCGTGAGAGGCTAGATGGACTAAAATATAATCGCTGTAAAATTGGCAGGGCCCTAATCTGAGGAATGGTACCTGAATGTTGAATGGCGCAATGGGCGGGCAATTTTATACCATCCATATGTTAACGTGAAGGTTGCGAGTTCCGCTGCCACTATCAATAAGTTTTTTCATTGTCTTTCACTTCTGATCACATACTAAATGCACGTGTGGGTTCCCTTTCTTTTCATATATATCTATATATGTAATCGCAGTGGCGACAGTCTAGACAGATCAGGGACTCCGAGTGCGAGCGGAATTCACGAGTAATAGCGCTGAAGAAGCGGATCCACTATAAAGTGCTGCAAATGACGACCCACTATATCCTCCCGATCCTTCTCTACAATTACCCCGCGAACGAAAACGGTTCCACCCGGCGACCAAAGATCATGTCACTGAGTAGGCCATGGTAGGTCTGAAGGCGGTCGACATTGACAATGTCTGGTCTACGACGGCGATTGTTCGAAGACTGATCGAAGAGCTCGAGCACTCAGTTGACCGGAGATGTTGGTTCGCAGATGCAGTAGGAGCCTTTACATTTGGCCAGTAGTTTCGACGAGTCCAGATGCAGTGGAGGGGACCGACAGCCACACAAGTGCTCCTAGAAGGAAAGTGGGCGCAGAAGTGGTGTCCCCGGCAACGCCTTTCTGGCGCTTTTGGTAATTTGAAGTAAAGCCCCGCGCGAGATCGAGATACTCTTCGGCAAGTCTGGCTGTGGCAGAAATAGGCACACACTCTGATGCATCCTGCTTGACGGATGGTATGTGTTCAGCGCATGAAAAGAAGGACACAAGAAGAAACTAGGACGAAGACAAGCGCTTCTCTTCATCTTCATTTCTTCGTGTGTCTTTGTTCTGTTGCGCTGTACAGATACATTTCAATGATGGCTAGTAAACAAGCCTATATCGTCATCCTCGTCCAGTGCACGGAAGGATTGCGTCGATTGTGTGCGACGCACTAAGAAAAACGGTGAAAAGCCAGTGATGTTCTGAGTGGCGGTATTGTGCGCGTAGGTTGCAAAGGGCAGAATGGCAATCAATTTGTGGGGCCTGAGTCTACGTACATTGCGAGCATGTCGCCAAGCGTACGGTGAAAGTGTTCTGTGAGGCCATTGGTCTGCGGATGGTAAGCAGTATTTGTGCACTGCACAATGTGGCACTCTTTAACGATGGCTTGGACGACTTTCGAGGACAAGACACTTCCACGATCGCTGACCAACTCCTATGGTGGACCATGAGGCAGTATTATTCGGCGAAGCAAGGAGGAGGCAACATCGCGTGCTGTAGCCACCGGGTGGGTGGCAGTTATGACGTATCGCGTGAGGTGGTTTACAGCCGCGATGCTTGAACGGTTCTAGTACATGGCAGGGGAAATAGCCCATACAGATCGAAGCTGACGCTCCCGAACGGCCGGGTAGGGCAAGGTAACGGCTGCAGACCACCTGGCGAGAGGTGCGGCGAAGATTTTCGGCACTTAGGATCGGGGCACGAGTGAACGAAAATCTGAACGTAGCTGCACATATGGCGTTAATAGTACCGCTGTCAAATGCGCTAGTAAGTTTTGAATACTTCCTTGTGTGCACACTCTGGATCAGAGAGGAACGACGGGCATATTTCAAAACGCAGACAACGGGGTATTACAAGCAACCACTGGTGACCATCAGCGGTGCAATTGCGTCAGTGGATTAGGTCATCATGAATGGCGAAATGGTGGGCTTGGCGACGTAGTAGGTGAGTGGTTAGTTGTACTGATGGATTAGAGAGCAAGCCTATCACTTAGAGGATCCAGTGTCCCTTCCACTGTTCAGAAGCGATGAAGCGAAGGTCGGTGGAACAAACGGCAAGCTGGGATATGGAAGAGCGGGCATTGCCATCGGGCAAAGCAGAGAGCGACAGGGTGGCGGCGACAAAGTGCTGGCAGCCGCTACGGCAGAGCACACGAATATAGCAGTCCTGCAGGTGAAGTGTCCAACGGGCAAGGCTGCCTGAGGGCTCCTTAGTGACGATGACCAAAAAAGTGCGTGGTGGCCCGTGACGACGTCGAATGTGTGGCTACAGATATGGCGGGAACTTACTATGATCCCTGACGATCGCCAACATTCTTTTTCCATCGCGGTATAGTTACAATCGGGTTTCGTAAGCGGGTGACTCGCATAAGCAACAACGTATTCAAGAAACCTGTGTTTGGCCTGCGCAGGGACTGCGCCGAGGCCAACACCGCTTGCATCAGTGTGCACCTCTGTAGGGGCTGTCGGGTTGTATTGACGCAAAACTGGAGGTGACGTTAGCAAACGGCGCACGATTGCGAACGCATGGTGGTATTCTGACGACCACGAAGTGAGGAGGCCGCGGCTTTCAAGGAGCCTCTTCAGAGGCGATATGATGGTGGTGAAGTTTTGGGTGAAGCTCCTGAATCAGAACGCAGACCCAAAAAACAGCGCAGGCCTTTGACAGATGTAGCTTTAGGGAACTTGACAAAGGCCGCGAAGTTTGGCTGGATCGGTGAGGATTCCGTCCTTGGAGACGACGCAACCAAGTATTGTCAGCTCCAGCACTGCAAATCGGCATTTCTTTAAATTTAGTTCTAGGCCGGCCTTTCGCAAGCACGTCAAAACACACCGGAGGCATTGAAGTCGCGTGGGGAAGTTCGGAGCGAAAACAACGACATCGTCAAGGTAGCACAAGCATGTATGCCATATCTAGTTGCCCGGAATGGTGTCCATCATGAGCTAAAAAGTTGCGGGCGCATTAGAAAGTCCCAATGGCATGACTTTAAATTTGTACAAGTTAACAGGCTTGACAAAAGCTGTCATCGGTCTATCGCTGTCGGTCGACCGTAGTACCTGCGAATGGGCTGAGCTCAGAAGAAGAGTTCTGCTCCTTATATGTTGTCAATGGCGTCGTCAATTCGCGGTAGTGGGTAAACTTCCTTGCGAGTAATCTTGTGGTGGTGCCTAAAGTCCACACAGAATCGTACATAATCGTCTATTTTCGCAACATGGACGACCACTGATGCTTATGGACTGTTCGAATGTAGAATCGCAGGGCGCGGACGCATATCGTCGACTTGCTCGTTTAGTACATGACGTTCTGCAGGAGACACGCGAACCGATAGTTGCCGCTGTGTGCGTTGGGAGCCACTGTCGATGCGATCCGTAACAGTGGACGTCCGGCCCAAGGTTGCCAGACGTCAAAAGAAGAACGAAATTCTAATAGCCGCAGAAGCTGGGAACGTTGGGCTGGCCTAAGGTTATCAGCAATGGAGGATCCAAAGAGATCACAGGGTGACGGAGCAGACGTCGAAATAACAGAGCCTATTGTCCAGAACTTGCGCGGCTTCAATGGCTTCCACGTTGCGAAGACATTTCCCTCACCGCAACATCACATTGCATGGGGACGGATTGCTACCAAAGATAGCGCTTCATCATCATCATCATCATCATCATCATCATCATCATCAGCCTGGTTACGCCCACTGCAGGGCAAAGGCCTCTCCCATATTTCTCCAACAACCCCGGTCATGTACTAATTGTGGCCATGCCGTCCCTGCAAATTTCTTAATCTCATCCGCCCACCTAACTTTCTGCCGTCCCCTGCTACGCTTCCCTTCCCTTGGAATCCAGTCCGTAACCATTAATGACCATCGGTTATCTTCCCTCCTCATTACATGTCCTGCCCATGCCCATTTCTTTTTCTTGACTTCAACTAAGATGTCATTAACTCGCGTTTGTTCCCTCACCCAATCTGCTCTTTTCTTATCCCTTAACATTACACCTATCATTCTTCCTTCCATAGCTCGTTGCGTCGTCCTCAATTTGAGTAGAACCCTTTTCGTAAGCCTCCAGGTTTCTGCCCCGTAGGCGAGTACTGATAAGACACAGCTATTATACACTTTTCTCTTGAGGGATAATGGCAACCTGCTGTTCATGATCTGAGAATGCCTGCCAAACGCACCCCAGCCCATTCTTATTCTTCTGATTATTTCTGTCTCATGATCCGGATCCGCAGTCACTACCTGCCCTAAGTAGATGTATTCCCTTACGACTTCCAGTGCCTCGCTGCCTACTGTAAACTGCTGTTCTCTTCCGAGACTGTTAAACATTACTTTAGTTTTCTGCAGATTAATTTTTAGACCCACTCTTCTGCTTTGCCTCTCCAGGTCAGTGAGCATGAATTGCAGTTGGTCCCCTGAGTTACTAAGCAAGGCAATATCATCAGCGAATCGCAAGTTACTAAGGTATTCTCCATTACCTTTTATCCCTATTTCTTCCCAATCCAGGTCTCTGAATACCTCCTGTAAACACGCTGTGAATAGCATTGGAGAGATCGTATCTCCCTGCCTGACGCCTTTCATTATTGGGATTTTGTTGCTTTCTTTATGGAGGACTACGGTGGCTGTGGAGCCGCTATAGATATTTTTCAGTATTTGTACATATGGCTCGTCTACACCCTGATTCCGTAATGCCTCCATGGCTGCTGAGGTTTCGACAGAATCAAATGCTTTCTCGTAATCAATGAAAGCTATATATAACGGTTGGTTATATTCCGCACATTTCTCTATCACCTGATTGATAGTGTGAATATGATCTATTGTTGAGTAACCTTTACGGAATCCTGCCTGGTTCTTTGCTTCACAGAAGTCTAAGGTGTTCCTGATTCTATTTGCGATTACCTTAGTAAATAGTTTGTAGGCAACGCACAGTAAGCTGGTCGGTCTTTGGCGTCCCCTTTCTTATGGATTAGGATTATGTTAGCGTTTTTCCAAGACTCCGGTACGCTCGACGTTATGAGGCATTGCGTATACAGGGTGGCCAGTTTCTCTAGAACAATCTGCCCACCATCCTTCAATAAATCTGCTGTTACCTGATCCTCCCCAGCTGCCTTCCCCCTTTGCATATCTCCCAAGGCTTTCTTTACTTCTTCCGGCGTTACCTGTGGGATTTCGAATTCCTCTAGACTACTTTCTCTGCCATTATCGTCGTGGGTGGCACTGGTACTGTATAAATCTCTATAGAACTCCTCAGCCACTTGTACCATCTCATCCATATTAGTAATGATATTGCCGGCTTTGTCTCTTAACGCATACATCTGATTCTTGCCAATTCCTAGTTTCTTCTTCACTGTTTTTAGGCTTCCTCCGTTCCTGAGAGCATGTTCAATTCTATCCATATTGTACTTCCTTATGTCAGCTGTCTTACGCTTGTTGATTAACTTCGAAAGTTCTGCCAGTTCTATTCTAGCTGTAGAGTTAGAGGCTTTCATACATTGGCGTTTCTTGATGAGATCTTTCGTCTCCTGCGATAGTTTACTGGTATGCTGCCTAACGGAGTTACCACCGACTTCCATTGCACACTCCTTAATGATGTCCACAAGATTGTCGTTCATTGCTTCAACACTAAGGTCCTCTTCCTGAGTTAAAGCCGAATACCTGTTCTGAAGCTTGATCTGGAATTCCTCTATTTTCCCTCTTACCGCTAACTCATTGATCGGCTTTTTATGTACCAGTTTCTTCCGTTCCCTACTCAGGTCTAGGCTAATTCGAGTTCTTACCATCCTGTGGTCACTGCAGCGCACCTTGCCGAGCACGTCCACATCTTGTATGATGCCAGGTTTAGCGCAGAGTATGCAGTCAATTTCATTTCTAGTCTCGCCATTGGGGCCTCTCCACGTCCACTTTCGGCTATCCCGCTTGCGGAAGAAGGTATTCATTATCCTCATATTATTCTGTTCCGCAAACTCTACTAATAACTCCCCCCTGATATTCCTAGTGCCTATGCCATATTCCCCCACTGCCTTGTCTCCAGCCTGCTTTTTGCCTACTTTGGCATTAAAGTCACCCATTAGTATAGTGTATTTAGTTTTCACTCTACCCATCGCCGATTCCACGTCTTCATAGAAGCTTTCGACTTCCTGGTCATCATGACTGGATGTAGGGGCGTAGACCTGTACAATCTTCATTTTGTACCTCTTATTAAGTTTCACAACAAGACCTGCCACCCTCTCGTTAATGCTATAGAATTCCTGTATGTTAACAGCTATATTCTTATTAATCAGGAATCCGACGCCTAGTTCCCTTCTCTCTGCTAAGCCCCTGTAGCACAGGACGTGCCCGTGATAGCGCTTGATCCCGCAGTAATTCTATGGTCGCAAAAGGGAGCAGCAGACCGTTTAGGTTGCAAAAGGGGTCGGCTGGAGAAAGTAGTGCAGTGGTGTCGGAGAGGCTGCTGCAACAGACAGACACAACCGTTGACGAGTTCGGGAGAACTGTGGGGACGTAATTGACGAGTAGCTAATTCGAAGTTGAAGGACTGTCGGCCAGCGTCAAGTGTGAAAACGTTGAGAGTTCTTATTTCGGTGCGTGCTCAATGAATCGCGGCATTGTGCCGGGACAGAAAAACCCAGCCTAAGATGAGGCCATGCGAGCTTGAGGAAATGTTGAATTCGATGGCGTATAGAACGTCTGCAATGACAACACCAACGGAGCTCTGGCTGTACGGAGGGATAGCCCAGAAACTAGCGTCGTCACTTTCAAAAACATACTGCTAAGTTGCGCGGTCATTACAGATACGGCGGTGCCAGTGTCCACGAGCGCAGGTGCGTGAACACCGTCCACAAACACGTCTATAATATTCGACGGGCTTCGTAGAGGACTTTTCAGATTTTGATAGCGCCGCAGCCCGTGCTTCGTGGACTGGGACGACTAGTTTTCGTCCTCGTGAGTGAAGGGAGGAGGCCGCATCGGCGAGTGACGGTCCTCGGGCGTACTGCGGTGACGAGTCAGAAGGCGGGTCATCGCATGCGCGGGGAGAACCGACCATATGATTTGTCGCGTTAGCAAAAACGTACCAAAATGCGCCACGTGGCCCGCGTAGGCAGACGCAAAGCAGATGGGCAGATTGTCCAAAGTGAGCGACCTGTTTGCTGTGGCAGTTCGCATCCATGGCCCAGGAGGCGTTGTACGGTGCGGCTAATATATATATATATATATATATATATATATATATATATATATATATATATATATATATATATATATATTAGGTCGGGCAGATACCAAAATTCGTTTACATACAATATTTGCTCAGTGAGAGCGACTGGCACCGTAGCAACACAGCCGTAGATGCAGAGATTAAGCGTTAGTGCCACGTGCAAACTCTGGCGGATTGGCCAAGAGTGGGTAGTTAATTATACAAAAAAAATTACTGACGATTACGTTACTTCCTAATGCGAAATTTGAGCGCAGCAAATAAGCTGTTTCACCTTTTCGATAGATTGAGGCAAAGAAATCGAGCAACGCACATGCGCTATCACAGAATTTTTTTCTGTGATTCGGTATTCCTCATTGATCGCAATGAGGAATTTCACCTTTCCGCACAGATTGCATGCATGAAGAACACAGTCTGAATTGACACAAGTCCGAGTTGGGAAACGCACACCGGAGATTCTCACGGCACGTATCCGGAAGCGGTTTCACGTCATTTTGGAAGCCGATCACACACTGAACACAAACTTCCAAACGGATTGTCTGTAAACTGTCGCCGGAAAGCATTTGTTGCACCCTGACTGTTTGCGAGCCTTTGTTTGCGTTTGGCCTCGGCCTCGGCCGCACGAACGGTAGAGTCTTCTCTGCGACGGCGATGAGCTTCTGCTTCAGCCTCGCTTACTGCTGGTTGCTCTCGACGGCGGCGATGAGCCTCCGCTTCGGCGGTGCGAACGGCAGGGTCTTCTCGGCGGCGGCGATGAGCTTCTGCTTCAGCCTCGCTTACTGCTGGTTGCTCTCGACGGCGGCGATGAGCCTCCGCTTCGGCGGCGCGAACTGCAGGGTCTTCTCGGCGGCGGCGATGAGCTTCTGCTTCAGCCTCGCTTACTGCTGGTTGCTCTCGACGGCAGCGATGAGCCTCCGCTTCGGCGGCGCGAACGGCAGGGTCTTCTCGGCGGCGGCGCTTAGCCTCTGCTTCGGCGACGCGTACTCCTGGATCATCTCGATGGCGGCGACGGTAAGCTTCTGCTTCGGCGGCACGCACCTCTGGATTCTGACGGCGACGGCGCTGGGCCTCTGCTCGGCAGCTCGTTTAGCAGCAGCAGCAGCAGCAGCAGCAGCAGCAGACGGAGGACTTCCATCGGTCGTCTCGCTCATGGCTCAGAAAGAACTGGCAGATAATTTCGCAGTGGCGAACGGCAGCGGCAATTTCGGCTCGGGCGGTGCACATATACAGATCCGCCACCACCGATCTGGCTCTGTGATTGCCACCGCACAGGGCGAACGGCAGCGGCAATTTCGGCTCGGGCGGTGCACATATAAAGATCCGCCGCCACCGATCTGGCTCTCTGATTGCCACCGCACAGGGGTTGCATTGGAGGAGGAGCGAAGAAAAGAATTAAGTTCGAGCCGGCGGTTTGACAACCGGAGACTCGCAGGAAGAGGGGGGAGGGGGGCGGCGTGTACACCCAGCGGCAAACGATGGGGGCAGAAGCGCGCGCAGCAAGCGGACAACACGATAAAGGGAGGAGGGAAGAGATAGCAGCGACTGACTGATGCCGCTGACGCCGATAGTGAGTCAACCCCAGCTGCGGAGTTGGTTTCAGGGACAACGCCGCCGATGCCGACACAAACAATATGATACCCTCGCTTCCGCAGCGCGCTAAGAACCAGGTCTAGCCGTGGGAAGGTGGTCACGTATTCGTCGACGTGCCGGGGCCTACGTGAAATAACCGGCGCGTCGGCAACTGAAGAGCACCCTATCCGCCACACAAGAACAGGGGGGGGGGGGACCCTTTCCTCCTCTTTCTGCATGGCGGCGACGGTGTTCTATGCAGTCACGTTATCTTGACTCTCTAGCGGCGTCAGCGGCATCCAGCGGTATCAGTCGGTCGCTGCTAGCGCTGGGGGGATGAAAGGGGGGCGGAGCTGGTTACGAGGCCGACGACAACGCCGACGACGACGCGAAACCCAGGAACGGACGCCAAAGAGCTGCGCTCTAAAAAACGAAAATTGTAAACAATGTTCGTGCACAGGCATATGAGAAATATTGCATATATTGCAGTTGATAATTGTTATAGAATGAAGGAATAAATTAAAACAAAACTAAAGCTACCTAATCAATTTATATAAATATCGTGAAACGTTAAGTCCTTAACTTGTAGTCGATGTCTTTTTGGCTTTGCAATAAAATCTTCGATGGCATCGCGAAAGTTTCTGTTGTTGTACCCAAGGGTCGAAGCACCCGACGATAGTAAATTTAGAACATTTAGGTCCGATTTAAGAAAGTAGAATAGTCCTTTTATTCTTCTTTTGAGCAATTCAGCATATATTTTAAAATATATAAGGAAGTGTAGGATTAGGATTAGGAAAATAAATTTAGGATTACGGATGTTAGGAAATTTAGGATAACGAAAAAAAATAAAAGAATTGCTTTTGTTCCCCGCAAGAGAGAAAGAGAGTTTGCTGAGACAGCCAGCCCAGCTGTGTAGGTAAAAATTTATAAATGAAATTCGGCACCGTAGTCTAGTGATTGCGACTTGAAGTGCTCGTGTACGACACAATATTATATTGCAATATTGTGCCAAGTGCAACAAATCGGAGTAGTTTGTTAAAGAAGGGACGCCAAATTCCTGGAACAAGATTTGCCAGTGAAATCTAACCCGATATGATGAAAGCTGATGTTGGTAGGATTTGAGTGACTGGGCCATTCAGGGACGCTTTTGCCAAGAAATCTGTAATTTTGTTTATAGATAGCCATTTATGCTTCGGTACCCAAAGCAACCTAATCAAAACTATACAGGGGGAGGGTGGAGAGGACAAAGCCATTTCAAGTTTCGCAAAACCTAGGAGTCATCAAAAGACGCGAGGAAGGAGCACAGAGACAGAGAATTCATTAGGAACGCAGTTGACTGGCTTGACGTTAGGGAACACTATAATTATGGCCAGAAATTCTACAAAAAAGATTAGTACAATGTCTAGGAGGTGAAGGAAAAATGTCCATCCGAAATTAGCCGAAAATATTTAAATTGCACACCTAATTTCGAGCTACCCGTATGGATTTTTTTTGTAGCAAGTACTGCAAACGAGTGCAAGCCTGATTTTCCCTTTATTAATTACTTCTCTCCAACTCACGGGTTTCCACAAGATTATTACGTCTAACCCTTGCCTTTGCTTCCAGTTGACCAATTCGACTTCACTCTCCCATCTGCTAGCGGCCTGGTTAGCTCAGATGGTAGAGCGGCTAGCCCGGAAAGGTGGTGGTCCAGGGCTTGAGTGCGGTGAAGTTTTCTTCAATTTTGAGGCTTTTCTTTCGAGGTACCCACTTAGGTTTTCTTTGTAGCAATTGCTACGAACGGGTGCATGCCTGATTTTCCCCTTATCAATTACTTCTCTCCCCCTTGCGGGTTTCCGCAGGACTATTACATCAAATTATTGCTTTGCTTCGAGCTGTTGACAAATTCTACTTCACCCTGCCATCTGCTAGCCTTCTGGTTAGCACAGATGATTGAGTGGCTGGCCGGGTAAGGTGGTGGTCCAGGGTTCTAGTCCAGCAGCAGTACGAATTTTTCTTCAACTGCGAGACTTTGCTTTCGAGGAACCCGTATGCAACTTTTTCGTAGCAGCTGCTACGAACGAGTGCATGTGTAATTTTCCCTTTATTAAATACTTCTCTCCACCATGCAGGTTTCCGCAGTACTATTACGTCAAATTCTTGCTTTGCTTCGAGTTGTTGACAAATTAGACTTCACCATGTCATCTGCTAGCCGCTTTGTTAACTCAGATGGTAGAGCGGCTGACCAGGGAAAGTGGTGGTCAAGGTTTCTTATCCCGCACTCGTAGAAGTTTTTCTTTCACCTGCGAGAATTTGCTTTCGAGGAACCTGCATGGGTTTTCTTTGTAGCAATTGCTACGAACGAGTGCATGTCTAATTTCCCTTTATTAAATACTTCTCCCCACCATGCGGGTTTCCGCAGAACTATTAGGCCAAATTTTTGCTTTGCTTCGAGTGGCTGACAAATTAGACTTCACGATGTCACCTGCTAGCCGCTTGGTTAACTCAGATGGTAGAGCGGCTGACCCAGAAAGGCGGTGGTCCTGGGCTCTAGTCCGGCAACAGTACGAATTTTTCTTCAACTGCGAGACTTTGCTTTCGAGAAAGACGAATGTGTTTTGTTTGTAGCAACTGCCATGAACGGGTGCATGACTGATTCTCCTTTTAATTATTGCTCATCTCCACCATGCGGATTTCCGCAGAGCTATTACGTCAAATTTTGGCTTTGCTTCGAGCTGTTGACAAATTAGACTACACCATGTCATCTGCTAGCGGCTTGGTTAGCTCAAATGGTAGAACGGCTCACCGGGAAAGACGTTGTCCAGGGCACTAGTCTGGCACCAGTACGAATTTTCCTTCAACTGCGAGACTTTTCTTTCGAGGTACCCGTATGGATTTTTTTGTAGCAACTACTTGAGTGGGTGCATGTCTGATTTTCACTTTATTAGTTACTTCTCCCCGCCATGCGGGTTTCTGCAGGACTAGTACGTCAAATTCTTGCTTTGATTCGAGCTGTTGACAAATTCGACTTCAACATGTCATCTGCTAGCCGCGTGGTTAGCTCAGATATTAGAGCAGCTGACCTGGAAGGCGGTGGTCCAGGGCTCTAATCCGGCACCAGTACCAATTTTTCTTCAATTTCGCGACTTTGCTTTCGAGGAACCTTTATGGGTTTTCTTTATAGCATCTGCTACGAACGGGTGTATGTCTGATTTTCCCTTAATAATTACTCCCCTATATTTAGCGGGGTTCCGCAGAACTATTACGTCAAACTCTTGCTTTGCTTTGAGTTGTTGACAAATTCGACTTCACCCTGCCATCTGCTAGCCACGTGGTTAGTTCATATGTTAGAGCGGCTTCCCTGGAAAGGCGGTGGCCTGGGGCATGAGTCCCGGACCAGGATAATTTTTTCTTCTAATGCCAGACATTTGTTTTGGGGTAACCGTTTGGGTTCCCATTTTTTTACTATACCTAAAGGGTCCCAATTAGGGACATTACATGAGAGGTGGGTACAAGGAATATAACATAATAGAGTCAAAACTGGTGCATACAGGTGAAAGTAATACAAATCAGTTAGTAAATGCCAGGCGTGACAAATAAAATAGTAAAGGTATACTCTATAATCCTATGTGTTAACGTGAATGTGTGTGGTTTCCTTGATGGCAGATCTAAATGATGCAGGCTCGGTATCGTTACCCTATGGGCTGGAAGGCGAATCCCGTCGCGTGCACTACGAATAAAAAAAATGATTGCTGAATTTTTGATGTGTGCGCACGGGGAGGAACGATGGCGTTTGGTTGGGTGTTGCGTGGAATGCGATGGCCGGGAACGATGAGGTAATTTTTAGGCGGCAAGCAGTGAAATAACTTGTGATAAACATTTACTCCAAAATTTCTTCGCCAATGAGCCAGGTCGGGTAGATCAAATTGTGATTTTGGTGCTGTGATGCTTGATTTGTAAGAGTAATCGCTCGAGGCGAATCTAGACGCTTGATTCTGGACTGCTTCGAGCGTTTTAATTCGGTTTCACTGGAAAGAATGATATCATTCACTAGCATTATATAGTTTTGAACGAACTAGTGTGATGTGTGCAAAGAGCTTAACAGAGGAAGGTGCAAGGGCTAGATTGCGACGGATGTATCCCAAGTCACAATTTGCAGAATTAGTACCTTGATTAACATGATCGGTCCAAATTAGGTGGTGGGAGATGTGAACATTTAGGTATTTGAGCGAATCACCGGGAATTACCGAAAATTTGGTATTGGTGGATTCAAGAGTTGTGAAGTTGCGACAGGGTGACATGAAATTAGTGTAGTTTTGTTAACGGTGAGAGACATCAACTAAGTTTTACACCACTCTTCTATGTGATCAAGATCGTTATGGAGGATATAAGTATCGGACGAGTCTGTTATAGGGTGGTAAAGAACACAATGATCGGCCAAAGGCGCACTTTCGATGACAGATGATGGAGTAAGTCGTTAACATATATTAAATACAGAAGTGGCCCAAGGAGCATGTCCTGGAGGACACAGGATAATACTTGTGAGAATGATGAAGAATGTGTGTTAACATAGACGAATTGATGATGGTCTGTTAGGAATGCTTGAATCCAATTAGGAACTGATTTGTGTAGATTTTATGTTGGACGTTTGAGTAGTAAACGAGCTTGAGGCACTTTATCGAGCGCCTCTTCGAAATCAATCCCAAATGCATGGACAGGTGTGTTACTATCAAGAGATGAGTGAATGCCGTGCAAGAACAAAGCGAGCTGCTTCTCGGAGGAATGGCCTTTAGGGAAGCCGTGTTGGTTAGGATCAAAAAAGTTGATGAAGCATACAACTTTGGCTACACTAGAAGAAATGACATGTTCTAATAATTTGGAGCTTCCGCATGCGATTGAAATAGGGTGGTAGTTTTTGCGACGAGACTTGGTACCTTTTTTGAAAACTGGGTTTACTTGGGCAACGCGCTAGTCAAGCGGCATAGTACCTGTATTAAGAGTTTGCTGGAAAATTTTTGCAGCAATGATGCTCGAAAGATGCTTACTGTTTCTGAGCACCTTGGCATTGATTCGATGGATTCCGGTTGACGATGAATTTTCTAGTGAATGAATAAGTTTAACGATGCCATTAGGCTCAACCTAATTGTATTTGTATGGGTATCAGTCTATGGTAAAATTTCGCACATGTCAGTGGATTCGCTAGTAAAAACCGAAGAGAAAGTCATGTTTAGGACATCAGCTACTTCCCTTTCCCGTGTGATACTGCCGTTGTAATCACTAAGTGAGATTATCAACTCGCGGATTTTTTTTAATCCCGTGGAAAATTGCGGCGCACCTGCATTCGAACCACAGTACTTTTGCACGCGAGGCAGATGCTCTACCTCTACACCATCGCTGCCCGGATCATGAGACTGAGATAATCAGAAGAATATGAGTACCCTGGGGTGCGTTTGGCAGGCATTCTCAGATCATGAACAGCAGGTTGTCATTATCCCTCAAGAGAAGACTGTGTCTTACGAGTACTCATTTACGGGGCAGAAACCTGGAGGCTTACGAAAAGGGTTCTACTTGAATTGGGGACGAAACAACGAGCTATGGGAAGAAGAATGATGAATGTACCGTTAACGAGGGGGGGGATAAGAAGAGGGCAGATTAAGTGAGGGAACAAACGCGAGTTAATGACAGTTGAAATCAAGAAAAAGAAATGGGAATGGACAGGAAATGTAATGAGAAGAGAAGGTAACCGGTGGTCTTTAAGGGTTACGGAATGGATTCCCACAGAAGCGAAACGTAGCAGGGGGTGGCCGAAATTTAGGTGGGTGGAGAAGATTAAAAAGTTTTCAGGGACAACATGGCCACAATTAGGGCATGACCCGGGTAGAAGGAGAAGTATGGGAGAGGACTTTGCCCTGCAGTAGGCGTAGCCAGGCTGATGAATATGATGATGATGATGATGAATGCTTTGTTGCAGCGTGATACTTTTCCCATGCAAATGAAGATCCCGAGGAAGAACCCAACGCCTTAACTGAACGAAATAGACGGTTTCCTTATTTTTATTATTTTCAAAGTTGTGTTGAAGCATGGATGGCATGCGCGTTAAGTTATATATATATAGTGGGAATATGTAGGTTATATAAACGGAGAATTTCAGATTTGAATAGCTGCCAATTTGATTCGGCGGTCTGTGAGTGAAAGACAGATGTAATACGATCACAGAACTTAGGTAGTTCATTATTTATGCTCATGTAGCCGAATTTATCGTAAAGCGTGAGTGTCTTTTTAGCTGTTTTACTGATGAGTAGATTACAAGGGAACGTACTATGGATGACTATGTGTTCGTTAAAGCATGGCAAGTATGTGATATCGGAGATATTATCGGAATGTGTCGTTAATATGAGGTCCAGAATGTTGGCAGAGTGGGTAGTCGTGCGCGTTGACTTACTGATTTTTTGCGGATAAACCAAAGTTTAGACATGCGCTCGCGAACTCGCTAGCCAAGTCGATTTTTATGACGTAATTGCTATATCAGACCACTCTATGGAAGGAAAATTAAAATCGACGAAAAGCAAAATGGGCAAACATGGATAGGTAGTGTTATTGGTGCACATAGCCCCGTTGAACAATGATATAAATGGCGAGTCATTGCTGGGTGGACGACAACAGATACCGATTTGTACGTGTAGAATGGTAGCTTTATAGCATATCCAGAGCATTTCCAATTGAGTTGTTAAGTTGACGGTACAGCAAAGTAATTGGTTATGGCCTGCGATGAGAGCACCACCACCACGCAGATTGTTCTCCCTGTCTTTACGGAACACCGCATAATTATTAAAGGCAGGTAGGATTTCTGAATTGTTGACTGACGAGTTGAGCCATGTTTCAGTTAGATTCAATGGATGAGATAGCGTAAGAGGTCACGATTAGAAATGACGCTGCGTATGTTAGTGAACGAGAAAGATAGAAGAACGCAGTTCGGTTGGGGGCAAAGGCTGAGTGACGATTGTTTGAGAGTAGTAGGTAATTGCTATTTTGATTTTTCAACGTTTTTTCTGTAGCAGGGTCCAATACGTAGATTTTCTTACCGCATAGAAGCTCGTCGAAGCGGAGCTTGAACGGGGTTTTCAAAGATTTTTCAAACTGAACCAAGTGCCTTCGAACGAGAAATCTTCGCCCATGACATAAGTAGTGCTATTTAGCTTAATTCATAAAGGGAGCAAGTGTTCTTTTTATTTGAGATGAGCAAGTTTACTAATAATTGGTCTTCACCTATCCTGGTGGCATACGGCTAGTCGGTGAGCACGCTTGAAATCACGTGGTTGCACAACCGCTCAGTGGTGGAACATGAAATGTTCGATTAACAGTTTTTCCGAATCCTGTCAGGTTTCGTTTTGTGCATCTTTCAGCCCGTTAAATATAAGATTGCGCCCTCTGGTTCTACTTTCTGTGTCATCCATGCGGGCCGCCAGTCTGGAGACTTCAGACATGCAGTTGGCACTAACAGTCTGTATGTTATCTACTTGTCTTTGCAATGTTGCAAGAGGCGACAATCCGATTCAATTTTAGTTAGTCTTCTCTTCAAGTCGCCTATTTTCTTTTCACGGTCACTAAGCGTCAGTTGGATTGTTTTTCACTGGTGAAGAATTGCATTTCGGCCAGACTGCAGCTCCTTTAATGCATTGAATAGCTCAGCGCTGGAAGGTCCATGATTAGTCTTGATATCACCGACCAGCAAGAGTAGTTTGAGCACATCACGTGCACAATCATAAGTAATACAACGTAGGCAATGTGGGTCTGGCAGCACAAGTAAAGCGCGGCAACTACTATGTTGGCAATTGCAACGAACGGGTAGATGTCGGAGTTTCCTTTTATTAATTACTTCTCGCCACCTTGCGGGCTTCCGCAGAAGTATTACGTCAAGTGTTTGACTTCGTAATAAAATTACTGCTACACTTTTGAAAGCAGTTATATGCTGTCACATGTGGCTAAAAGGATTAGGCAAGCTGTTTAGGATTCCCGCGTGAGTTTCCTGTGCTTCTGCGTTCAAATTTTGTTTGTGTTTTAGCACGGTAATTGTGCCTCCGATGGCATGCATCACAGAAATCGCCATAAAGCAATGAATACTCACGGTATAAATTACTAGTGACTGTATTAAAATAAAGAAGACCACTTTTATTTTGATTCCCAGTAGAACTTTCTCCAAGAGGCCACGGTTTGACTGCAATAAACAGAGGAGTGCATCGGTGTAATAAGTGACTCTAATGCACTTAAGTGAACTTCGGCCGCAGTGACAACCTGTGGCGTCATTTTTTTTTCTCTAGAATATTTTTGTTCCCCTAATAGTCTGTGGTTCACATAAATTGGCTTTCATTATAATTGGAGGTCGTACAACTAAAATTGCACTGTATAAAATGCTTATATTTTGATATCTTGTACAAGAGGCAGCGAGAAGTATTTACCAGGCTAGAAGTATTTACCAACCAATGGATGTGCGGAAGCGAATTATACATGCTGGGACATCAGCGTTAAACAACTGCAAAGAGTTAAATGAGAATGGTAAGCGCGGGAATTTCACAATATTTAGTTACTCTAGGCTGGAAACAATAAATAGTGGTGGTTAAAAAATTGTGCAATTATAAGACAAGAGCGAAACATTCATAATACCACATTCTAACGAACAAGATCTGATTTTACATATAATAACTGGACACAGCACTTTTGAATGAGTTACATGGTTTTTGGGGGCGATGTAGGCTAAGGCTTTATTCCAGTGTGTGCTCGTATTCACAACTGAGGATTTCAAGTTCTTTTTGACGCAACTGATGGACACAATAACCCTGAAGTGATGGTCATCGGGAATCAATCATGCTAGTGATAAAAATGTTCATGTAGGCTGAGCTTCAAGACATAAAGAGACTGACATGACATTTTGTGGAAAACTGTTAGGTCGGTTGGTTCAGGATTGTCCTAACTTGACTATCACTAGCTCTGCGAAAATAATTGTATGATATTCATGCTATTAAATTGCATGAATTGCATGATAATTGCATCGATATTCAATGCCTTCGAGGATGATGGTGCATGGCAATATATGTGTCTCAGACAAACTGACCATATCAACACGTTTACTTGTTTATCTTTTCCGAGTGACCACATGTCACTGTCTAAAAAATGTTATCGCACAGCGCAGGACGTGCCTGCATGTAGCGGACATTTCTGGAATGTGATCGATGGTTCGATCCGATGTCTGCCACCAAACCTCGTGTAATGTGATTGCATGTATTCGCGACGCATATAGTGTACAACTTTGTGAAAGACACGTGGGTCTCAGCGATTACTCTGCAACAGTCGGCGACTGATGTATAAAAGTCGACGCGCTTCACCTGCTGGGCGGATTTTCGACGATCGCCGAGTCTGTTCGCCGCTATGGTTGTTCTTTGAGTGTAGCCTGCTTTTGAGGGCACAAGTTTGCCCAATAAAACGCTAGTTTAATTAATCACAGTTTTGCCGCCTTCTTCAGCGTCACTACTACTTGACAATATTATCCCGGTGAATATTTTTACCTTCTCCGGAATTTTAAAAACTGGCTGTGGTAGCCAGCATTAACGTCCTAGAAACAAATAATTCTTTTCGTTTTGCCAGCATGGGTTCTGTATATAATCTTCCTGTGATACTCAACATCTTTCATTTACGCATTGCATCTGTCCGGCGTTGGGTAATGGATTTCACATTGACACCATTTTCTTAGTCTATTCTGAAGCACTTGATCTCATCTCTCACCAATTATTTGTCTGAAATAATTGCATTGACTCTGCATTGACCTTGATGTCAATGGTGAGTGGATCTCATGGATTTAAAACCTCTTGTCCAGTAGAGCCCAATTTGTCTCTGCTAAAAATTTTGACTCTACGCTTTGTCCTGGCAGTTCCGGCGTTCCGCAAGGTTCTGTTCTCCGACCCTTGCTTTTCCTCATTTATATTATTACGATATCATTGAGTGATGCTCAAGAAACGAGCCGCCGCGAGAATGATTCTGAAGTTGGTCGGTGCGCTTGGCGCGAGCGAGTGTCGGCCTGGCTGCCTGGCTCCAGTGTAAATAGCCTGTAAATAGTATCTTCTGTCTGTGTCTTTCCACACGAAACAATATTAATGATTTTCCTGATTATGTAGCGTCCTCCATGAGGTCATTTGGCGACGATTGTGTTATTTAAATAGTAATATCATCAAATCCTGACAATTTAAAGTTACAATCTCATCTACACAAGGTGTCTAACTGGTGTAACACTTGGAAAATGCGACTTGACAGCCAAAAGTGCAAACTAGTGAGGATTGCTCGCAATACTACTTCGTCTAAACTATCCAATTATTGCTTAATGAACTGTGTACTCGAAGGAGACACTTCCGATGAATACTTAGGCGTCCACATAACATCTAATTTTTCCTGGCAGACACACATAAACTACATCACTAACGATGCTAAACGTACGCTTAGTTACCTCTGTCGCAATTTCCATATGGCCCCCACTAACTTAAAGCTACTTCTGCACAATGCAATTATACTTCCTAAACTTGAATATGCCTCTTCTGTCTGGGACTCTGGCTTAGATTACTTAACAAATGCAATAGACTCTTGACAAAGCCGTAGCGCACGTTTCATTCTTCATTCTTGGACATCAAGCGTAACATATATGAACGCTACTTTAAACCTCCCTCTCCTCTCATGCCGTAGGAAGTTAGCACGCTTATCACTGCTGCACAAAATTTATTACTACAATCTGAAATTAAAAAGCTTTTCTTCGAACCTGCATACATATAATCTCGTACTGACCATCACCATAAATAGAGCGTTCCACATTGTCGCACGAACCTATTTTTTATTCATTTATTCCTAAAACTAGCAATGAACTGAATCATCTGGCGGCCTTAATTGTTAACCTAACTGGTACATCTGCTACTAGAACTACTATTCAAGAAAACTTTTCCTTCTCTGAATTTTTTTATTATTATAACTTGCCATGCGTACATACTCTGTATTTCGTTACACTTCCTTCTGTAACGCCTTCGGGCCTTTAGGTACAATACATAAATAAACAAATAAATTATTGTCCTTTGGCTGGATTATTCGAAGCGGCGGACATTACTAGGAGTAGAAATTGAAACACTCATTCAAAAATTGCGAAAATTTGGCTAATCAATTTCCTAATTCATTACTTCGGTCATGGCAACCATTGTAGTAGCGGGCGAGCTTGGAGGGCGTCTCCTCTTAGAAATAATTTCTAGGATGGCACCAACTGCAGTATATTGCTTTCCACAAAGTGGGACAAACCACATGGGCGTTCTAGTTAATTCTGCGCTTGAATGCGTAAAGCGATGTTTTGTTATAAAATAGCATAGTTTAGCCATTGTGGAGAAGCAATGAATGCGATAGCAAAATTTTGGTATTTTACACAAAGTGTAAGCCTCGTAGCTGTAGCCATAACATGAATTGTGGTAAACTAAGTTAACACGCGTTATATGGCGTGTGTAGATTCATGAATAGAGAAAACTCAATGACCGCGAGCTGCATCGGTTAGAACGAAAGGGTCTAGTCGGCTTTGTGTTGGCCTTCCGTTCCCGAACTGTGGAATGCTCTCGGTGGTCACGATGTGTGAGTGCGCTTCGTGTTTATGAACTGCGGTGTTTTGTCGACTTCGTCGCTTAGCCTCGGCCGCCTGCTGCAGCAGTGCCAGGTCTGGCACCTTCCAGTGTTGAACTCTAGCATGCGCCGCACTACTGACAGCACATAGTTTCTTCCTCTTAACTGACCGAATGGTCGTTGCGTGTGTGTGAGCCAGCTGTGTTTTATTGCGATTACCGTTCGTTAGAGCCTCTAAGCGGCCGTTCTCACTACACATGGCATGTTTACCTCATGTAAGAAACGCAGTGTGTCACTGAAGAAAGTACGCTTCGGCAGGTACTAGTCTAGTCACCATGCCTTAGATACTACGCGTGAAAAAGTGATGGCACACGTTAACAGAGCAGGCATGCTTCGAAGAGAGTGCGTAGGCTGTTTTACAATTCCTGTCATAAAGCAAAGATGTCTAAGCTGAGGCCTTAGAATACAGCTTAGCATACCGTGCGAGTTGTGGCCGTACGTGTAGTGCTGTTTTCCAACCCGTATCGCTTTCGAATTTGTGGTTCATTGGGTCCTGTGTGGGTGGTATCTTTACCTCGCTTAGCAGGTCTTCGTTTCTCACGTGCTTCGGTAGCCACTGGTCGTACGAAGGGTGGCTCTCTGTTACTTTTCAATGCCGGCGATGTCTCACACGCGTGCCCCGCAAAGAATCCTTCCAACTGGGACTGCTTTTGCAAGCGCTCAGCCCGCCAGTTCCATGCGTGCTGAATGTGGGAAGCATTGCAGGAAGAGCTGACGCAAAATTGGAAGCTGGCTCTAGTTTCCGGAGTGCTTATTCACTGACAGACACAACCGCTGCAGCAGTGGTGACAGACGTTGGTGGCTGAGTTCCTCGGAGCGGAATATTCGGAGCCAAATCTGCTACGATGGCTAGAGGCGCTGCAAGACCATGCGTCTCAGGTCGCTTATGCGGTCGCCAAAACTACCCGCTAGCAAGTCGTCTATGGCACCGGTGATGTCGTTGGGAAGCGCGGCGAACATGTGTAGGTACTTCTAGGTGTGTGAAGTCATGTGCCGGAGTTGAAAACGGGTCTCTACTTGTCTAATCCAAACTCTGGTATTCGGGAGTCAAGAGCTAGGAAGCTGAAGCTCTGTGGCGATGACAGGAGATGTAATCACGGAGTCATCACTGTCAGCAGGAGTAGGAACAGCTTCGTTCATGGATAGTGCTATCACGGCTAGTGTGTAGTGTTGTGGGGCGTGTAACCGGCGCAGCTATGCCGTTGCGTTACACGAAATCTTTTCTCCTTATGCAGGTTGTCAGTGGCTCTGCTTACGCACCACTTCTCGTCGACCACAAAGGAATAGCTCTGCTACCAGCATCATCCATTCCCGACAGCGTTGAATTTCTATTCAACGTTTTCATCAGCGTAAAATGTGCTCCAGCTGAGTTTGACCAGTGTCTACTGCCATCCTACGAACATTGGGAGCCGCATCGACACGTATGCAGCAGTATGCAGCCTACAAGAAGTCGGTACCGTTAGTGTCAACTTGGGGCATGTAACCGGCGCAGCTATGCCATTGCGTTACAAGGAATTTTTCCTGCCTATGCAGGTCGGTGATTGTTTTAAAAATTCGTGTCACAATGATCTGCATGTTTTGCCGCTTCCGCCCCACATTGTCTTTGCAAGCGCACAGTCGCGATGTGTCAAGCGTTCTGAGCGGCGACTCTTTGTCCTATTGCGTAGTTATGCTTTTATTTTCTCTTGTTACTATTGTGTGGGGATGTCGAGTTGGATCCCGGACCCGATATGCAAGATACATTAGACATGCTTCTGGAAGGACAGAATGAAATTAAATCGAAATTAGAAGCTATTGAGGCTAAGCAGGAGAAGGGTGTGACTGCATTACAAGACCTAAAGAAGTGAATCGAGAGCTTAGAAGAAACTATCGAGCAGTTTCAAGGTATTAAATCGACCTTAACCACATGCAGGAAACAATGCGAAGACAGCCAAACTGTGGTGAAAGACGTATTGAAAAATGTCGATGATCTGGTAAACAGAAGTCGATGTTCTAATTTGCTATTTTACGGAATTTCTGATACAGCGACTCATGAGCCTCCAGAGACGTCTAAAAGACACGTCATGGAAATAGTACCTCACCTTCGTGTAGGCACCGTGCACATTGAAGTAGCGCACAGACTAGGTAGACACCATGAAGGAAGGAAACGACCTATCATTGCTAAATTTGCTTCTTTGAAAGAAGCTAACGCGAAGAAGTTGAAAGGGAAAACTGTTAGTATCTCAGAAGGTTTCTCTGAGGCTATACGTCGCAATGTGGGATTTTTCAAAGCTGCATAAGAGAGTAAAACTGAAGTATCATGTTCTGCGCCTAAATGATACAAAATATGTGCATGACGAAGGTCTACAGCAAGTTGTTGAGAGTGCATGATACAAGCCGGTATCAGTATCTAAAATTTCTTTTTTGGTTGTGAACTGCCGAAGCATCAGAAATAAGGCGGAAAATCTGGAAAACCTACTGCGCATGACAGAGCCCTCCATGGTTCTGGGCACAGAATCATGGCTCGATTCTGATATCGGAGATAGTGAAGTTTTTCCAGCTGATTACACGTGCTACAGGAAAGACAGCAACAATCACGGAGGGGGTGTCTTTATATTAGTTCATCATACTATATCCTGCTACCATCTTGAAGTGCCTAAAGAAGCGAATTGAGAGCTTCGAAGAAACTATCGAACAGTTTGAAGGTATCAAATCGACCTTAACTACATGCAGAAACAATGCGAAGACGGCCAAACTGTGGTGAGAAACGCAGTGAAAAAAGTCGATGATGTGGAAAACAGAAGTCGATGTTCTAATTTGGTATTTTGCGAAATTTCTGATACAGCGACTCATGAGCCTCCCGAGACGTCTAAAAGACACGTCATGGAAATAGTCTCTGACCTTGGTGTAGGCACCGTGCACATTGAAGTAGCGCACAGACTAGGGAGACACCATGAAAGGAGGAAACAACCTATCATTGCTAAATTTGCTTCTTTGAAAGTAAACAAAGCGTCGTAACCAACGCGAAGAAGTTGAAAGGGAAAGCTGTTAGTATCACGGAAGATTTCTCTGAGGCTATACGTCGCAGAAGAAAATTCTTGTGGAATTTTTCAAAGCTGCATAAGAGTGAAGGTACTCGTGTAAAACTGAAGTATGATGTTCTGCACCTAAATTATATAAAATATGTGCATGACGAAGGTCTACGGCAAGTTGTTGAGAGTGCATGATACAAGCCGGTATCAGTATCTAAAATTTCTTTTTTGGTTGTGAACTGCCGAAGCATCAGAAATAAGGCGGAAAATCTGGAAAACCTACTGCGCATGACAGAGCCCTCCATGGTTCTCGCCACAGAATCGTGGCTCGATGCTGATATCGGAGATAGTGAAGATTTTCCAGCTGATTACACATGCTACAGGACAGACAGGAACAATCACGGAGGGGTGTCTTTATATTAGTTCATCATACTATATCTTGCTACCGTCTTGAGGTGCCAGTTGGGTCATGCGAAGCTGTGTGGTGCTGGATTAGTTTGCCAAACGGGAAAGGTTTATCTGTTGCTCCTTCTATAGGACCCCTGGAAGCTCGGTTGATATAATGCGAGAATTGTAGAAAACAGTAGAAATGATACAAGCAGAGTGTCTTGTGATAGGAGGAGACATCAACTTACTAGAGCTCTGTTTCAATCAACACTCTAGCTCGTGCGGAGCTGCCTCTGGTGCAGGAAAAGAATTCGTAAACATCATGCATGATTTCGCATCGACCCAGATGGTGACCCAAGCAACTCGACTAACCCATATGTTAGATTTAGTACTGACAAATAGGAAACCTTGGGTTTCGTCCACTTTAGCCCTGCCAGGAATCAGTGATCATGAATCAGTTGGATGCGGCTAACAATGCTCTACAGATGGCTGTTGCAAAAGCTAAAAAGGGCTTCCTTGACTCCTTCTCGTCGAGGTTCCAAAAGAACCCAAAGAAATTTTGGCGATACGTCAAACGCAATAGTAAAGATAATTTAGGCATTCCAAGCATAGCGCACAATGGCCACATGATATATGGCAGTCTTGAAAAGGCAAACTCCTTTATTGAATTTTTCAGTTCGGTATTTCGGCCCAGCACGACTTGTGATATCCCTTATCAGCAAGTTCAGCTTAATTGTATGGCGTCCATATAAATAGATGAAAGGGGAATTACTGCATTACTTCTCTTTTGAGCTCTCCTATTAAAGAAATCTTTGCTTACTAGTTCTCTTCCTACAGATTGGAACGTTGCCCGCGTGGTCCCTATTCTTAAGACCGGGCCTCGGGAATTGGTCTCTAATTACCGTCCTATATCCTTAAAAGGTAATGTCTGTAAAACTCTAGAGCACATCCTATATACGAACATAATGAATCATCTAAATCTTTATTAAATCCAAATCAGCACGGCTTCCGGCAAGGGACATCGTGTGTTACACAACTAACCGAGTTTGTTCATGAGGTAGGCGAAGCTTTGGATCGTTGTAGCGTCACTGACTGCATATTCATCGTTTTTAAAACGGCTTTTGACGTAGTAGATCATGGTCTCTTCGTCCACAAGTTGCACTGTTTATATGTTAATGAGAAGGTTGTTGAATCGATTAGGGAATATTTAAGTTTAAGGTGTAAGTACGTCACGATAAACGGAGCCAAATCAAATGTAACTTCCGTCACGTCAGGCGTACCACAGGGGTAAGTTTTCGGACCATTGCTTTTTCTTGTGTTAATGACATATCAGAGAATATTACTTCCCACATACGACTCTTCGCTGATGACTGTGTAGTCTACAGAGAAGTGAACAATTCCCATGATTCACTTACTTTCAGGAAGACCCAGATACATTGCACCAGTGGTGCGAACAGTGGCACATGAATATAAATTTGCAAAGAACAGTGCACATGTGTTTCACGAGGAAAAATAATGTACCTAATTACGTCTATAACATAAGCGGCCACTTATTGGAAACTGTTCTCGAATATAAGTATTTAGGTGTGTACATCACCTCAAATATATGGTGGCATCGACATGTTGATTATGTTGCTGGGAAAGCTTGCGAAATGTTGTGTTTTTTGCGCCCTAACACGAGAATGTTTCCGCCAGACTCTAGGGACTTACTATTTAATACGTATATTAAGTCCGCGTTGGAATATGCTTGTACTGTATGGGATCCGCCGACAAAGACCGACAGACAAAAATCAGAAAGAATCCAGAACTTAGCGGCCCGCTATGTTTCTGGTAATTATAGTAGATGTATTAGTGTGTTTGGCATAACAGAGGAATTAGAATGGGAACCACTTGAAGTAAGAAGAAGAAAGCTAAGGCTGAAATTTTTCCATAACATTTATTACGATAAGATTGCTATTCCTAGGGAGAAGTACATTTTTCATCCACACTACAGATCCGAGCGGGTCGGTCATAACCATAAAATGCGTGAATTCAGGTCAAGAACCGTAATGTTCGAGATGTCGTTTTTTTCTCACTGTTCGCGAATGGAATGCTTTATCTTCATTTCTTGTTAATAGTACTGACAATGAAGTGTTTACATTGTCATTGTGACTGCCTTCGTAATATTTTTTTTGCACAACCCCCCACTGTAGTGCCACTGTGGTGCTGTGGGTAAATAAATAAATAAAAAATAAATAAATAGTGTTCGAAAAAGAAACGTAAATGTCCTGGATCACCAGTTGCTGTAAGCTCGGTTTAGCGGAGGCAAAGAGCACAAGTTTTGACCGCTTGAAAACGGGGAGCCAAATGGCCTTACTCAAGTATAAAAGCAGATTTCCCTAGCGGCTGCCGTGGCGCCAAAGTCGGGCAGCCGCCTCGCTTCCAAGAAAGAGCAGGGGACAATGACCCCTATGGCGAGGCAGGCCAAGGTAAACCAAATTTCCGCAGCATGGGCAAATGACCCCTACGGTGAGCTGACGGAGTGTCGCAAGACAACTGTTCAAAAAAAATAAAGCTATCTCATCCCGCCAATTATCAGGCACTTACGCCTTGAACAAAATTAGTCCAGGAGGGGACGTTGATCAGTGGGAGTTGTTTTACAAATTTAACCAGCGCTCACCAGTTACCTCCCGCTGCTTGCAAGTCCCTGCGGCACTCCCTTCTTTAGTGCTTCAGAGCGTTCAGGGTACTAACAAATGCGATAAAGTTATGTTGCCGGGGTTTGTTCACATTGTTCGAACTTTGTGAGTAAGTTAGTACTTACCAAACGGGTTGCGATTATCAGAGCAACCGAAAGCAAGCACCCAAGAACGTAGTATACGCCAGTAACTACTCTGAACGCAGTGACACCACGGTAGTATACCTCTGCAGAAGAAAAAGAAAGACAGAAACATATAATTCAGCAAATGCTCATGTCCACACAGATGTTATGATAGATTTTCACTAGTAGCATGTCGTGAAGTAAGACCACGTTAAAATGCCATATCTTTGACAATGCCCAAAACATTATGGTACTGAACTAGCTTCCCAGAGGCCTTACAAGCATCGCACACCGCTGGTTCTTTTTAGAGACTTCGCTCAAACAGTATACCAAGTGAGAAGAACGTTACTCCTTAGTAAGCCTAATTTTTCACATTAGTCAGAAATATCAGCGTTAATCAGGTTTAAGACTTGCGGGATTTTGAAAAATTGCCTGTTGCAGATAACGTATTTCTAGTCCATGAGCAGAAGCATTCGACAGGCGGGCATTGCTAGCATGAAAAATAAAAATACATGTTTAACTAACGTAAACAAATTTACAAATTCACATTTCAATTTATTAGCTTAGGGCACAAATTTCAATTTAGGAATAGTATGGGGTGACGTTGCAAGGCCTACCCGCCTGGGAGGAATTTACAGTTTGCAGATATGCGCCATTATATGCGCCGCCAAAATGCACTGTTGTTCTAATTATTTTTTAACGAAGGGCTCTTTGATGCATTGAAGCACAAAGTTAACTAGAACTCCAAATTACTTCATCATTGCATATTCAGAAATAACATCTCGAAACCGGTGTCAATTCGGAGATTTATTTCTGGCGGATGCACCTTGAAAGCTCTCCGGCTAATATTCGTAAATTGCGATATATACCATGAATTTTTTGTTTGAAAGTTAATTGTTCCTCATTAGTTGAGCATGTGTTTCAACTTCTCGTGCAGTTGATGTGTTGCTTCTTCAAATAATTCAGCTCAACCACTGGAATTATGCAATGTGTCCCAGGTGATTTTTTAAAATTCTGGAAATCTTTAACAAGATTACCCCGTATAAGCTCCTGTTACGCGAAGGCTACAGCAAAGATGGAAGAATCGAATCCCGGCCACGGCGGCCGCACTTCAATGGGGGCGGAATGCGAAAACACCCATGTACTTAGATTTCGGTGCACGTTAAAGAACCCCAGGTGGTCGAAAATTTCGGAGTCCCCCACTACGGCGTACCTCATAATAAAAAAAATTGTGGGGTTTTACGTGCCAAAACCACTTTCTGATTATGAGGCACGCCGTAGTAGAGGACTCCGGAAATTTTGATGACCTGGGGTTCTTTAGCGTGCACCTAAATCTAAGTACACGGGTGTTTTCGCATTTTTGCCCCATCTAAACGCGGCCGCCGTGGCCGGGATTCGGATCCCGCGACCTCGTGCTCAGCAGCCCAACACTACAGCCACTGAGCAACCACGGCCGGTCATGCCTCATAATCAGAAAGTGGTTTTGGCACGTAAAACCCCAAAATATATTTTTAAATTTGGAAGAAGAGGGGGATAAAGTGCGGTTGTCTAGGGAGCGGCTCGATGTCGGCGCGGCAACCCTTCTGGCAGCAGTGAAGCACCAACGGTAGAACATCTTCCGGCCCGGAAACCCACCGTCCATTTCTTTTTGTCTTCTTATAAGTGGAGGTGTTCCCTGGCCTCTTGCTCGGCTTTTGTGGGGAGTTCACCTATCGAAACGAGGTTCAGTACAGATTTGCGTAGCTGGCTCTTGGAGCCTCTCGTCCGACCTCGTCGACGGCCTCGTCGACGAGAATACGCCACGGCTGGGCGAGGGAAGTGCTCCAACCGGCTACCTACCAGCAAAATAGGCACAGGCGTGCTTCCGGCCAAGCGCTCGGCCATTATAGGGCCTCAATGCTTTTAAAAGGGTGTTTGTCCCCAACCGGAAGGCGTCCTCACCTCAGCCAGTGCATGCGGGACGCCACATTGCAAATAGCCGCCATGGGAACAGCCTAACCCTCCATTTCTCGTGCTTACAAAGTTTTCAGCGGGAATTTATTACGCAGGCTCCTTTCCCAAGCGTATTACCCTTGACAGAAGTCGGACACCAGGCTGGGGTACACTGGTGCCAACTTGAGCCAGTGGGTGCCCCGCTGGCTCAAGTGGGAATACAACACATACAAACAAGTGCTAACAAGGCACTCAATTCTGTCGATAAAAAGTTGTTATATCTTGAAGAAGTTGTGAAGAGCAGGGGGAGCAGCAATTTGATGAGAGAGGCCATTCCAGTCTTTAGATGCTCGGTAGAAAAATTAGGCTGAAAATGTATTTTTGCATGATTGTGGTTGTGCTACCTACTGGGGATGGCCAATGCATCGTGACCGGCGCGTTGGAGGAACAATGTATGGTGGTCGATTAAGCGTCGAATAGTAAAACCCGTGGAAGAGGGAAAGGGTGGAAATGCGGCGACGAAGGGATCGAAGCGATAAGGATGATTCTGTTTTGAAAGACGATATGCTGACGTTGTAAGAGTATGTGGAATGAATATACCTGGTGGTGCGATTTTGAATTGCCTCGATGGCATTGGCGAGATATGCTTGATGCGGATGCCAGATCGCAGGTGGTTATTCGAGTTTCGTTCTTACCAATGATCTATAGGCTAACAGTTTTACATGCAATGGCGCGAGGCGAAGGTGGCGTCTTAGAAATGCCAATGTTTTGTTAGCCGATGAAATAACACTAGTAACATGCGCATTCCAGGTTAGATCATTAGTCAAGGTGATACCTAGGAGTTTGTAGGATTCCACTGATTACACGGTGACGTCACCAATAAGATAAAAAAAATGAAGAGGCTGATGACGACGGGTAAATGAGACAAGTTTGCATTTATTAGAGTTGAGTTTCATCATCCAAACAACACACCATTCTTGTACGAGGTTCAGGTTAGATTGAAGGGTTATTTGGTCAGTGATGGTATCGACTGTGCGGTAAATAACGCAGTCATCGGCAAACATACGGATATGGCAGGACACATGCAAGGGTAAGTCGTTAATGTAAATTAAGAAAAGGGGGCCAAGGACGGACCCCTGTGGTACGCCTGACGTGATGACTATAATGTTTGAAGCGTGGTTATTAAATGACCCATACTGTGAGGGGTTAGTTAAAATTGCTCAAGCCATTTGAGGATGTCAGGATGCTAATTCAAACTAGAAATTTTTAGTAATAGGCGTTGATGAGCTACTTTGTGAAACACTTGTGCGTAATCCAAAAATATGGCACTGTTTGTATGTTATGGTCAAGATTAGCATGAACGTCATGAATAAATAGTGCAAGCTGGGTCTCGGAAGAACGGCCCCTATGGAACCCGTGCTGTGAAGGATGAAAGAAGTTGTTAGCGTCTAGAAAGTTCATAATATAAGAGTAGATTACATGTTCCATGATCTTGCAGGGCACACTTGTCAATGAGATGGGGCGGTAATTTAGGGGATAATTTTTGTTGCCCAATTTGTAGACTGTAGTAATGCTCCCCATCATCCACTCATCTGGCATGGTGCCTGTGGAAAGCGACCGCGAAAATAATAAATAGAGAAACTGAATGGGTTTCGTGTGTTTTAGTAGTTTAGAATTAATCTCATCGATGCCAGATGATGAAGACAACTTAATATTTTCTATCACAGATAAGAGCCCACGTACTGTGAATGTGATGGTTGACATGTTGCACTGTATATTTGGGGTTGGCGGGGGAGGAAGTGTGTCCATTTGATTAGTGAAGACTGAAGAAAATGCGTTGTTGAACATATTAGCGCAGGTTAAACCTGTCACCGATTCACCCAGCTCGTTAGTAAGATTATTGATACGCGCTTCTTTGGGGTTTATCATCTGCCAGTATTTTCTTGGATTAGTAAGTAAAATGTTTGGAGGGTCATAGTGAAAAAAGGCTTGCATGGCATTGCGGATTCCGATTAGGTGCGCAGCTTCAGCAACATAATGTTTCTCCCGCACAACTGAGCTTGCCTTAACCTTTGCATTAACTTTACTTTGGAGACCGTTAAAAGAGTGGCCGCCACCATGCGGACGCCGTCTGCCTTTCGAGGCTCCCTCTACCGCCAACTGCATGTGACGCCGACAATTTTCATGAGACCTCGCCGCCATCGACGAAATTCTTTTTCCCAACCTGGCCACCTTCCGGAAAGAGCAGTGCAATGACCGCAGCCTGAATTCCCTTTTCGCCTTGGCTTCTCAGCCGACAGGTAAAAATGGCTTTATTATCCAAGATGGCCTACTCTACAAAGAGAATTAGGTGGCTGATCATGTCCCCTCCTCTTAGTGGTCCATAAGAAATTTAGAGCACTCGTGCTCTGTGCTATGCAAGAGGACGTGACCGCTGGGCTCCTGGGTTTCATCAGAGCATACCACCGCATTCAGGACCGATTCTACAGGCCTAGTATGCGAGGGAACATAGAAAAGTATGTGGCCAGTTGTAATAACTGCCAGCAATTCAGGTACCCTAATATTGGTCCAACCCGCCATGGTTGCTTAGTGGCAAAGGTGCTGGGTTGCTAAGCACGAGGTCGCGAGAACGAATCCCGGCCACGGTGGCCGCATTTCGATGGGGGCGAAATGAGTGCTTAGAGGTGGCCCAAATTCCCGGAGACCCCCACTTTGACGCGACTTATCATCAGATCATGGTTTTGGCATGTAAAACCAAACAATTTATTCAACTTCTAAGCACATCCCCGCACTTCGCAAACGACAACCGCTGGTCTATAGCCTGTGTTGACCACCTGACGCGTTGTGCTGACGCGGCATCGATTCCAATGGCAACAGCCATCGGTATTTTTAGCTTCCTCCTGTTCTCCGTTACATTGCACCATGGACCCAGTCGTACTATTGTGAGCGATTGTCGTCGCTTGTTCGTTGTCGACGTAGTCGAACAGCTGTTACGTCTCTGCGATTGCCAGTTTCACCCCGCGGTTCCCCATAAACCGCAGAAAAATTGTCTCGTCGAGTACACTAAGGGGACTTTGACCAACAGGCTTTATACATACGTCAATCCCAGGCACAAAAAATGGGATGGCATCGCGCCTTTTATCACATACGCCTGCAACACTGCAAAGCATGAAACTACCGGCCAAAGCCCCTTCTATCTCCTTGAAGTTAAGCCATCTCGCAGCTTCCTTGACACCATTCTGCATTTTACTTCTCATGTCAAGACTCTCTGCCGCACTGTGGAAGCACGCCGTATATCTCAGCTCCGTACGTTGGGGTCCCGGAACAGCTCCAAGGTCAGCTAGGATTCGCGGCATTAGAATTTGCTGCACGACAACGGGGACATAATATGGCTTTGGACGCCACTTCGCATGCGTGGCCGGTGCCAGAAGTTTCTGGCTCGTTACATCGGGCCTCTAGTCATCACCCATCGTCTAAGTGATGTGACCTTTCAGATAGCTTGTCTCGTGTTTAATGGTTACGGTTTTAGGCAGACGAGGCTTTTCGACGTAGCCCACCTGAAGCGCTGTCATCCCCGCGACTGCTAAGTGCACCATAACAGTCTACCATTCTGAAGGGGCAGCTCAAGACAAAGAAGACAACAGGCAGGTCTTCGTCTTCGTCTTTTTATAATCATCTTCTTGCGCTGCCCGTTCAAAATGTTCGACCTATTCGAGCTCACCCAATGTCGATTCTTCTGCAGGTAATAGTTACTCACCCAGCGAGCTTCGTCTGTGTAGCGAGGAGCATTGAGCTAAAGCGACAACATGGATTTAAGAAGAGGGGGAAGTGTACCTGTCTTTCAGCGACTCGGTGTCAGGGCGGCAACACTTAACCCCTTTTTCGCTAGTAATGTTTAAATAAACCGGCCCCATTGTAGCAATAGTGTTTTTGTTCATAAATGTCTATGCAGGCGATAGTTATAATTTCCTTTTAGATAGCTGCCCTTCTAATGTACTCTAATCTGCCTCTCCCGACATGGCGGTATAAGTAATTAGAAAATCAATTAATCTTTAAAAATCTACACAGATAAATGAATGCTTGCATTCAGGTATACCTGCACGCGTCCTGTGATGGCATAGTGTATAGTGACGCAAGTCATCGTATCTAAGTGTCTTATCTGCTTCGTCTCACTGCGTGGAGTGTAAATAACAACTAATGTACTATTACAAATTTACATTATGCTTTAACTGCGTTTATCATCCTTTATCTTGATTTATCGTCCATCATATGCCATGCAAAATGTTTTCTTCACCATTGATCCAGTGACCTTATAGCTGGAAGCTAGTTACAGCTGCGTGAAATCAGTTAAATTGTGCTTCGGGTATATTGTCGCGTTGCGGCGATGGCGAAGAAAACCGTAGCGAATAGTGTAAATCACGAAAGCAACTCTTTACCATGTGAACCTGTGCCCAGCATAAAACAAGCTACAGTAAATCACGACAGCTGTGAGTGCAGTTAGCGATCGTCTAAGCCGTGATTGGCGGGCAAAGCTGCAAAGATGTCGAAGGTTCTTGAGTAATCGGTGGTGCCCGCGTGCCTTCCAGATAGTACTACACAATTAGTCCCACCCATACAAACTGATAGTACAAGGCGCAGTGAGAATATGCCCAAAATATGTAATAATCGATAAAAGTCGAGTAATTTCAAGATTAAGCCGGTGCGTGTTGCAGTGAGCGGTAATTTTAAATTTTTAGCCCGTGAAATACTGTCCCGAGGAATGAATAAATAAGTACACCTGTCTGTATAAAGCCCAAAACATCAAGTACGGTAACAACCGCCGCATATTTTTAATCATTTATAGCTGCGGCACTTATAGATTTGGTACCCCGCAGTCACGTGTATGAAACTGTGCGAAGTAGCTCCACTGCAACATGCTGCTTCACATGGCTAAGTGCATGATTCGAGTCATGCAGCGAACGATTGTTTCCATAAGCGAGGCTCAATGTAACTAGGTAGTGTTCAGAAAAATTGTTGCCGACTTGCGCACCTGCAGCATGGCTAATTGTCCTTAGTACCGGGTCGGAATGTCGTTGTCATGGTAAGCTTAGTAATTCTCGTGTGCATCAGACGCATTGTCAGAAACTCCTCCAAAGATGCACTCCTCAGCAACGAAATGTCGGGATTTGCTGACTGCGGGGATTTTAGTACTGGGACTTCTGTTGCAACCCCGCGAATGCGAAGCAAGAAGCTGCGAATATTCTTGAGGACCGGTCAAGTTAACTCGGAGGTACAAAATGATTTCGAATGCAGTGAGCAATCTGAAGAAGTATTCGGGTTCGTGTATGGCGTGCCCTTCTTTAAAGTTCACCTCAAACATTGAGTTCACCTCAATGTTTGCGCGACCAGGATTAGTAGATGGCAGTGAATGCAGAGGCGCACTTTTAAATGTTCTACACTTCATTCAGTGCGATGAGGTATGTTATAAATAAATAACAAATAAATTTATTTATTTCCTGCAGCGCATTATTGACCTTAATATAGTCAATTTGCGGGAAGCCGGTAAGTAGGCGGCTATTTCTTGCTTTACCCTATTCGGGCCAATTTAACCAAATGAAATGTCTCGATAACGTCAGAATCAAACTTCCGCCTTCGAGCACAGCAAACCAATGCTCGCTGTCTGCTAGGTCACAATCGAACACATACTCCTCTCGCACTAACGCCTTCCAGCTCTTTGGCATGTCCGGTGGGTGCGTCACGTGCCAGTTTTTCGCTTTCTTTCCTCACGAACGCTTGTTAGACTTTGTTGTCCTTGGAATCGACCAGAAGTTATCAGTACCGCCCTCGCAGCAGCTAACTGTGTAAAGAAAACTGTGACTGTAGCACCTTCATGATCAATGTCAAACAGGTTTTGACAATTCATCGGCAGAGTGAAAATGACATCGTGGCTGTAACATACACAACATGACATAGCTAGAGGTAAGTGCGACTGTATAACACGCAGCAGCTGAAGATGTCACAACGCGTGTCTCTCTCTTGCACAAGTCCAGTGTCCAAGAAACGCTATGTGATAAGGTCGCGTGAAACGGCTGGAGTAGTAATCATGCCGCAGGCGTCACACGATCGCCGTCGCCGTCGACTTGCTGCTGCCGTCACAGGCGCACTGCCGTAGCACACAAACCTATTCATCTTGCACAAACGTGTCCATCTACCTGGTAACCCTTTGCGTGATCCTAAACTATGCGGGTAAAGATTTACCATCAATATACCTCGCATAACAGCGAGTTCATCAGCGCGTGACACCTGCTTGATTACTATGTAACATTTACTGTTACCTATTAAAAGAATTTTGTAGAGCGCAGTCACTGCAGAAGGTGACGACGTGTATTATTGCTCGCGTGGGTACTTAATGCTCGCGTGGGTACCCTTGGGTACTTTTAACACTTAGTTTCAACCGCGCAAGCAGAAACATTCAATTTTGATGTTTCTCAAGACTCGTCAAAGCGGTTTTGTGGACTGGAAGAGTACGACAATAACCCAACTTTCTGCTATCCTAATTTAAACGGGATATTGAGTTTTGTTTCGCTGAGCAGTCAAGGCGCATTCAGGCCAAAATTATTCTGCTGATGTGCAACTCTGGCGATTTTTTTATCATGACATCGTAATATAATATTTAGGTTCCCGAGACCCCCTGCCACACGTCTGATAGCAGAATTGTTTCGCAAATTCCAAAAGCATTTTAAATGAGAAAAAAAAGTGTAAGAACGAAAGTGAAACCTGTCTAAGTGTGACGTCACGGTTGTCTCCACCGGGGAAGGCGCGCGAGGTATGCCAGTCTCCTCGGCTGGCAGCGAAGTGCTGGCGCTCGGCTGAATCATGACCGCGCCCGACCTTCGGGTGACAATGTCAGCTGCACCAGCTCTTCGGGTCTGTCAAATTTTGCCAGGTATTATTCTGCCAAATTCGATAGCCACGAATCGCCGTTCGCATTCGATCCGCCACCCCGAGAGCCAGCGCCCACGCGCTGCATATCGTGCCACAACATGAAGACCAAGGCAAGCCAAAACCACTGATCTTACACGTGCTGCGTGCTATTTTAGGTGTTGTGAATCTTCTGAGGGGCACAAAAGAGGACGTTAAGAATGCTAAACTGGTGCATCAAGCCAGAAAAACCGTGATGACATTTGCGTGCCTATCTAATAAGTTTATGATCAAACAGCAGAGTGAATTCTTGACATACATTAGCTTTCAAGAGCTTACAGAGGAAAAAAGACGAAGCTGGGATTGTCACCTAATCGAAGAGATGAAGCTTACTCTTAAGTTTGTGCATTCACTCGCAGCGCGGAAAAAATTGGCAGTGGCTTAGCTCGGCTATGCCAGGATATACGTAGCGAAACCTAAGGCATAGCATGGTTAGCCTTGGTTAATCTTGATTGCAAGACCAGGTAAGTCTGGTTGTCTAGCTATGTTGCCAGTCGTTCGGCGCCCTGTTTGTCTGTTTCCTGGGCGATTACTTTCCTCTCCATCTCGTTCCGATGTCGATTCACGGCCCCCTTCTGTTTATCAGAATTGTAGCCATCCATACTGCCGCCTCAACTGTGCTGGCGACGCACGCGAGCTCTCCTTTTCAATCCTCCGACATATCAGACATCCGACGTAGCTGGCGAAGCGAGCGCAGGCGAGCGGAACGACGAGGAACGCGGCGTGACGTCATACCAAACGGCGGCGGTTGAAAGGCGCTGCACAGCGGTGGAACACCTGTGTCTCGGTGGTACTAGTAGTGCATGCACAGTAGTAAATAGGGAGCGAGTGAGAGAGAAATATCCGCGGCGAGGTGCGTGTTGTGACGTCATGTGCCTCCTTGGAGCACCGCCATGGCGAAATCGCAAGTTCGCGGCCAGTAACATTAAAAAATTTGGAAGACGCTTGAGCTTCGTCTTTGAGAGTGGAACGCAATATCATTCAAAGACGCCTGACTGCTTCTCGCCCTTCCCGGGAGCTGCAGCGTATGTAATCTTAATGTTTATCTGGAAACGCTCGCGGCGAACGCTATGCACGAAGGTGGGCTTTCTGGTAGAAACGCGGCCTTTTTGCGTGGGTCGCAATGCGGTGGAGGCGAGCGCCATTTGGAAGTGCTTCAAGGAAGGGGGCGAGCCGCTTCCTGAACGGCGAGATAGACAGGCGCCGGCGCTCGCAAATGGCGGGCACCGTGGCCGGCCTATAAATGCGAAAAACGCTGGAAAGGATGATAGAGTTTTGACATAACAGATTTATGCATTATCATATATTTAAATTACAATCTGACGCTATCATCTCTGTAGGTTTTCTGTAAGTAGTGCTTATTTTAGCTTGAGAAATACAATTAGTTCAGCAGCTCCCTTGTGCCACAGAAAGGGCCTGGGTATGTGAGGTTTCAAAATGCTTTTGCCGGGGCGACGTCCGATGATGGTCGCTGGATTTTCGGCGACACTGTGCCTCTAACGCTGTCGCGTTAAGACGATATTTATTGGGCTCTTGACGAAGACAAAACCGTAGAATATGCAAAAACATAATTCAACGAGACACAAAAGAAAGCGGTAGAAGCGAACCAGCACGGCTTCAGGAAAGGTTTATCGCGCGAGACACAGTTATTAGAGTTCAGAACTGACGTACATTCTAACATGGACAATAACCTTCAAACAGATTGTATCTTTCTAGACTTTTCTAGGGCTTTCGACCGCGTGGCTTATTGCCGTGTAATTGCCAAATTTACTGCTCTCAAATCAAACTGTTTAACGCTATCTTGAATCTGGAACTTTCTAACTAATGATCAGCAATTTACCGTTGCGAACAATTTTACATCACGTCTCACCTACGCAACTTCCGGCGTACCGCGGGGCAGTGTATTAGGATCACAGTTTTTTCTAATCTACATCGACGATCGGGCCAACACCATGTCTTCTTTCACGCGAATTTTTGCCGATGACTGCATAATATACCAACCAATAACCAGCTTTGAGGACAATCTTATTCCTCAAGGTGACCTTCAACGCATCAGCGATTAGTAGAACATATGGCAAATGACACTTAATTCACATAAATGCAAAGCAATGACTTTCACAGGCAAACACCTTAAATCAAGTTTTTCTTATTACATAAATACGGATCCCGTAATGGAAGCTTCAATGTACAAATATCGAGGTGTTATTCTTACACAAGATCTTTCCTGAGCCTCCCATATAACAACCATATGCGCCATTGCTCCAACACACTAGGATACATTCGTCGCAACCTACGTAAACCCCTTTCTCACATCCACATATTACCATTCCTGACTTTCGTCCGTCCCCAGCTTGAGTTCGCGCCCGCGATGTGGTCACCTCGTCGTGAATATTCAATATGCATGCTAGAATCTAGCCAAAACCGAGCTAGCCCATTATTCTCCCGCAATTAGGATAGACCGTCAAGCTTAATTAGAATCAAACTTGATCTTTCACTTCCTGCACTAAGTAGTCATCGTGACGTGGCATTGCTGTCATTGCTCCATAAATATGTTCATCAAATAAAGTCATCGTCTTTGCTGCTAGAACCTGCAAGTTGTATATTGACACGTCTACTTATCTTTATCGGGCGACCACGTTTCGCTGCCTGACAGATGTTATCGCACAGCGCGGGACGCACCTGCATGTATCCGAAGTTTCTGGAAAATTATTGATGCTTCTATTCGCTGTCTGTTGTCGCCGAACATTGCGTTATCTGATTTCATCGCCTGACGCGAATGGTGTAGAACTTTGTGGAAGGCACGCGGGTCCCAACGATAACGGAACGCTCGACGACTGCTGTATAAAAGCCGACGCGCTTGACCCATAGATCAGATTTTTGACGATCACCGACCGTGTTCGCCGCTATCGTTGTGCTCTAAGTGTAGCCTGTTTTGTGGGCACAAGTTCGCCCAATAAAAGTTAGTTTTGTCGTTCACAGTATTGCTACTGTGTTATTCAACGTCACCACCACGTGACATCTGGTGGTGGTGCTTTACGTCCATGTACCGGAAGCCCTCGACTAGCCGTAATCCAAGCCCGGACTGCAAAGACAACACCAGCGCCGTCCCGGAAATTCGAGCAAGCCGCCGGCTACAGCAGCTGCCCCGGAACACGGAATTCTACCAGAGACGACCAAGAAGACTGTCAGAGAAGTTCGTCCAGAGACGACCAAGAAGACAGCCCCAATGGCAGCCGGAGCAGCTCCAATAGTTCTGCAGCATCCCAGGGAGCCACCGACGTTCCGCGGTTCCACAATTGAGGACCCGGAAAGCTGGCTGGAGACGTATGAGAGGGACGCTACGTTTAACAGTTGGGACAGCGACGACAAGCTGCGGCATGTCTATTTCGCATTGGAAGACGCCGACAGGATATGGTTCGAGAATCGAGAAGCCACCTTAACGACGTGGACCTGTTCCGAAGCGGCTTATTGCAAACGTTTTCTAGCGTCATGCGAAAAGAGCGAGCCCAAGCTCTACTAGAAAACGGAGTGCAGCTTCCAAACGAGACGATCACGATCCTCACGGAGGAGATGGTCCGTCTTTTCCGGCACGCCAACCCGGAAATGTAGGAGGAGAAAGAATGGCAGTGGCTTAGATAAGGTTAAGCCCAGGATGCGAAGCATACTAGCCTTTATTTTAACGCGACAGCGTTAATGAGCTCGTGTCGCAGAAAAGCCGGTGTCGTCGGCGTCGGCGTCTGCGGCGTTGGCCGTGAGCGATAAATCCCAGCAGGCACTTCATGAATAAAAAACAACTTGCAAGATGGGCTGGGTGGGAATCGAACCACGGTCTCCGGAGTGTGAGACGGAGACGTTACCACTGAGCCACGAGTTCTTTTTTTTCTTTAGTGCACTGAGCCACGAGTTCGATGCTTGAAAGCGGTACAAAGCGCCTCTAGTGAACGCGGTGTTGCCTTAGAAACGAGCTGTTTCTAAGGCTCAGACGTGCGTCGCTTGCTCAGGCGCACATTTCGTTGTCGCGCCGAGCGCTGCGTTGCTCGACGCTCACCGCGTCCGATGCGGGGCGCGTAGCCACTGCGCCGTAGCCCATTGTCTTACACCCCTTGGCGGGTCGACGGGAACGCTGTCGCGTTCCACTCTAGAAGGCGAAGCTTAAGCGTCCGCTTTGAAGCTGTTATGGCGTCATATGGTAGACACGCGGCCGCGCGCGGCGCAGCAAGGAAGAGCGTGGTTGTGCGGCTAGTATGCTTCGCATAAAAGTACGCTTCCTAATGCGGGGCGTCAGGTAGGAACTTTTCCCGGACTTATTCGTAACCCATCGAAGACCGTAGCTGAGCTTTCTACAGAGGCATCGACGATCGAGAATACACTGGAGATGCGCACCCAGCAATATAACCGCCAGGGGCTCACGCCGGAGTACGCCATCCAAGGACTGGGTTCCGAAGACCTTCAAGAGACCATCAGGGCCATTGTGCGCGAAGAACTGCGCAAGGTCCACCATCGTCGCAACCTCATGTGGCCTCGATCGCCGACATCGTGAAATATGAGGTTCAGCGATCGCTTAGAGTTCCTGAGGTGCAACCTCAGTTACCGCAGCACCAGCCAGGAGCGATGACCTACGCTGCCGTCGCACGCCGTCACGGCCCCCCTCCGCGACCGCGCCAGGGCTCTGTAACGCTGCAATTCCGTCGTCCATCGCCACGCCGCCAGCACGCCTACCCGTCGCCCAGCGCAGCTACGCGAGGAAGACGGACATTTGGCGAGCCCCCTACCACCGCCCGCTCTGCTATCACTGCGGAGAAGCCGGCCATGTGTATCGCCGGTGCCCATACCGCGACTTGGGACTGAGAGGGTTCGCCGTCAACGCGCCGCGTCCCCAGCTTGGAGAGTGCCCACGTGACATCGCCGACTACCTCGCCGCTACTCAAAGGAGCCCTCGACGACCATCCCGTTCGCCGTCACCAGGCCGCTACCTGTCGCCGCAGCACCGACCATACACCGGCCCAGCCCGGGGCCGCTCTGCGAGCCCACATCCGGAAAACTAAAAGCAGCAACCGATGGAGGTGCGGTTGCGGTTCGTCGAACTGACGAAGATTCTCCGCCGCCGACAAAGAAGACGAAGAAACCATCTCGACGACCTAATGCCGACACGCCACCGTCCCGACGAAGTCAGGAAGCCAAGGCTACACCGACGAAAGACGACTTGACGACGCGACGTTCCCGCTTCCGTTCAACACGACGCTGCCGCCATCCGACGCCAAGACCTAACTGCAACGCCAGACAAAGAACCACCGACCTCGACGTGTTTCTCGACGGCCACGCAGTCACTGCCTTAGTCGACACAGGTGCCGCTTACTCCGTAATGAGCGGTCACATCGCCGCCCAGTTGAAGAAGGTTAAGACTGCATGGGAGGGCCCCCAAATTCGGACCGCTGAAGGACACCTCATTACGCCGACTGGAATCTGCACGGCAAGAATTACCGTTCATGACCGGACTTACCCTGCCACCTTCGCTATCCTCCAACACTGTTGACGAGACGTCATTCTTGGCATGGACTTCCTGAAACAACACGGCGCAATCATCGACCTGAAGTCGAAATCGATAATGCTTTCGCAAGATCAAGCGATACCATCGGAGAGCTTTCGTGGTCACCACACCTTGAGTGTGCTCAAAGATCAAGTGAGCATCCCGCCGCCCTCCAGCATTGTTATTTCCGTCGGCACCGGAACACCCGCTGACGTAGAGGGCGTCATCGAGGGCGACCAGCATCTACTACTCGACTGTAAAATTTGCTCTATCCCATGGAGGCAAAACGGAAGTGATGCTAACAAACTTCAGCAAGGAGTTCAAGCACATCAGCAAGGGCACGACAATCGCGTACATCGAGGAAATTCTGGAAACGAGCAATGCCTTTGTCCTCTCAGATTCTGCGGCAACTACCCCGCCGACCATGGCCCCGAACCAGACTTCGACGTAAATCCAAGGCTCCCCATGAGCAAGCAGCAACAGCTCAGATGTCTTCTCCGACGATACGAAGACTGCTTTTCGACGTCATCGAGGATTCGACAAACACCCATTTCAAAGCATCGCACCATAACCGAAGAGTGCGCTCGACCACTCCGCAAGAGCCCTTGCCGAGTTTCGACGTGACGACGTGAAGCTATTAGGCAACAAGTCGACGAAATGCTGCGCGATCATATCATCCAGCCGTCGAAAATCCTGTGGGCGTCTCCTGTTGTCCTGGTTAAGAAAAAGGACGGAACCCTTCGTTTCTGCGTCGATTATCGTCGACTGAACTAGATCACGAAGAAGGACGTATACCCCCTTCCGTGGATAGACGACGCATTGGATCGGCTCTGTAATGCTAAATACTTCTCGTCGATGGACCTCAAGTCTGGCTACTGGCAAATAGAAGTCGACGAGAGAGATCGCGAAAAGACCGCCTTCATCACGCCAGACGGCCTCTACGAGTTCAAGGTCATGCCATTCGGACTGTGCTCTGCGCCTGAAACGTTTCAGCGCGTCATGGACATGGAGTTAGCAGGATTGAAGTGGCAGACGTGTCTTGTTTACTTGGATGACGTCGTTGTCATCGGCGAAAATTTCGACGACTACCTTAGGCGGCTTGCAACAGTATTAGAGGCCGTCAAATCATCAGGGCTCACTCTGAAGCCCCAAAAGTGCCGCTTCGCTTACGATGAGCTTCTGTTCTTAGGCCACGTCATCAGCAAATCCGGAGTACGCCCCGACAAGCAGAAAACAGCTGCCATCGCAAAGTTCCCGCAGCCCACCGACAAGAATGCAGTGAGTAGATTCCTTGGCCTGTGTGCCTACTATAAGCGCTTTGTCAAGGACTTTTCACGCATCGCTAGGCCGCTAACGCATCTAACCAAATTTCATATCGAGTCCAAGTGGCAAACGCCGCAGGCCGACGCATTTCAAGGACTAAAACGACGCATGCAGTCGCCGCTGGTTCTTGCACATTTCTACGAAGACGCCGATACAGAAATTCACACTGACGCCAGTAGCTTAGGTCTCAGTGCCGTCCTAGTCTAGAAGAAACACAGCCATATCCTATGCTAGCCGGTCGCTGTGAAAAGCGGAAGGCAATTATTCTACGACTGAAAAGGTGTGCCTCGCCATCATTTGGGCAACAGCAAAATTCCGCCCTTACATATATTGCAGGCCATTCAAAGTCGTCAGCGACCATCACGTGTTGTGTTGGCTAGCTAACTTAAAGGACCCTTCAGGACGGCTGGTGCGGTGGAGCCTCAGACTACAAGAATACGACGTCACTGTAGCCTACAAGTCCGGACGAAAACACTGGGATGCCGATTGCCTATCACGGCCCCCATTGACCCGCCGGCGCAAGATGACGAGGATGACGACGCCTTCTTTGGAATAATAAGAGCGGAAGTTTTCGCTGAACAGCAACGAGCAGACCAAATGCTAAAAGACCTCGTTGAGTTTATGCAAGGGCACACCGACGTTGTCCCTAGGACATTTAAGCGCGGATTGTCTTCATTTACGCTTCAAAACAACTGTTCGTGAAGAAGAACTTCTCACAAGTCCACGCCAACTATTTTTTGTTGTTCCGTCGGCGCTGCGTCTAGAAGCACTGCACGCCCTACATGACGATCAGACCGCTGGGCACCTCGGTTTCTCACGGACGCTATCGAGGATACAAGAAACGTATTACTGGCCGCGCCTAACCGCCGATGTCGCCCGTTACGTCAAGACATGCCGCGACTGTCAGCGACGCAAAACACCACCGATAAGGCCAGCGGGATTACTACAGCCGATCAAGCCTCCTTACCGACCTTTTCAGCAGATCGGGATGGACTTGCTGGGACCCTTTCCGACATCAGCTTCCGGAAATAAGTGGATCGTCGTGGCGACGGACCATCTCACCCGCTTCGCTGAAACTAAAGCTCGACCGAAAGGCAGTGCAGCCGAAGTCGAAATTTTTCGTCGAGAATATCCTGCTGCGACATGGTGCTCCAGGATTCCTCATCACCGACAGAGGAACGGCTTTTACAGCAGAGCTCACGCAAGACATTCTGCAATACAGCCAGACAAGTCACAGGAGAACAACTGCCTACCACCCGCAGACGAATGGTCTCACGGAGTGCCTGAACAAGACCCTCGCCGACATGCTAGCAATGTACGTCGACATCGAGCAGAAGACGTGGGATGCGGTCCTGCCGTACGTAACCTTCGCTTACAACACGGCGGTGCAAGAAACAACACAGATCACGCCGTGTAGGCTGATTTACGGCAGGAACCCGACGACGACGCTCGACGCCATGCTGCCGCACGTCACTGACGAAGAGAATGTTAACGTCGCTAGCTATCTCTACCGCGCCCAAGAAGCTCGACAGGTCGCCCACCTACGGATCAAGAACCAGCAGCGTACCGACAGCCGACAGCCGACAGCCAGGTGATCGTGTTTGGGTTTGGACACCGATGCGCCGATGAGGACTCAGTGAGAAACTACTTCGACGCTATTTCGGACCCTACAAGGTCATTCGACGTATTGGTGAACTCGACTATGAGGTCGTGCCAGACGGCATTTCGCATTCACAGCGGCGCCGCGCACGATCTGATGTGGTCAACGTGGTGCGCATTAAACCCTTCTACGGACGCTGACGAACTTCCTTACTTTGTTGTTTTCTTTGCTACGAGTGCTTTTCTTTATTAATTTCGTTTGTTTGCAGCATCGGGTCGATGCTTTTTAAGAGGAGGGTATTGACACGCGTACTTATCTTTGGAGGGCGACCACGTCTCGCCGCCTGTCAAATTTTATCGCACAGCGCAGAACGCGCCTGCATGTATCCGAAGTTTCTGGAAAGTTACCGATGCTTCTATCCGGCTGTCTGTTGTCGCGAACCTTGTGTTATCTGATTTCATCGCCTGACGCGAATGGTGTAGAACTTTGTGGAAGGCACGCGGGTCCCAACGATTTGTCTGGAACATTCGACGACTGTTCTTTAAAAGCCGACGCGCTTGACCCGCAGATCAGATTTCCGACCATCGCCGACCGTGTTCGCCGCTATCGTTGTGCTATAAGCGTAGCCTGTTTTTTGGGCGCAGGTTCGCCCAATAAAAGTTTGTTTTGTACGATACCCGTAAATATAATTTATGTTTGTCTCAGTATTGTTAGTATTTTTTTTCTTTTTTCTGCTTCTCATGGTTCATACTACACTTTTTTACACGATCTTTGATTATGTGTGCGAGCAACGTGCCGGATAAAATTTATCCGATGTTTGCCTACTACCGCAGTTCTGCGTTTGTAATCCAGTTTTGCAGCGATTATTTCTACTCATCTTTAAGGTGTTCTAGTGTACAACTTTCTTCTTTTGATGCCTTTTTACTCAATGCTCCTCATGGAGCCTGTAAGGCATCTCGAAGTAAATAAATAAATACGAACGTAATATAATTCAACAGAATGGCTTGCGTTTAATTCCAAATGAAGTTCGTAACCTCATTGTGATTATGCACTAGACTTCAGAGGAAGTTTGGAAAAGAACTTCCAATATTGTAAGACAGCTAGAGTCAATGAGCGGGTGAGACAAGATGCAAGAAGCTGCTGAAAACGCCAGGCAGAATACAGATTCGAATGGTTCCTAAAAGACTAATTAATGAAGGGAAAATCAGACATCCAACCCTTCGTAGAAATTGCTACAACCCTAAAAGACTGAGCCACTATTACTGAAGAAGGACAGATTGGGCGCTTTTTCATTATGTTTAAAAAACAGCGCTAAAAATGTGCACGAGACAACATAATACAGGATGGGACACACACGGCACTGACTTAGAACTGTGTTTATTGAAAAAAAAACACGATTGGAATTTAAAGACATGCATCCAGCTTCCGCACATGCTCGATGTGAATAAAAGCAGTCGTCATCCCAAACCCAGAGGTCTCGTGCTCACGAGTAAGATTAACAGCCTCGTTCATCCCGGTTCAGCAAACCCATTTACTTCAAAGATAAAGTTACGGAAGGCAGACTACACATCCACTCCCTTTTTCATTGCGTTAAATGCTTCCGCCACTTCCCTTGTAATGCTATTATTGTGTACACACAGAATTTTAGAAGCAGTGCTTTGTCAGGTTTGCAGGTTCATTTCTTAAAGATGTCTTATGCTCCGATAGCCTTACATTACACCGGCGACCACGAGGCAATGTGTTGGAAATGAAAAATAGTTTTATTCACATCGACCGTGCGCGCACGGTTGATGTAAGCCTTTAAAAACCATCTTTTTTGTTTTTACAATAAACGCTGTTGTAAGCCAACACCGTGTGTTTTCCACCCTGTATTATGTTGGCTGGGGTACAATTGCAGCGCTGTCTTTTAAACATGATCAAAAACCACCCACTCGCCCGATCTGCCGTTCTTCAGTTCATATCTATTAAGTGGGGTTCTGTATATGTCGAAACATTCCCTTGTAAGATCCAGCTCTTCTTCTCCGCTCATCGCCATGCGCATCTGCCGAGTACGCATTGAATCTTGGCACTGCCGTTATAGAAAGTGCCCTATGGATCTGAAAGCCCTCTCTGGGTTGATGTGCCCATGAGAAGGACACACCAAGAGAACCTGCAAGATTGTCAAGAGCGAATGGTGGCACCAGCCAAGACTATTTAAGGACGTGCTTGGAATAAAGTGCCGCGTCAAGGACCAATGTGAGAACCAGCGCATATTTTGCGACTATTGTAACACTACAGACCACACCACAGAATTTGTTTGGAACTTCGTCCACTCTTCGCTTCCCAAGGCTACCATGCGACGGCCAGCAAAAGGAGATTTTTTGGTCCAGGAAGACGTCACCGTGGATGCTCAACAGGAAAATACCCTTCGCTTGGAACCAAAGTTCTGTATAGAAACTGGTATGGAATTGGTGGAATGGAATGGAAATTCCTTTTGCCCGCAATGTGCCTTCAAAGGCCCCAGAAGTTGAAAGATCAGCATGTGTTTCTGAATGCGTAGATGCTGTAACAAGTAGCGGGCTGTCTAAGGGACAGAGCCATTGGTTTCGCTCTCTGGTAAATTATTTATCTGATAAACGTTCACGAGCGGTGCATTCGGACAAAAAGGCGTTCGTTGCAGTCACGTCTGAAGAACCTTATGCTGAAGAATGCTCGCAATACAGTCGTCAAGAATTTTCGGCCTGTTGAAAACAGCCCGACCCTTTGCAGACCGGAGGCAGTAGCTCGGCTGTTAACGTTCAATCTAGAAGCGCTAGCAAAGAAAGTAAAAAGGGCTGAGCTACCCGGTCATAAAATTTTCTTTGGGGCGGAGACGCACAAACCCTAAGTCCCCTTTAGGGCAATCGTGTCCTTGTACAACAGTTGGCAGATATTTGTTTCTACGTACACAAACAGACATTTGTCAACGCTTACTGTGGCACACCCGTTCCTTGTTCCCAATTCGGAGGAGAACGTAAAGTTCCTAATGAAGAATAACACAGGAGCATGTTCCAATTTCAGCGTGGACGTGGAAGACTTCTTCTTTTGCCTTTCGCATAACATGCTTCTGCAGTGCGTTCAGGAATGGCTTGAGGAGGAAAATGACGAGCGTTTGTTTTCAAGTGAATCAGGAATTAACACGGGATCCTGTCTGCAACTCCTGTCTTTCTACCTCAGCAATACGTAGGTTGTTTGGGAAGGCCAAAAATACGTGCAAACGTCTGGTGTTTGTATGGGTGCCAAATCAGCCCAAGTTCTAAGTTAAGTTTTTCTTAGCCGTGTTGACAAAAAAATTGTAGAAACACTTGGCCGGTGATTTTATACGAATGTTTATGCACATAGATGATTTTCGTATGCTTGTCAAATCCCTCAAACCTGAAAGTGCCCCACATAATCTCAATGTTCTTAAAGAAAACGTTTCCAGACTCAAACAGACGCATGAAGACCCAGAATATTGCATACTGCAGTACTTAGATTTAAAGCTAATCGTCGAACATGACCACCTGTGTTGGCACTACTCCCCTTGGAGAGAGAAGACTAACTGCAGTTAATGCCACTGAAAACTTGTCGAAAATGGGAGTGTAGAAGGCTCCATGGGCATGGCAGTCAAGAAGTCTTGTCATCATAAGATGAGCAGTAGTGTCGAGGCACAGGTATACCGATGCAGGGAGGCCGGTTACATAGACTCGCTCCTTGTCTCATGTGCAGGCAAAATTCTTGGGAAGTTATAGCCCCCCGAACGCGACTTGGACAGTGTTGCAGGCCGGTTGAAAGGAGTAAAAAAAACTAGCGGTAATACCATACGTTCATGCCCTCGCACCGATTAAAAAAGGACGGGCCAGATATGGTGTCAAAGTTTTGTTTTCAGCTCCTAATGAAGTTGGTAAGGTGGGGGCAGCTGTCCAAGGAACGAGAAGAAATAGGAAAGAACACAGGCTGTAAAATATAACGTGGGAGAAAAGCCCGCGCCCTGAAAGCTTGCTGTTGTTTACCAAATCCACTTGTAATGTGGACTTTCATACATAGGGAATGCAGGGCGATGCATTAATGTAAGGCTATCGGAGCACCAGAATTCTTTAGACAATAAATATTTAAACCTTGGAAAGCTGTGCTTCGAAAGCAATTGTAAACCATTCTTTGTTGACGAAAGTCATGTTTGTGTATAATGGTAGCATTACAAAGGAAGTGGCCGAAGCATTTCACATAATGAGGAAATGTAGTGGGTGTGTTATTCAGCCTTCCGTAGCCTTATGTTTGAAGGAAATGGGCTTGCTGAGCCGGGGTGAATAACGGTGTTAATCTCACCCGCGTCAACGATATAATGAGTTGGGAATTACAACTGCTATTATGAATATCGAGCATGCGCACGCTTGATGTAAGGCTTTAAAAACCATCGTGTTTTTTCCAATAAACGCAGTTGTCAGAGCCGCGTGTGTCCTATCCTCTGTAATGTCGTCCAGTGTACGTTTTTAGCGCTGGTTTTAAAGATCACTATTTCTGAATGTGCATATATTTAAAAAAATATAAATTCCGGCCAACATGGCTATTTAGCTCCATAGGAAAAAGCTAAACTTAGCTGACGTCTCTGAATGGGACATTTGTCAGCTGCGGTCCAGCAGTTGCGGTCCAAGTGTGCGCTTGCTAAAGTATTCTTCTACGTTTCACAGAATTCTACGGCCCGGGGCTATAATCTGCTGGCGAAGCTATTTGCTGCTCCATACCGCACGTGGGTGTAATCGCTACTCCTCCAGGTGCGCCCAAGCTCCGCTACGTGGCGACGGGATCGCATCCAGAGCGCCTGCGCCAGACCATCTGAGGCCTTAAAAGCTTCCGTCGGATGGACACCGGCATCAAAGCGGCAGCAGTTGCGGTCCAATTGTGCGCTTGCTAAAGTATTCTTCTACGTTTCACAGAATTCTACGGCCCGGGGCTATCATCTGCTGGCGAAGCTGTTTGCTGCTCCATACCGCACGTGGGTGTAATCGCTACTCCTCCAGGTGCGCCCAAGCTCCGCTACGTGGCGACGGGATCGCATCCAGAGCGCCTGCGCCAGACCATCTGAGGCCTTAAAAGCTTCCGTCGGATGGACACCGGCATCAAAGCGGCAGCAGTTGCGGTCCAATTGTGCGCTTGCTAAAGTATTCTTCTACGTTTCACAGAATTCTACGGCCCGGGGCTATAATCTGCTGGCAAAGCTGTTTGCTGCTCCATACCGCACGTGGGTGTAATCGCTACTCCTCCAGGTGCGCCCAAGCTCCGCTACGTGGCGACGGGATCGCATCCAGAGCGCCTGCGCCAGACCATCTGAGGCCTTAAAAGCTTCCGTCGGATGGACACCGGCATCAAAGCGGCAGCAGTTGCGGTCCAATTGTGCGCTTGCTAAAGTATTCTACGTTTCACAGAATTCTACGGCCCGGGGCTATAATCTGCTGGCGAAGCTGTTTGCTGCTCCATACCGCACGTGGTTGTAATCGCTGCTCCTCCAGGTGCGCCCAAGCTCCGCTACGTGGCGACGGGATCGCATCCAGAGCGCCTGCGCCAGACCATCTGAGGCCTTAAAAGCTTCCGTCGGATGGACACCGGCATCAAAGCGGCAGCAGTTGCGGTCCAATTGTGCGCTTGCTAAAGTATTCTTCTACGTTTCACAGAATTCTACGGCCCGGGGCTATCATCTGCTGGCGAAGCTGTTTGCTGCTCCATACCGCACGTGGGTGTAATCGCTACTCCTCCAGGTGCGCCCAAGCTCCGCTACGTGGCGACGGGATCGCATCCAGAGCGCCTGCGCCAGACCATCTGAGGCCTTAAAAGCTTCCGTCGGATGGACACCGGCATCAAAGCGGCAGCAGTTGCGGTACAATTGCGCGCTTGCTAAAGTATTCTTCTACGTTTCACAGAATTCTACGGCCCGGGGCTATCATCTGCTGGCGAAGCTGTTTGCTGCTCCATACCGCACGTGGGTGTAATCGCTACTCCTCCAGGTGCGCCCAAGCTCCGCTACGTGGCGACGGGATCGCATCCAGAGCGCCTGCGCCAGACCATCTGAGGCCTTAAAAGCTTCCGTCGGATGGACACCGGCATCAAAGCGGCAGCAGATGCGGTCCAATTGCGCGCTTGCTAATGTATTCTTCTACGGTTCACAGACTTCTACGGCCCGGGGCTATCATCTGCTGGCGAAGCTGTTTGCTGCTCCATACCGCACGTGAGTGTAATCGCTGCTCCTCCAGGTGCGCCCAAGCTCCGCTACGTGGCGACGGGATCGCATCCAAAGCGCCTGCGCCAGACCATCTGAGGCCTTAAAAGCTTCCGTCGGATGGACACCGGCATCAAAGCGGCAGCAGTTGCGGTCCAATTCCGCGCTTGCTAAAGTATTCTTCTACGTTTCACAGAATTCTACGGCCCGGGGCTATCATCTGCTGGCGAAGCTGTTTGCTGCTCCATACCGCACGTGGGTGTAATCGCTACTCCTCCAGGTGCGCCCAAGCTCCGCTACGTGGCGACGGGATCGCATCCAGAGCGCCTGCGCCAGACCATCTGAGGCCTTAAAAGCTTCCGTCGGATGGACACCGGCATCAAAGCGGCAGCAGTTGCGGTCCAATTGCGCGCTTGCTAAAGTATTCTTCTACGTTTCACAGAATTCTACGGCCCGGGGCTATCATCTGCTGGCGAAGCTGTTTGCTGCTCCATACCGCACGTGGGTGTAATCGCTACTCCTCCAGGTGCGCCCAAGCTCCGCTACGTGGCGACGGGATCGCATCCAGAGCGCCTGCGCCAGACCATCTGAGGCCTTAAAAGCTTCCGTCGGATGGACACCGGCATCAAAGCGGCAGCAGTTGCGGTCCAATTGCGCGCTTGCTAATGTATTCTTCTACGGTTCACAGACTTCTACGGCCCGGGGCTATCATCTGCTGGCGAAGCTGTTTGCTGCTCCATACCGCACGTGAGTGTAATCGCTGCTCCTCCAGGTGCGCCCAAGCTCCGCTACGTGGCGACGGGATCGAATGCAGAGCGCCTGCGCCAGACCATCTGAGGCCTTAAAAGCTTCCGTCGGATGGACACCGGCATCAAAGCGGCAGCAGTTGCGGTCCAAGTGTGCGCTTGCTAAAGTATTCTTCTACGTTTCACAGGTTGGTGCTTTTTACCCCTGGTGATAGCATAAGAGTATTTGTGACCGCAACTGCTGCTGCTGCTGCATTCGCGTTTCGCACTCTATCGTTTTTCAAGTTGCTTTTCCGTTATACCTACCAACGCAGAGTTGGCCAAGCGACTCGATGATCTCGAGGCGCAATTTCAAGGTAGATTGCAGAAATTGGTCGAGAAACTTGTTTCCGATGTGAAAGGGAAGCTGCAGGAAGCTGGATTGGATAACAGCACCCTGCGTACCCAAGTTTCTGGCATGGATGGCAGTCTGACCATGCTAAATGAAATTGTCGAGAACACGCGTACCCAGCAAGCTGAGCTATCGGCATCAAACAAGGCTCTGAAATCAGAAAATGAAGCCCTTAAAAAAAGGCTAGCCGAGATGGAACAGTATTCTAGAATCAACAATGTTGATATCAAAGGAATACCATTTACAAAGGAGGAAGACTGCATTTCTATTGTAACTGCCGTTGTCGATAAGGCGGCATGCTCTCTTGCTCCGGTCGAGATCGAGATAGCACATCTTGGGCCCACTAAATCAGGTCATCAAAATATTATTGCTAGGTTTTGCTCTCGCGCTAAAAAAAAATGATTTCCTGGCAAAGGCTCGCAAGGCCAGGATGGATACCGGCAGCCTTGGTTTCTCTGGAGAGAACGCAGGGCCCATCTTCATTAACGAACACCTTACTGCTGACAAAAAGAGGCTGTTTGCTCAGGCCTTAGCACTCAAGAAAGAAAAAGGATGGCGCTTCCTATGGACTAAGAATTGCCGTATTAACGCACGCAAGTCCGAAGACAGCCGAGTTCACCGCATTAACTGTGAAGCGGACCTTTCTATTGTCTCTTAACCTGAATCACGTGCATAATGTCAATCCGTCCCCAACAGACCTTTTATGGCTTCATACTTCACACCGTCCGAACTAGATTCTTACCTTAAGCCTCCTTGCCGATCCCTCGTACATTTTAATGCACGCAGCTTACGGAAACATTTTGATGACATTTATCATTTCCTATCATCTAGTCAGCACCACTTCTCGATCATATGTGTTAGTGAAACCTGGCTCAGCGAAACCGATAACAACTTGTACTCTTTTTCATTTTATACGCCAGAATACTGTCACCGGAGTGACAGCTGTCATGGCGGCGCAGCTGTCTTCATTTCTTCAGAGTTAGAATATTCCAGGCGTCGGGACTTAACAATTAATCAAGTAAATTGCGAATCAGTGTGGATTGAGCTGAACGCATCATTTCTCGATACTGACGCCAAATATTTAGTGGTTGGTTCTATTTATCGATCACCGTCGTCATCCTTTAATGATTTTTGTTTAGAACTAAACCATGTTTTGCACACGCTATCGCTAGAATGTAAAAACATCATTATTATGGGTGACATAAATATTAATCTTTTAGATGTTCACAATTCATCATACACTGCTTATACAGACCCGCCGTGGTTGCTCAGTGGCTATGGTGTTGGGCTGCTGAGCACGAGGTCGCGGGATCGAATCCCGGCCACGGTGGCCGCATTTCGATGGGGGCGAAATGCGAAAACACCCGTGTGCTTAGATTTAGGTGCACGTTAAAGAACCCGAGGTGGTCAAAATTTCCGGAGTCCTCCACTACGGCGTGCCTCATAATCAGAAAATGGTTTTGGCACGTAAAACCCCAAATATTATTATTATTATTGCTTATACAGATACATTGAATGGACATGGCCTCGAATCACTTGTAAGTGTACCTACTCGGCGGAATATAAATGGTCCGGATACACTAATTGACCATGCATTGTCGAATCTCATGGTTACACCTGGATCTGGTGTCATTGAAGTTTCACTCAATGATCATTATCCAATATTCGTGCGTATAAATTCCAATATTAATATTCCAGATATGCATGTTAAAAGAAAAAAATCTCGACAAAACTTCATTTGTTAGGAAAATCGCCGAAGTTAATTGGTACCCCGCTACGTCGCAAAATAATCCAGAAATCGCCTTCGAATTGTTTTGCAATATAATTTCTAACGCTACTTTCGAATCAACCACAATAACCACGAGTAAGAAAAGGTTCGCTTTTCCTCGTTGTCCGTGGATGACTGATAATCTTCTCAAACGCGTGCGCAGAAAAGTTATTCTTTATAAAAAAACAAAAAAAGCCATTTAATTTAACCCTGCTCCCTCGTTACAAGTGCTACTCGAATATTTTGCGCAGGCTTCTTAAATACGCTAAAAAAGAGTATTATGAAAAGGAAATTGACCATGCTGGCAACGATTCTAAAAAGCAGTGGAAAATTATCAATGAATTTTTAAATAGAACATCGCCAAATCCCGCCATAACTGCTATTCAAGTTGGGGAACAAACCCTTAATAATCCTTTAGCCATTGCTAACGCCTTTGTCGATTCTTTTTGCCCCGACTAGCCACGTCTCTCAGTTCACATCGACAAGGCTTATCATCGTTTGCCACACAGTTCCCCAGGAGAAGTGCGCATGACCATTCTGAGCTTAAAGAACACTGGAGCTGGTTTAGATAACTTCAACTCATCTCATGTAAAGCTTATAGCTCATCTTATCAGTGAGACACTCTCACACATAATAAATCTAATATTCCAAACTGGCGTCTTTCCTAGCTGCTTAAAGATCGCTAAAGTTGTTCCTGTTTTCAAAAAGGGTTGCAAGAACTCGTTATTAAACCACCGCCCTATATCTATTTTATCATTTTTCAGCAAGATAATTGAAAAGTTATTCGTAGTACGTTTAACTAGCTATTTCACAAAGTTCAGTATTTTGTCCTCTTATCAATTTGGCTTTCGATCTGGTTATTCAACTGAATTAGCGCTCATTACTTTAACCGATCATCTTAATAGAGCCATTGACACAGGTAAATTGGCTGGTACCTTGTTTATTGATTTTTCTAAAGCATTCCATTCATTAAATCATGACATACTTTTTGCTAAACTAAACGCTGTTGGCGTGTGTGGTCCAGCACTTTCCCTAATTCGCAGTTATTTACATGATCGAAAACATATCGTCTCTATTTCTGATACACATTCGCGTGCCAAACAAACTAACATAGGGGTTCTACAAGGCTCAACACTAGGACCAATTTTATTCCTCGTGTACATCAATGACCTTCCAGAATACATTACACATTCCAGTTGTATTTTATACGCTGACGACACAACAATTTATTCTTCTAACACTTCCTTGGAATCGCTAATATGTCACCTTAATGCCAACGTGGTTAAAATAGTTAATTGGTGCCGAGATAATATGCTCAGTATTATTGCTACTAAATCGCAATTTGTAATTTTTTCATCCGCGCAAAAAAGTGTACAGGAGAAGCCATGCATTAACATTGGTCCGACTTCGCTTCAGGCTGTTGACCATGCAACATTTCTTGGAGTTGAACTGGATAATCATTTGAAATTTACAAATGACATATCATTATTAACGCGTAAAGCAGCATATGGTATCAGAATACTAATCAAAGTCCGCCCATATTTTCCTATACATATATTAATTTAACTTTACTACGCATTTATTCACAGCCACATCTCTTACTGCATTTCTTCTTGGGGTAATACTTACGAAACTCAAATAGCGCCCCTGCAACACATATACAAAACCAAGCTTTGAGAATAATAAGTTACAGCCATTTTTCATGTAGTGCTCTGCCATTACTCCGCACATATAATGTTCTGTCCGTAGTGGATTTAAATAAATGTTGTCTTAGTGTCCTGATGTATAAATTTTGTCGAGGAGAACTACCAATTTTGTTGATATCAAAAGACCAGACCCCCCCATTTCACTGGCACTCGATTTTCACACCATAATAACTACCTCCTACCGCAACCAAGGACTAACTACGGCAAACTTACTGCAAACTTTTTAGCAACATCAATATGGAATTCACTACCACCCTCCATTAAATCATCTCCTTCCATTCATTTATTGAAGAGGAAAATTCGTCGCCACTTGTTGGGAAAGTGATTGTGTTGTATAATTTTTACGCTTCTGTAAGTCGAAGAACACTCCTCGGATCTGCTTTCCGTGTTTATACTTTGTTGTTATTACTATGACTCGACTTTGTTTGTTAATACTTACTGTCCCTAGGATTGCTACTGCTGTTGTTAACCGCATTAAGTAAACTTTTTCTATGTATTTTTTGTTGGAGGTCCCTCCTCAGTCTTTGACTATGGGACCTCCTAGAGTTACTTCTGTAAAACATTTCAAACGCTCAATAAACTGAAACTGAAACTGAAAAAAAAACTGTCTATCCCCGCGAAAATTAACTATTAAATATTATCTAGATTTATCCCTTGCCTTCACCGCTTCCGCGGTTACCAGTACAACGACCTTCAGACATAAAAAACAGGTGGATCCATCTCACGATAAATGTAAATGTTACTGCGATTAGCATTCAAGAAATGAAGCGACTCACCATATTACCACCACCTAAACGAGCTGAGTACTCTGCTTCTGGTTCCCATAAATAATACGACTTTGCAAAGGTCGATGCATTCTTCTTTTAAACGTGCAGTAAATGGACATAAATGGAGATAACAGTTCGACTTGTACATCAAAAATCGGGAAATGCTAATTTCTTAGCAAGCTCTTCGTTTGCAGCCTAATCAAACTACAGTCACGAGATTCAGAAGCGAAATTTAAGTTTTGGCTAGCCTCAAAGGATATTTCACTAATGCGCATTGCATCGGTAAGCGGTGAGGAGTAACAAAATGAAATACTTGCTCTCTTCGAAGACAGAGTACAGAACGGCAAGCGCAACTAGATTGCAGATCTGCAAAAGAACGTACATTTTTATATGTTAATTGCATTGATTACATGCTAGGGTTGGGGCCACAGATGTAATGTTTGGGCGCAAGACACACTAAATGCACGCTTGGTGCATAGATATACACGCTAGCAATTCTCAATTGCCTAATTTAGCTTGTTACTTTGCACTCCTCGCAAAACCGAGAAATTTAATTTAGTTCAAGTTTCATTCATCGCCTTCAGCTTACGTCCTCGTTATTTTTAGTGTTATCGACATTTTTGGGTCGCCTTTACGATTTTGGCGTCACATGGCTGGACTTCTAAGCGGAAATTTGATTTTTTTATGCAGAAGCAACAAATCGAAAGTGACCTTGCGTGTCCTTCCTAAAACAGTTTATATGCAAACATTTGTAATAATAAAACATAGCGATGACACCAAATTGCATACGAATGCGGTTTGCAATACATTTCGCACATTTTCCAATTGAACAAATCATTACCAACAGTGAAATTTCATCTACCAACGATATATCGTTGCACGGCATTGCGGTGAATGCATAATTCAACAGCTAAAGTAAAAACAAAATGAGTGGAAAAAAGCAAACCATAATTACTCGTCCTGTAATCTTAACGCCACTGAAAATAAACTTCCAGCATTTCTGCAACTGCACTGATGCGCAGAGCTCGAAATAAGAGAAATTTGCTGTTTGCTTAAGCTCGACATTTACCTAACTCACCTATTCCTTCTCGCAATATTATTCCTAATCAGAAGTATCTATGGAAACATTGCCACATTAAGCGTTAACCCATCAAGAACAAACCTATTTTCTGATCTATCGGGTTAGATGTCAATAACGTTTGTCGGCCATCATTTCAACTTTCATCGACCGAATATACAATCGCGGTTACGAATGCTTAACACAGTTTTCTGCATATTAGGGTGTCATTCATGCTAGTAGTTATATAAATAAATTTTTCCGTATCATGGATTGTCAAACGTTATTTAGGAGGTCTTGCTGTATGCTCCGGAAATGTTCCCCTTTTAGCAGTTCTCAAGGCGAGTTAACAAACCTTCTATGAGCGGGTATTCCCGTTATTATGAACCTGTCATCAACGAACGTGTCCTTGCGTCATGAATTATACCCACATTTTGTTTTTGTCAGAACGTACGCCACCTTTGGTCGTTGCGTACCGAACTTGTGATGCCTGCTCGGGGGCTGATCATCAAAGAAAAAGTCAAACGCACTTGCTACAACAAAACACACTTCTCTTTTCTCGCACGCATCGAGTGATTTGAACCACCCTGCCGTTGCAATTGTATCAGTTTTGTCGCTCGTTGTCTCCACACTTGAATAATAATCCGCAATCGCTTGATACATCTTTTCATTTTGCGTTAAGGTGAGTTGCGATATTTTTGTTTCTTCGATATCCATTTTGTACTTATGACTTGCCGTAATACAACGTGATTTGTTTCATTTTGTAATTGATCATTTTTATATTGCTTCACCCAGCCCTGCCTAGAATGCCTTGCCTGCATGGCATTTCGTATACGTGAATTAATCAAATATGCAACAATTTCTACTAGTTCACTGTAGTGAGAACGGCAGTGCTATTACTATGCGATGGCGCAAAAAGTTATGCGTAGAAACTAACTCAGTCCGTTGCCTGACTAGCACTGTATGGGAGTAACGTGACTCAGAATGAACGAATGCCTGGGAGTGACACGCCTAATAGAACGTATTGTTGGGCTAGGTGGTCCATATCTTTAGGCTAAAGAAACGTGGAACCTAGTGTGGACAAAAGGTGGACTCAAGACGAGCGTAAACTCGCTATTGCTCTAAGTTCGGATCTTAGAGCACAAAGAAACAAGGAAGACACCACGCATGAGAGGCCAGGAAGAAAATGTCCTCTTGCAATGCATACGGGAGAAGCTATCAGTGACAACTTTATTTTTAGACGCATTTATTGTCTGCGGCGCGAAAGCTTCGGTGTCAGAATAAGAAAACGCTTTTGAAGCGCAGGACTGGCCTTAAAGGTCGAAGGCCCGCGCGGCATACGCGGCACAGTCGCAGCGTGAGCGATAGAGCGGCTCCACAGCAGTTGCATTTTCGGCTGGACGCTCTAGAGAGTCTTCGCCGCGAAGTCTCGTCGCATCATTCTCGCGAAAACGATCTGAACTGTCCACCCGGCGTCGACGGCGAGTAGCCGCTTGTGCTGCCCTCTGCACCACGGTCGGATGAGCCCGACGTTGCCAGGCTCCCGCTGCACGCGTAGCTGTACGATTCGCTTGTTCAGCAGGGGTTCACACCTTGCGAGTTTATGCCCTAACGCGTACCGAAAGCAAATACAGGCGTCGAGATTACGAGGTGCACATGTCACATCCGTTGATCTTCCCACGACGCGATGCTGTTGATGATGGTTTACTGGCATCCCCTTTAAAAGAGGGCAGCGAAATATAGCCTTCTAGCCTACTTGAGTAGACCAGATCTAGTTAAAGGCGACATGGAACTGCTGCTTGCAACTGCTACATATCAGGACACCTAGTCGTATAGAAAGCTACTGCAATGCACAGTTTGCACGTATCGACGCTATGTGGCGTGTATTTCCCAGAGCCTGACAAGGGGTACGATTCGATACTGATAATGCTGCTGCTGCTGCTGATGATAATTTATTGCGATCCCACTTTAAAGGGTGCGCCGACAAAGTGTAAACTAGTCTCATTGATTTAATCATGTATGGTATACATATTTTCATTCTAGCATTTTTGTATACATCTAAACATCTATTTCCTTCCATAAGACAATCGACTTATTTCTTGGCCAGTCCTCCATAGTGAGACGAAAGCGTGCTTCATAGGAAACAAAAACTACTTTTTACACCTACCAATGCAAATGCTACGTGTCGTGCCACGTGGTATAATAATATGCTATGGCAATAGAAATTGCTAACATATCGATGCCATGCGGCACCCATCTCGCATCACGTGACAAGTGGCAAGATAGGATGCTAATGATGATGAATAATATTGTTGTTATCATATATTAGCGTCAACTTTATGCTGTACATGTTTTTGATTCTGGCATTCTTTAGACACCTCCTTAATCATTTTTTTTTCTCCTGAAGGCAGTCCATTCATTTCTTGGCCAACCCCCTATACTGGTGAAGGAGCCTTCCGATGGCTGCCACAGACAGCGGCGGTGGACAACGTCCCCAAACGAAACGACTATTAGAATGAACCGACAATAGCTTATGCTGTAAAATGTTGAAATTTCGCATGAAAGGCGAAGCAACGATCGCGATAGCAAATTAGCACAGAGCTATACGAAGTAAGGATGGTAAGTGTATCGGCCGTATAGATTTGTAAACATTTGCCCACTAACTAAATTAAGAAGCACGGCACCGCGCATGCGCAAGAAAATATGGACACATCTCGCTCGATGACCGCGCACACTCACTGTCAAAACGCTGGTGTGAGAGACAACGGCAGCAGCAGCAAGTGAGTTGACCATCGGGCTGCCGCTTGCTTCAAATCGAACTAAGCGGCGAAAACACAGGGCACGCGAAGCTATCAGTGCTTGGCGCACTCAGTCCCCATTCCAGATTGCTTTCAATATGATGCGCACCCGGCCGCCGCCGTAGCCGTAATATAACACCCCCCTCCTCCTCACCCATCGGTGCCTTGCGGGCGACAGAAGGTAGCGCGCTTCCTCCACGCTTTGCTCCCTTGCGCGCGCGGGATTGAGCCACCATCGTCGGCTCACACTCAAACGCTTTTAGTCGCAGATAACGCGTACAGCACGCGGCTACGATGTTATCGTGATCGGACTTCATACGAACATTACGGCGACGCAGATGGCAGAAATGCACCTGCAGTGTCCATGTAATATATCGCAATATGTGCGAGGAAAAAAGCTTGCATCAAGTAACGTGCAAGCGTGTCTCCGTTCATGCTCAGAATTCTACATTAACCAGAACGACCAATGGCTGTTGTTGGTGCCCACTGATTGCGAGCTGCGTGATGACTTGGCGTTTGTCGAGTATGAAAATGAGCGAAGGCATTTGGTTCAAATCAGTTTTGGGACCACTGGCGTGTCGGTGCGTGGCGCCTAATAATGCGCGTCTTTTCACATTTGCCGCGCTACCCGTAAAGCTGGTTAACAAAGACACAGCATGGTAAAATCTAATTACAGCTATTAGGCCGACAACGTTGATCTGGATAAAAACTTCCAAATTTCCTGCAATATTCATGCGTAGCAGTCAGGTTATATCAGACAGAAAAAATATACTGATGGCCAAAAATACTGAAGAGCTTGCACTGTAGATCTCATTATCGTATATTGTACAAGCCTTATGTAAGAAGCCTGGCTAAGGCTAGCTTGGCGAGGTCATGTAATAAACCTACCAGTTTCCCACGGGTCTTTTATCTCATATGAACCTATTTATTTATTTAGTTATTTACAGGATATTGCAGGCCTTAGTCTTAGACCTTGGGCAGGAGGGCACCGCGCGATACACAGATGAACAAAACCAACACACGAAAAATAAACAGCAAAAACCATTACAATGATTCAATACATTGGAATAGACATATTCCCTGATCAGCACGATCCGTACAGAGCATTCCAACGAAAAAGCTTCACAAAATTTCAATATATTTTCGAACACAGTTATTCGCTGAGCCGCACGACCTGTACAGAGCATATTGATAACAAGGAGTAAAAAAAAAAAGAAGAGTCGCATTCATACTGGTATGCTGAAAGACATCGCACATGTTCGGTTGTTCGAGCAGCAAAAATCTACAAAGATTAATGACAAACAAGCAAAAAAGTTTAATCGTTCTGGAAAAAATGCGTGGAAACTTTTCCGAGCTAAATTGCGGTAGGCAAAAGCCTTTCTATGACTGCCTCGGTTGCTGCAGTCTGAACTGTCCTGTTTGATTGAAATGCACTGTGATTCATTCATTTATTGGCTGATTCTACTGGTACTTGTTCTTTTGTGAATTCCGTCTCTGCTTGAAAGTTGTCGCGGGGGAAAATGTGTCGTTGACGCTTGAGTCCCCCTCGTAGTGCCTTATTGCTGTTGCTGCTGTTACTGGAGCTTGTTCCGAAGGCATTGTTGTCGCTTGCGTTCTGCCTCTTTAGCCTTCGTCCCAGGAGACCGGTTCAGTCACTTCAGTCGCATCCGTTCACAGGTTTTCAACCTGCTTGTGTTGGGAGACTCTGGAATACGCTGTTCCTCTCCACTGTAATGACGCTGAACCTGCCGCGACTTGCGCTTTCGTTCGGGAGCGTGAGCGCGCTTGATTGCTGGAGAAACGGGAGCAGTGCTTCGGGGACATCCGACTGACTGGGCTAGCGAAGAGCGTCTGCCGACGCCGTTTTGGATCGTGAGGGTGGCGCCATTTACTGGGCGCATGCGCAGTACGCGCATCACTCCAGTGACGTCTCGAGCGCACCCTAGCGGAGTGTAGGCGTCGACGGAAACGTCAGCAGTACGGCGAAGAATTCGCCACGGACACGTGCAGTGGTGCCAAACGTAAGCTTGGAGGTTCTGGTGGAAGAGTCACTGCGAAGAGCAGTGTAGATGACAAGTATAACGAAAGAAAGGCGCTCGATCCATAATGAAGGAAAAGTCGAAGCTTTGAATGAAGCCTTCAATTCGCGGTGAAAACGATCTGTGATCGCATTGTATATCGGCTGGTTAGAGGTACTCTTGATGTAGTTGATGCCGAGTAGCCGAGATAGATTGGCGAACAATGTTGAGTCGAAGTGGCGACCACGCCCAGTGTAATGGTGGATGGGACACCGTAGCCGCTAATCCAGAGTATGATGAGTGCTCGAGCTATCGACTCCGCTATTATGTGAAGGAGGGGCATCGCTTCAGGCCATCTGGTGAACCTGTAAGTGCAGATTAACAAGTAGCGATGGTTCCCGCAGGAAGGAAGGGGGCCAACAATATCGACGTGTACATGGCTGAAGCGGGCGTCTGGTGCCGGGAATGGGCCAAGAGAAGTCGCAGTGTGGCGACGTACATTAGACTATTGGCAGTTGAGGCACGCGCCTCACTAGCGACCAACGTCTATGTTGATACTGGGCCACACATAACGAGAAGTAACGAGCCGCTGTGTTGCACGAATGCAAGGATGAGCCGAAGTATGGAGTTCATCAAAGACGGCCAGGCGGTATGGACCACGCACGTAAGTAGCGTACGTGTGCTCTACGCATCACAAACGAGGGGGACGTTGCAGTGACGAAGAAAGATATCTTCAAACACCAGAGAGGTAGCACTCGTGTGAACCAGCTGGAGCTCGGCGTCAGCACTCTGGGCGGTAGGCATGGCTGTGAGGTCGATCACTGCTCGGCCATGGTCCGTTGCATGGATGGCAGTGCGACAAAGTGCGTCGACAACGGCACTGGATTTTTCACTGACGTGACGAACGTCGCTGGTGTTTTCAGAAATGTAGGCGAGTTGTCTCATTTGAAGCGGCGCGTAGGAGGAGGTGCTGGACGCTGGGGGGGGGGGGGGAGGGGGGTTGAGTCGGTGATTATGGTGGGCAAGGATTCGGAAGGAGCATCCCTAGAGAAATTGTCGAAAGTGCTTTACAGCCAAATAGATAGCAGGCAACTCTTGACCCAACGTGCTGTAGCGGCGCTCGGGGGGTGCAAGCTTCTTAGAAAAGAAGCCAATGGGCTGCTAAACACCCATAAGAACTGCTGTAACACTTCGCCGACAGCGGTGTTCGATACGTCAACCATATAAGATGTTGGGGCGTCGCATTTGGGATGAACAAGGGCTGTCACGCTGGCAATGGCTTCTTTGATGCCTGTTAACGCGTGGTCAGTGGTGTCGTTGGAGGCCATTGAAGTAATCGGTGTCTGAGGCTCCAGAGAAAGTGCAGAGGCTGCAGTAGATTAGCCCAGCGAGGCAAGAAGGAATGGGAAAATTTGGCGAACCTTAGAACTTCACGCAATGGCCGAGTGGTGGATGGCTGAGGAAATTCACAGATGGCTGTAACGCAGGTCGGGATTTGACGAATGCCACGTGCGTTGTTGTGATGGCCGCGGAAATTCAAATCTGCACCGCCAAACATTATCCTTGGACGGTTACAACACCTAACTTGCTCAGTCTTGCAAGCACTTGACGTAGATGCAGCTTACGAGCTTTGGCGGTGGTGCTGTAGTCAAGCATGCCGTCAAGATTCCGAAAGCAGCACGTCAAACCGCGTAATACCAGGTCAACGAAACGCTGAAAGGTCTGGCCAGTATTAAGAAGAAAGAACGGCATGCGTGGATTTTCAAACATGCCTAAATATTGCTATAATGGCGGTCTTCATAATATTTGGCGGTTGCACAAGAATCTGGTGGTAGGATTTCACCTGGTCGACCTTGATAAAAATCTGGAATGGGAGGTATTGGGTACCGGTGCAGGACCGTGGCCTGTGGACAGCCCAAAATTTGCCGCAGGGGCGCCAGTCACCAGTCTTCTTATCCACCAAATGGAGCGACGATGCCCGAGAACTAGAGGGGAACGTATGAAGCCAAGGTCATGCATGTGTTCAAACTATTTTTGGCGACTACAAGATCCGGTACGAGGCAATGAGCCCGAGCAAGCACAGGAGGACCAGTCGTGACGATATGGCATTTGACGTTGTGAGGGACTGAGGACTGAAAGGAGGGGGGTTGCAAGACGTCCGGCAACTGGAAAAGGACAGCTGACCAAGGGTCAGGAACGCCCATGTGTGCCTGGAGAAGCCGGAGAGGTATAGTGCGACAGGAAGCGCCTTTTCAGCTCGTCTCAGAGTTCAATATGCGACTGTGTCGCACGCCGACGACGAGCTTGTAGCACTAAAGAAAGTCAACGGCGAAAACTGGCCTCCGCGCAATCGCGATGACAAAGATCCCGTGAAAGATACGTCTGAAGCCTATGTCAAGGGTCACCGAGTTTTTGCTGTAGATGCGGATGGCCGGTCCGTTGACCACGGTGAGAGGAGGAGAGTCGGGAGGGTGGTGGCGCTCAGCCAACGTAAAAGGAACGACTGAAATCTCTGCGCCAGTGTCTACGAGATAGCGGACTTTGGTGACACGGTCGGGGGGGGGGGGGGGTCATGTGGAAAAGACAGTATCTGGGCCAGGAGAAGCGGTCGCCGTCAGTGTTCGGCCCAACCACTCCCGCGTAGGACCAAGCCTGGCGACACTGGTTTCCGCGGCAGCCACAACGACGGTGGTACCAGTACAACGTAACGGGAGGACGAGAACTGAGACCAGATAGACCGGGCTCGGGCAGTGAGGTCGTGACGAAAAACGCGGCAGGCGTGTTCGAATGGCAGCGACCTCAGCTGTCAGTCCCGCTGCCTGTGGTGTAAGCTCCTCGTTAGGTCCGAGGAGACGCGCTTAGCTATGGCCAGCACCTGCTTCGCGTTACGGAGGGTGGGGAGGGCGATGAGGTATTGTCATGAAGGGAAAACCGACTTTCATAATCTTGTCGGCCGATTGAGCCATAAATTCGAGGATCGAGGGTGAAAGTGGGGTTGGGATCATGTGCAGCTGCAGTTGAAGGCGCTGAAAGAAATCTTCCCGGAGAAGTTCGGTGTCGGTTGAAGGAGCCAGTTCTACAGGCAATGCTTGCATGCGGTGCAATAAACCCGTAGGTTAGCGGTCGCCGAGCTCCTCCAATATAACACGTACCTGCAATCAATACCACTCCGTTTCAGTGGTGCGCTAGACGATCGTCGCCTTAAGGTGGTCATAGGGGCGGTCCATGGGCGGAGAGCCTAGAACATCGCGAACAATCGCAGCATTAGTAGGTAGACGCCCTCCAATGACTTGGTCACACATGATGAACTGCGAGGAGGAGGAGGAGGAGGAGGAGGAGGAGGAAGTAAACTTTATTGCTCTAGAAAGAGCAATCAGCGGTCAAGCCGGATGTCTTCATCTTCATCACCGGCCTGCATGGTTTGCGCCCCTATTCTAGGGCACCACTGAGCGTGGCTGCTCGTCAGGCATGATTCACCAGCCTCCGTTGGAGGCTAGTGTTGCCGCTGGAGAGCACGCTCTCCCATTACTCTGCGCACGGATTTTATATTTTCTGGAATGCCTTATTCGTATTGCACTCCCATGTGATGTGATAAAGTACGGGCATTGCGCCACACCACGGGCATGCGTCCCTGTATTGACTTGGGAACATTTTGCTGAGTATATGTAAATTTGGACAAGTTCCTGTCTGCAGCTTTCACCAGTAAACTGCCTGTTGTTGAGTGAGTGTATTGTGGGGCGGAGGATATCTGATCCTCGTCCCTCTATGGTAACTGAGTATGGCAGAGTATGTTGGGATCACTATTATGAAATCTTCAGGATCTCTGTTTAGGTCCGCTCGGTTTGTTTGCTCGCGAGCGATCCTATCAACCCTTTGGTTTCGCTCAATCTCAGTGTGCCCCGATACCCAAAAGATGGTGTCTAATGCGTTTCTTCTGTCGGCCAGCGCGGAGGAAGATTTGAATCGCTTTTTGAACGATTCTGTCGTTAATGTAGTTTCGGCATTCTTTTTTGGAGTCTGTTAGAATTATAAGGGATCTATTTGTGCGGTAGCCCTCCACAGCTGCTAGAGCAACAACTATGTCCTCTCCCTCATTTACCGTACAATCCTGTGCCGACACGCAAGCGATTTCCCTATAGTCCGAGTAAATTACTGCCGCGACGACTCATTGTTCTGTTTCCCTTCGTTCTCGACGATATACCGCGGCGTCCGTCTATACCGTGTTCGCCTTAGTTGCTAGGTATTTTTCTACATATTTTTCCCTAGCGTTCCGCCTGGCTGTGTGTAAATTCGAGTCCATGCTTCTTGGCAGAGACCTTACCTTGATGGTGCTGCGATACTCATCGGCTAGGTTTGCCGTTCTTTGTTCTTTCCTTTCAATTTCTTTGTGACCTAGATTTTTATGAGCTTTCTGCCCGAGGTAGTCTGCTGGAGTCTGAGTAGCTGCGACCCTAGTTGCGCTTCTTTGAGCTCTTGGAACATGTTGTGGAGTCCGAGGGCCAGCAGCTGCTCTGTCGAGGTGTTGGCCGGCAGGTGGAGTGCTGTTTTGTATGCTTTCCTTATGATGGCGTCGGCCTGACCCCGTTCGCCTTTGTTTACATGTGTTGTAATATGGGAGGGCGTACGTGATCCGGCTGGTTATGAGGCTCTTAACCAACTTGACCGTATCTTCCTACTTCATTCCACTTCCTTTTTGCGAGACGCGGGTGATCATACGTGCCACCTGTGCTGTCGCTTGCTTGAGTAGTTTATGGTGTGTGTGCAGCGTTGATTGCTCTGCACCCACATTCCCAGAAACCTGACGGCTTCTTTTTCTGGTATCTTCTTTCCTTCTATGGAGACGCTGATTTGTTCTTCTGAGCGTTTTCCTCTTCTGACTCTCAGAAGCTAGGACTTCTCCGTCGAGCAGGCTAGGCCTCTTTCCCTAACGCATTCTTCCACGCATCTTGCTCCGGCTTGTAGCCGTTCTTCGTTTTGCCTGACCGAGCCTCTGGTTAGTCCAGACGGTGATATAGTCGGCATAAATGGCATGATGCATGCCGTCGATCACTTCCAGCTTCCGGGCTATCCCAATCATTGTAATGTTGAAAAGGATCAGCGAGATATGGGAACTCACGCGACGGAACGAGGATTTGATGGTAAGGAACCAAAGTTCCGAGTCCGACCACCAGACCTCGGAATCGTGGGCTAGCTGCGTTGACGGCAGCACTCGATCGGGATGATTCGAGGCCATGATATTCTGGGTAGAAGACGGACTACAATGACAGCGGGGCTCAAGCACCTCGCGGCGATAGGGCCAGCGAAGCGGCTGATGCGCCCGGAACGATGACGTGAAGTCCGGAGTCATTGATTTCTCTGTGAAGAAAAAAACAGAGAGAGAATGGTGCCTTGTGTGCACAAATTATATTTTTAGCCAAAGCTCCCGAAGATAGCGCAAGGCGGAGCCGATCCACGGCGGAGGTGAAACAGGCGTTAAGCATTCGACCATACGTGGGCCAATCCCAAAGATGATGCAATGCCGGGCCGACCCGCGGCGGAGGTGAAGCAGGCGTTAAGCACTCCCCATACTTAGGCCGATCTCGAAGATGGGGCAATGCCGGGCTGCCCGTGGCCGAGGTGAAGCAGGCGTTAAGGACTCCCCATACGTGGGCCGATATCGAAGAGGGTGGAATGCCATGCCGACCCGCGGTGGAGTTGCAGTTCGCTACTAAGGGGCTCACATACTCAGCTTCGCTGGCCATCGTTCTTCAGGGAGGGGAAGGGATATGAATTTTTATGCGAAGCATACTAGCCGCACAACTACGCTCTTCCTTGCTGCGCTGCGCACGGCCGCGTAGCTACCATGTGACGTCATAACAGCTGCAAAGCGGACGCTTAAGCTTCGCTTCAAGAGTGGAACGCGACAGCGTTCCCGTCGACCCGCCAAGGGGTGTAAGACAATGGTCTACGGCACAGTGACGACGCGCCCCGCATCGCACGCGGTGAGCGTCGAGCAACGCAGCGTTCGGCGCGACAACGAAATGTGCGCCTGAGCAAGCGACGCACGCCTGAGCGGATGCCGACGACACCGGCTTTTCTGCGACACGAGCTCCTTCACGTTGTCGCGTTAAAATAAAGGCAAGTATGCTTCGCATCCTGGGCTTAACCTTAGCTAAGCCACAGCCATTTTTTTCGTTCGAAAGCTGGTGAAAGTTACGGAAGTTATCAAGTGGTCCCGGAAAATTAAGAAAACTGACATAATGTTATCAACCGCTTCGAGTCGCTTTAACACCTTCGCTTAAAAAAAAAGCAAGATATATGGGTTTTCTTTACACATGTAGCCAATGCAGGCGTTCTTTTTTAATGCCTTATTAGACAGTTTCACCGTTGCGTACGCAGATCCGCTGGCTATTTCACTTCATTTCATTTCATTTTATTACCTTAAAAACCCCTTGCGGAGTATTCCATAAGGGGTGGATGATACAAAAATACAGGAGGTTGCCGGCTATGTTATTTTACAGACAGAATACTCGTTACTTCTTCCACGAAGGCAGAAGAGGTGGTGACTGCAGCGACGTGGTGGGGAAGGCCGTTCCAGTCTTTAGCTGTACGATGAAAAAATTATGGCGAGCAGGTGACAGTGCGCGCGCTAAGGCGAGCAACATTTTGTGGGTGGCCTGTGCGCAGCGATATGCGTGAAGGTGGTGCAATGTAAAGTGCGTGGCGAAGCGAGCTGATGTAGAATTTATGGAATAATGATAAGCTCGCGATACGGCGACGGTGCGCTAGTGTGTCCAAACCAGACTCTACTTCTAATGGTGATACGCTGATATCATATGAGTATGTCGAGTGAATCTATCTTACGGCGCGGTTCTGTACGGACTCTATTGCGTTGCTGTGGTAAATCTGGTGAGGATGCCATATAGGTGATGCGTATTTGACTTTTGGCCTAACCAGTGTTTTATATGCTAGTAGTTTTACCTGTTGAGGAACATTGCGGAGGTTGCGTTTCAGAAATCCCATGGTTTTTCTTAGCAGATAATGTGATGTTAGTTATATGCGAGCACCAGTTTAAATCATGCGTGATCGTAATGCCTAGGCACCTAATAGATTTTACAGTGTCGATTGGGATGTCATTAATTGTGTAGAGAAAGTCATGCTGATTACGGCTGCGGGTAATTGATAGATTTGCATTTATTATTGTTTAGTACCATTGACCATTGATCACACCAGGTTGTAATGTTGGTCAGGTCATATTGAAGATAAATGCAGTCATCACTATAAGTGATAGTTCGATAGACAACGCAATCAACTGCAAACATACGAATCTGGGAGGAAACATGCAATGGAAGATTGTTAATGTATATTAGGAACAGGAGGGAACCTAAGACTGAACCTTGGGGTACGCCTGATGTTACGGGAAGAAATTCTGAGGTAGTATTGTTAACACTGAGGGACTGTGATCGGTTACTAAGAAATTATTTTATCCATGTTAGGACATTGGGGTGAAGGTTGAATGAATGTTTGGTTGTTACTGGCGCAAGGGCCAGGTATGGCCAAAGAGCGCCAAGCCAGTGTTGATGAATTCGCAATGTAGTTGTGAGTTCAATGATGTTCATGAGACGTGGCTGTAAAGGGGCCTTAAATGTAGTCGCTCTAGAGTGCGTAAAATCTATCTGTTATAAGATTATGTCGATGATAATGACATGTTCTATGTGCAATAAAATCTATCGTGAGAGAATGATGCATTATAAAATATATATGAGATGTTAAAATTACCTGGAGCACTACTGCCTCGCCAGAGCCCTTGAAACAAGAGCCCGGAGGCCTGTGCAATACAGTATGGCTATCACAACGGCATCCTCTCTAGAGAGGAAGCGCTACGAATGTACGGGACTAATAACGTGTAGGACAACATATCTGAGGTGCCTTCACATGTGCCGTGTCTAGTGTATTGGCTTCTGCGTCGGGCTTTGCGAATGCCCCACGCCCACTTGCCGAATGCCATTCATTGAAGCTTTGCTACACATTCAAAGTCTGCCTTTCTCTTGCGAAGGATTCCATGGCCGTGTTGAACTGGGCCCCTGGTATGCACGCGACTCAATTGCTGCGCGGACGAGGCGCCTGGTGGTCCAGCGGCGGTAACGATCAATGGTCCAGGGGCGAAGACACCGAGGACGAGAGGGAGATACCCATGGCGCCAAGAGGGTACGTGATGATGATGATATGTAGTGTTTAATGGCGCAAGGGCCAAGTGTGACCAAAGAGCGCCAAGACAATGGTGATGAGCACTGAATGGACTAATGGCTGATGTGACGTGGCTGTAGAGAGGCCTAAAACTGAGAGCAAGAAGTTGCATAAAATACACAAGGAATAAAAATGTGAAAATGACTAATGTAGGGTATGTTATAAGTATAGGATGTACAACAACGGTGTAATAGCGTTAGATGAATAAAAATGAACATGTGATTGTTGTTGACGAATAGCAGAACAGCCTCAGCGGTTCCCTTGAGTGCAAGGGCCTGGAGGCATCTGCTATAACATAGGTTGAAATCGCAACCATGGCCTCTCGCAAGAGGCCGTGTTACGAATTTCTTGGACAGAAAACGTGGAGCGTGTCAACGTCGTTTAGAAAGGCTAAGGTAGACTGCATGTGAAATAGCGGTTCTCTGCCTAGAAACAGTGCCAGGTGAAGCGGTATATACTGACTGTATGCTAAAGGGAAGTGTTTTTTCCTCTCGACTTGTGTTTCGCGGCATTCTAGGAAGACATGTTGAACACTGAGTGTCTCCCCACATCTACTACACATTGGACGTTCACCGTCGCTCAACAAAAAGCTATGTGTACCGTAAATGTGCCCTATTCTGAGACGACAGAATAGGACTTCACTTCGTCTGGACTTGGTCAGTGATGGCCAGTATCCTAAATGTGGCTTAACTATGTGGAGTTTATTAAGGGTTTCAGCGTCCCATTTATGCTGCCAGTAGTTTCTGAGTTTTTTCCGCAAGTATGGCTTTAGGTCTGAGACCGGAACGGCTACGGACATGTTGCAAGCTTTTGTGTCTAAGGAGGTAGCAATTCGGTCTGCCAGGACGTTACCTTCAATACCTCTGTGTCCAGGCACCCAGCATATCGTTACATGTTGGCCAGATGCATAAATAGTACAGAGGAGAGAAAAAAGATCTGCAATTACTGGATTTGTGTGGTTGGAGCATGACATCAATGTTTTCACAACGCTTAATGAGTCTGTGTATATGACCGCCTTATGTAGTTTTAACTGTTTGATGTGTTTCGCAGCCGACCACAGTGCATATGCCTCTGCTGTAAAGATGCTTGTTTGAGGGTGCAGAACATCGGACTCGGAAAAGGATGGCCCGACGGCTGCATATGACACGCCAGCATGTGATTTAGACGCATCTGTGTAATACTCTGGACACGAGTATTTAAATTGTAATTCCAGAAAATGCATATGAATGTGCGCCTCTGGAGCACGCTTCGTTACCTCCACAAATGACGTGTCAAAGTCAATAATTCGCCACAACCACGGTGGAAATGGCTTCGCAGAAGCCATAGACTATTTTCATGAATAGGAACATCCATCTTCTCGCTCAGCTTTGTCACACGGATCGAGAATGGCTCTCTGGCTGTAGGTTGGTTACGAAAGAGTGTTGCAGAGGTCATATTGTTTATGGTGGGATAACAAGGATGGTTTTTGTTAGCATGTACTTTCAGAAAATAATTAAGTGTAGAATATGACCGCTGCAGCTCGAGCTACCATTCATTCGACTCGGCATAGAGGCTTTGAATCGGACTCGTCCTAAAGGCGCTGGTGGCGAGGCGGATACCAAGATGATGCACAGGGTCCAGCATCTTAAGAGCACTGGGTGTAGCTGAGTGATACACAACGGCACCGTAGTCTAACCGCGATCGTACAAGGCTCCTGTAGAGGTTCATGAGGCATTTCCTGTCGCTTCCCCATGTTGTATATGACAGTGTTTCCAGGATGTTCATTGTTTTAAGGCATTTAGCTTTCAAGTACTTGATATGAGGAATGAAGGTTAGTTTTGAGTCGAGTATTATGCCTAAAAATTTATGTTCAGTGTTGAGTGGTATGTGTTGTCCATGCAGCATAATATCAGGATCTTGTATCAAACCTCTCTTTCTAGAAAAAAGTACACAGGAGCATTTGAGGGGGTTTAGCTTGAAGCCATTTTCATTTGCCCATTGTGAGACCTTGTTCAGTCCGAGTTGGACTTGGCGCTCGCAGACAGCAAGATTACAAGACTTAAATCCTAATTGCACATCGTCTACATATATTGAATAAGACATTGAGGACGGAATGACTTTGTGGAGGGAATTCATTTTCACAATGAAGAGGGTGCAGCTAAGCACGCCTCCTTGTGGCACACCGGTCTCTTGAGTGAATAGCCTGGACAGGGCATTGCCCACTTTAACACGGAACGTCCGGTTAGTCAAGTAGTTTTCTATCATATTTAGCATGTTGCCGCGTATGCCCATCGCAGAGAGGTCTCGGAGGATTCCAAATCGCCATGTTGTGTCATAGGCTTTCTCCAAGTCCAGAAATACAGAGAGAAAAAATTGTTTGTGTATATAAGCCTCTCTAATATTTGCCTCAATGCGAACTAGGTGGTCTATTGTTGACCTACCCTCCCTGAAACCACATTGAAGGGTATCAAGTAGACGGTTGCTTTCCAGGAAATAGATTAGACGCCGATTTACCATTTTTTCATATAACTTACACATGCAGCTTGTTAGTGCTATTGGCCTATATCTACTGGCTAATGCAGGGTCTTTGCCTTGCTTATGAATTGGGATGACAATTGCTTCTTTCCATGAGGATGGAATATGCCCTGATACCCACATGGTGTTGTAAAGGGACAGAAGTGTGTTCAATGTTTCTGGATGCATATTCTTGATCATTGCATACATTATGCGATCACTACCTGGTGCTGAGTTGCTGCAGGAAATGAGAGCAGCCTTCAGATCAGCGAGATTAAAGGGACAGTTGTAAGGTTCATCTGCTGCGCATTTTCGTTCAAGGCGCTCTCGCTCTATGCGTTCCTTGAACTTTAGGAAAGTTGGCGAATAGTGTGATGCACTAGAAATATCTTCAAAATGCGTACCCAGGAAGTCTGCCTGATCTTTCATGGTGTTGCCTTGAGCGTTTACTAAAGGAAGCGGTTGTGCTTCCCTGCCCTTTAATCTGTTCACCCTGTTCCATACCTTACCCTCATCTTTGTAAGAGTTGATGCTACATATGTATCTTTCCCAGCTTTCTCGCTTAGCACCTCGTCGTGTTCTTCTGCCCTGTGATTTCGCCTTCTTGAAATTAATGAGGTTCTCCGTAGTTGGATGGTCACGAAGCAGGCTCCAAGCTTTATTTTGTTTTTTTCCGTGCTTCTTTGCATGCGTCATTCCACCAAGGCAAACGACGCTTATTGGCAAGTCCGTTAGTTTGTTTTACGCATTTTTCAGCGGCGTTAATAATAAAAACTGTTAAATATGCCACAGCATCATCCACGTTTAAAGAAGTAAAATCATCGTACTGTAAATATGTGATCTCTTGAAACATTTCCCAATCCGACGAGTCGATTTTCCATCGGGGAATCTGTGGAGCGGGATCAGCTCGTTTTGTTAAAGTTAGGAGAATAGGGAAGTGGTCACCTCCGTAAGGGTTTTTTACGACCTTCCAGTCAAGGTACGTCATTATAGATGGAGAGGCTATGGTTAGGTCTATTGATGAATATGACTTATGTGTGGTGCTATAAAAGGTGGGTTCTTTTTTATTGAGAAGAACTGCACTGGTACTTAAAAGAAAGTCTTCTATAGTACGCCCTCTTGCATCACAGCGCGAGTCACCCCATAGCGTATTGTGGGCGTTCACATCACCTGTTAAAATGAATGGTTCCGGAAGCTGATTGACTAGTATTTCAAGATCCCTTAGTTGCAAGCGATGTTCGGGTGGTATGTAGAGGGAACAGACCGTAACCAACCTGTCGAAAAGAATCGCCCTAACCGCTACGGCCTCAAAATTAGTTTGAAGGTGGAGGTGTTGGTAAGCAACTGACCTCTGGGCTATAATAGCCACGCCACCAGACACGGCATGGCCATCATCGCGATCTTTCCGGAATAATGTGTGTTGTGTTAAGAAATTTGTATTTGATTGTTTCAAGTGTGTTTCCTGAACGCAGAACAGCCTAGGATTAAATTCTTGTATTATTTCTTTGATATCATCTAAGTTGTTCAGAATGCCACGGGCATTCCAATCAATAATTTGTACAGCCATTTTATTAGGATGAGAAATGTTCCGTGTTCAGGTGTGTAGTGGCGTACTTTAGGTAACAGGACCGTCGTCTGGCCCTGTTATGGGTTTTTTGTTTGTTTTGGCGAGCTCGAGAGAGCCATGCCGGTGTTTCGGCGCCAAACGTGCCGGTGTTTTGTCCATTGCCTCCTGGGAAGCACTGGACGCCCGCGCGTGCGGGCTTCTAGTTTGTGTGTCAGACCACGCCTGGCGAGGCGTGGTCTTGAGGCCCGACGTACCCGGGGTAGCCGGCCTCTGTGTCTTGGTAGGTGGCGCAGGTTTAACTGCTTCCACCTCGGGGGCGGGGGATGCCACAGCCAACGACTCGCTGTGCGCGGGCCGGGCAGGTGGCGCAGGCCGGTGTGGCGCTGCCCCCTGACGCGTCGCATCGGCGTGCGTTTTGGTGTGGAATGGGGAGCACCTTTTTCGTGCTTCCTTGAAGGAGATGTTTTCATGTACTTTTAAGGTGATTATTTCCTTTTCTTTCTTCCAGTTGGGACAAGATCGGGAGTATGCTGGATGTTCACCTTCACAGTTTACACAGTGAGGTGTTGCTTCACATTGATCTGAGGCATGGCCTTGGGCTCCACATTTCGCACATGTAAGTTTACCACGGCAGCTCTGCGATCCGTGGCCAAATCTTTGACATTGGAAGCATCTTCTTGGATTAGGGATGTATGGTCTGACAGCTATCTTCGTGTATCCAGTTTCTATTGTTTGTGGCAGATCGCAAGTGGCAAATGTGAGGATCAGGTGCTTTGTAGGAATTTCCTTATTTTCTCTTCGGATAATGATTCATTGAACGTTAATTACATTTTGCTCTTTCCAGCCTTCTAACAGCTCTGTTTCGGACAAGTCGATGACATCTGCATCAGATACTACACCGCGTGCTGTGTTCACAGACCGATGGGGTGAAACGGTAACAGGTATATCTCCAAATGCCACAAGTCTGTTTAGTTTGTTGTGCTGTTCTTTACCATGGATTTCAAGGAGATCCCCGCTCGACATTTTGGTGACCTTATAGCCTAGGCCAAGTGCATCAGTCAAGCCTTTAGCAACAAGGAAAGGTGATACGGTTCTAGCTGGTTTTATCTGTTTTTTCGCTGTGAGCGACTTGGAATCGGGGGAAAATTTCTTTTGGTTTGAAGAGGCTTAGAATTTCATCGGTGCGTCCCCTCTTTTGAGGGTGACGATCAAGCAGACGTGGAAAAGCAGGTGTTCCCATAATATTCCGGACATTTTCGGCGGCAATGGCGGCCACCCACCATGGAGCCCAACAGGGGGACGCTGTAGCACTTAACGTGTAAGGCTGCAGACGCCAGCCGTGCACTGCTGCTATAACCTAATATACCATACCCAAGGGAGGGCACATACACAAGGTTAACCCTAGCCGCCTAGAAAATTAGGAAGTGACGGAAGAGACAAAATGATAGGACAGTAAAAGAAAGAAGACAGGAAAGAAAAAGATTGAAGAGGGGGACAGGAAAAGGCGACTGCCGATTTCCCCCGGGTGGGTCAGTCCGGGGGTGCCGTCTACGTGAAGCAGAGGCCAAAGAGGTGTGTTGCCTCCGCCGGGGGGCCTTAAAGGTCCGATCACCCGGCATCGCCTGAACCCCCAGGATCCCCCTTTCCCCTGACACGGCTAAGCCACGCACGGCTACACGCGGGAGGGTCCAACCCTCGTGTGCTCGGGTACGTGGTGTCGCAACACACCAAACGCCTGCTCACGCAGACGCCCCTGCGGGGGGGGGGGGGGTGGTGAAGGTTCAAGCGAGAAAGTTTTAATAATGAGCGTTCATGAGCTACTTTATCAAACGCCTTTGCAAAGCCAGGAAAAATGATATCGGTGAAAGTGTTAGTATCGAGATTTGAGTGTAGGTCATGAAGAAATGCAGCTAATTGAGTGTCACGTGACAGCCCTTTACGGAAGCCATGTTGCGACGGATGAAAAAAGTTACCACTGTCTAGGAAATTCATTACGTGTGAATATATGGCGTGTTCCATTATTTGGAGCAGCTTCGCAATTGGCATGCGCAGAATGCTAAAAAGAGTTTGGCGCCTTGCATAGGTGCTCGTCCAGCAGTAGCGTCGCGGGTGTTGCGCGGCTAGCGCGTCTTGCGTCGCCGAAGCCGCCAGCCTGAATGCGAATGCAGCCGTGCTCCCTCTCATCGAGACGGCACATAAGGTTTCGCAAAAGCAGCTTTCGCGTTGTCCTATTACTCCTCCAGGACAGAGCGTTAGGTACCTTTCGCCCCCATTAGTAGCGTCAGCCGTCATGTTAGATGCGAAAGGCCTAAGAGAAGGCGCCGCCATTGCCGCAATAGGGTTTGCCATATACCAGTTGAACGCCACTATAGAATTTAGAGTTCGTGATTCTTTCGCAATGTGGAAGCTTCTTCTAAGGCTCTAACCGAGAACATGCGCCTACTGTGGTGACACCCGCTCGCTTATCATGGGAGCTGTGCTCGCAATTAATCAAAGACTCTATACTCCAGCTCCCAAGTAACTTGCAGCACTGCTGAAGGTACCAGATGTGCAGAGACAGTATCTATCGTAGTCGAACATTGTTGCTGTAAGAATGTCGCACTAGCAGTGGGATAAGACAGTTTTATTAGTGCTTGTTACTTGATGCTAATGATAGGTTATAGCATTACGGGACATGCTGTGCCCTTTGCGCATGCACATCGCTCACCATGAATTACTGTGACGGTATGGTATGGAGGAAGAAAAAACTTCACCTTTGTAAGCAAACACCGTCGGTAACCTTCAGTAACCGGCCTAATGCCGGTTACGTAAGAATATGGAAGCGTAAATACGCTTCGTTCGAAATTCACGCTTGTCACTGGCTCTCCGTTCTGACAGCCAGAAATAAGGGTAAAATTTGTCAGTGCTCAGTCTTATCTCTTGCTGGGGGCAAAGCGTCAAGTATATTCTGTGGTTAATATTGAGATCGGCTGTTTGTTTTCACGTTCCTACGACTGCATACGCGGCGCTGAGTCGTAAAATTAGTTTCACTTCTTGTGCGCTGGTAGCACCGCAGCATTAGCGCTTGCTATTTAAAACAAAGCAGAAGATCGTGCCGTGTATCGCCCAAGTAACATTCAATAGTCACCTTATTCCTGCAGCGGACTGTGTGTCGTTCCTTGGAATAAAATTAGATTCTCACTTGAAGTGTACTAATGATATCGCCTTTTTTAGACAGGAAACACCTTTTGGCATAGGAGTTCTCATTATGCACGCGAATTCTTTTCAGGACACGCATTATTATAGTTATACCTCGCGTTCATACATATTCATATCACCAGTGGTATTGCTTGCTGGGGAAACACATATAACTGCCACCTGTCGTCCATTCAACGCATACAGAACTAGGCTATTCTCATAATCACCAAGAGTTCATTTTACTCAAATGCTCTCACGGTACTCCAGGCAAACTTTATACTACCTGTATCTGGCTTGCTTAAGTATAATCTAAATGTTATCTTTTCTAAAAAAACTTAACAAAACAGCTTGCTTACGAATTTGTGGACTGCAAGTTAATAATACCAACCTGACTAGGTTTGCGCATAATTACAACTTTTGATTACCTTAATATAACACTAACTATGGAAAAATGTCATCCTCGTTGTCAGCATTAAAAATATGGAATAACCTACCCCATTCACTTAAACGAACGTCATCTTTGAATGTGTTCAAAGATGAGTCAATGTTTTATTTCTTTTTGTAAATTCTTTCATGCATTATAACCTGTTCTCTGTATAGTTATCCTTTTTTATATACGTACGTTTTTGTTTGTTTTCTTTTACGATTGCATTGTATTACGCGCGTTCAATTGTTTCATTTGTACTTCCTAAATCTTTGCTGCTTTAACGCACGTTTTGTGTACATCTTCTTTGATTTCGGAACCGAGCGTCCCGTTCCAGTCATTGACTTTGGGACCCTCGTCTGCATACTATTTTGTGAAGTAGTCATTGTTTTTTGAATGGAGAATAAACTGAAACTGAAACTGATGAATGCACTGTGCAGAACACTCTATAGGCCTAATTTCTCATTTTTTACTGTCCTTAGCTGCTGTTGTACGTAAGGACAGCAGGTCCTCCTTTTTCTTTACCTGGGCTGGCTGCACGAGTGCAACCAATGTAGAAGTGGACATCTTTTTCAATCGGTGCAAAACTTTTAGGACTGACATCTAGGATCAACGCCACGCTGTCTAGAACGCACTTTTGCACGTAGGAGATGAAAGACAATGAGGACGTTGGAAACGCGAGGCAGCATTTCGTCTGCGTCTGTCGGTGCTGTCAGTACACGTGATGACGACATCGAAGCTTCGCTGCAAGGACAGTCAAACGAAGTGTGGGTGCGTACGTTGGCGACCAATAAATGTGAGCTTATAATCCAAGACTACGCATGATAAGGTCACACCATGCTGATTCGGGCTAGGAGGCTTCAGGCTCCGCGCTGTGTTCAACATATAGTGAAGTTGTCTTCATGCGCTGTGTATATGCGATATATTTACCCAGAGTTTGAGCAGATTTGTCGCTTAAAGGAAACTAGCAGATTGGCTGCTCGTGTTCATGCAAAGGCGCACACGTGGCTAGTGGGTGTAAACTCGATGTGCGAAGTGAGGCGCTTTGGCTCTGCTAACACAGAAGGCGGCACGACTTAGGTACTAGTGTAGTCCCAGTGGTTAAAGTCGCTGTGAGGAATTGCAGAAAAAAGAAGCCTATAAATGAGCAAAGCTCCATTGCGGCATTTATGTAGACTCAGCTTATGCTTACAAAGGCAAACCATTTGTTCCGTCAATCCACCGACTATTGAGCACATGTCGACAAGATGACTAGGTAGACACCGAGCAGAAGACACGGCTTGGATTAGCATAACTTGAGGGGCATTCGTATTTCCTATTCGCTAAAAAATCCCAAAACTTCTGCACCATTGCAAGAAAGTACAGACATGGAGTGTAAGAGTGTACAATGAACCTAAGCTAAATTAATTCTCCTAATATTGTTTTTACTAAATTTAATCAGGAAAGTGGTGGGCAGTTTTGGATAAAGTACGTTTACTTGGAGGATAGGTACCAATGCCGCTCCTTTGTGAAGTAAATTGCATTATTTTGAAAACGTTTTGTTATCAAATACGCTAAGCCTGCCTAAAGGATTAAGGTTTTGCCTAAATTAGGCATTTCGGCGCTTAATGCAATCACGTTGCGACTATCTGTTGCTAGGACGCTTGTAATCGTAGCATACTTACGAGGCAGGCAATTCCCAGTATCAACACTCCCATCGGCGTATCGCAAAGACACATCTTTGTGCAGGTTGTTTAGGAGCTCTGAAAAAGAAAACACAGAAAAGGAAGACTGAATCGCTTCCTTACTATTTCACAAGTTGGAAGGCATTTGTTTTGATTCCCGCCAAAAATCGTGAACTCAACTTTTTGGCTTAGTTTTTATCTTGAGACCAATATGGACGCCCTAGGCGAATTTCTGTCGTCAGCGGCGGCGTCGCCATCGTATCACACACTTTATTCAATGTACTCTTGTGACCCATGCATATCGTCGCCAAAAGGAAATTATGATTGGCCGTCGTAATCTCACCTGCGTGTGAGAGCCAGTCTTGGTTTGTTTTATAAGTGTTCATGCAAGAAAAATTATACATTAACTCAAGGCCAATTGTCATCACTGCCAGCCCCGTTGCCATGATGTTTTTATAAAGTCCAAGTTCGATAACATCGCGATCGCACGTCGTATGCTGCGGGTGCCAGTGAAAGCGTGCGAGGGTGGTTTAACCATGAAATCATGAAAGCATAATGGATGAATCTCACACGCCGAATGTAGGAATGCAGGAATGAAGACCGCTGTCTTCGGTAGCGCCCAAACCATTAAGTGGGAATTATGCTCAGGCAGCGGATGCCCGTGGCACCACTGAGTGCGGCAGCGCGAACCCTATCTCGAAAGCGATCTGTGGAGGGCACAATGTCTAGAAGAGCAGAGGGCTGATGGCTTTGTGTGTACTGCGTTCTCGCCTCTTGACGAGGAAGCGAGAGGACGTCCGAAGAACAATTCACTCGATGCTGTTGCTGGTGTTCCTCGCGACAGCGCTTTCACAGCCATCCCGCAGGATGTGTTCAAATAAAGTTCCACATCTAAAGGCGATTCCATCTGCAGGCACGGGGAACTATCAATATGGTGCTCAGGACGCCGGCCTTGATAACCGGTTTCATTTTATGTGTGTGTTTTTCTTTTAGAGCGCAGCTCTTTGGCGTCCGTTCCTGGGTTTCGCGTCGTCGTCGGTGTTGTCGGCCTCGTAACCAGCTCCGCCCCCCTTCGCTGGAGTGGGAGACGAAGGACGCGAGCCGCGAATGGCGGAGACCAATGAGAGCGGCCCCTTCAGTGACGTCCGCGCGCGATGCTGGTGTCATGCGGACCCTCCTTACGGCTCGATGCGCACTCGTGTCTGGTCTCAGCCGATCCGCTCGTTTCGTACTATCGTCTGCTCGCGCCAAAGCTCTCGCCCGCGCCTGTTTGGTTCTGTTGGGTCGGTCTCGTTCGCGCTTGTTTTGGTTGTTATTGTGTGAGATTGTTTCTTAATCTGATTGTATGCGCTATGCGAATTGTATAGTACTTTCTGGAAGCCATGCGGCACCAGCGATCACACTGGAACCTTTGACGAGTCATGTATAAACGCCGGCTCGCTTGATCCGCAGATCAGATTTTCGACCATTACCGACTCTGCTACATGTCTCTCTCAAATTCTTTGCTTCAAAATATCGCGAAATGGAAACACGTATAGAGCTGCGCTCAAATTTCGCATTAGGGAGTATCGTAATCGTCGGATAATTTTTTTGTTGCTTGCTTGTGAACCGGCGGAGGGTGCTTTTGTTTTCTCTTGCAAGAAACTTTGCAAGAAGATCACAGTGTGAGAGGACAGGACGAGTGAAAATTTCGTTTTGCCCGCTTGGCACTTCGCACCCTCCCGTTCATCGGCTTTTTACTGATAATGCTTGAAATTGCGAGTTTGTTTCTATTACCTGATTCGCTCAGTATGTAGGGTGAGGTATTGTTTATACAACATAGATTTTACATACCAGGTAGCGCTATTCTTAGACCTCCTTGAGTTCATTCAATCATTCTTTATGTACAGCATTCTTTTACAATATAGAAAAGCATTACTGAACCCATAGCCAATGGCTAGTCCCGGGTCCATAGTCAGGCTAGAGTACAAAACGCAGCATGCGAGGAAACAAAACAGCAGACGTAATACATAACAATAAAATTAACCTACATATCAGTGTACTTTTATCCTTCACGCACGCGAGCAGACAAAACATACATAATACATAACAATGAAATTGAGATGCGCAACTTAGGCAGGAATGTAAATATAAAGCAAGTGTACTTTTATCCACAGTATTCTTAAAAAAACAGTATTTTCTCAGAGAAGACATAAGGATACGGGCTTCTTTTACCAGCATTGGCAGGGAATTCCAAACAAGTGCGCCGTTAAACTCCACGAGCCTTTTTCCCGTACAGATTATGACATGGAAGCAGATTAAAACACCCTTTAGTTGCAGCTATTATATTTTCTAACACGATTTTAAACAAAGTAATAGGAAGTGGATCATTGGTTTCGATAATACTGTGAATGACCTCAGCCATTTTCAATTCATACAATGCATGCACTGGAAACACATGCAATCAGCTATACAAGTATGCACTGGATTGTGTGCTTCTCGAAGTGATAATTCTCAATGCGCCTTTTTGCAGACGGAATACAGGATCAAGGTAAGTTATGAAAGTGTTTCCTTAGACTGAATACAATAAGATATGTGACTCGGAATGAAGGAAATGTACAGAATGCGTAGGACAGGATATTCAAAACATTCACAAGCCTTAAGAAGAATATAAGATCCGTAAGCAAGCTTGGAACAAAGATATATAAACGTGAGCTTTCCAGTGCATATCTGAATCGAAGAAAGTGGCTAAATATTTGTAAGAGACTACTTGTGTAGTTTTGCACCTCGTAATATGTCCAGTGTGGAGTTGTTTCTTCCTGGAATAGAAAGCTGTATACTTAGTCCTACTAAGATTAAGAGTCAGTTCAATGGACGTGAACCGCTTAGAAACATTATCTAACTCTGCATTTATTTTCGCCTTTATAACAAGCAGACTGTCTCTAGTGAATACAAGAGTAGTGTCGTCAACATACATCAGCGTCTGTTATGCCAGTGCTTTGCAGGGAGACCTTTTATGTAGACTGAGAAGAGCATGGGCCCCAGAACGAAACTGTCTGGCACGTCGGTTAGTAGGATTTGTGAAGCAGACGTATCATTTTTAAGTATTATATGCTGCTTGCGGTTACTGAGGTAGCTTCTGAGTAAGTTCAGGATTTTGCCGCTAAGTCCTTGAGTGTTATTCTTGTTCAGTAATATCTGATGGTCAACTGTATCGAATGCCTTCTTTATGTCGAGATAGACAACGACCGGAATTTTATTCTGCTGGAGAGCCGTACCAGTAGGTGCGTCTGAGTGAGCACAGCGAAAGGAGTAGATATCTGAAGTATGGAACCGCGTTGGTATGGGCTCAGGATATTGCATTTGGATATGAATTTGTTTATGTGCATGTGCAGTTTTTTTGGTGTTGCGTTGTTCGGAAAAAACAACAAAATCTAGACTAAAATATACGCTTATTTGCCCGTTATTTCCACACAATATAACACCAGATAAGAACCTGAAGAATAGTGCAAACTAGGAATGCCACAGAAATAACTACCTCAATGACAAAAGTGATATTGGGAGACAGCGGCAAGGAATATTGCGAGGGCCTTCTTAGACGAAAAAGATAACGCACTCACTCCTCCAAATAGTGAAGTTTGAACACTGATAGTACGAGTCCCAGAAATGACGGGAACATGCCCAAGACAAGAATATAGGAGCCGTGCAAACAACGCCAGATATTCTTAAACTGGGTCGTTGTATACAACGCCATATGCGAATTTTTCTCCTTTTATTTTTGCCGTGGCATAGCAGTTGTGTTATGGAAGCGTGCGAATAATGAGAAGCCAACAAACAAATATCCCAAGGAAAACATAGGGGATATTATTTGTACTTAATAATTGAATTATAGAAATGATAAATTTATGGCAATGAAAGCGGATGAAGAAACAACTTGCCGTAGGTGGGCATACCAGCCGTAATGCGAAGAGGTGGGATCGCTCCCCTCCTGCGGCAAGCTGTTTTTTCATCCACTTTCATTGTCATTATCCTTTGTTTAAATTCAGTTAGTAAGTACAAGTCATCTTCCATATGTTTTGCTTGGTATCGTTGTATGTTGGCTTCTGATGATCAATAAAAATCGGGCCCCTTCGTTAACCCCCTTTCGACACGTGCGAAGCGAGCTAAAGTGAAGAGGTAGATGATCAGCAGACCAGTGATCCATAGCCATGGTTTCAGTTAATGTCATCTTCAATCCTGAAATCATCTAGACACAGTCGGAAAGTGGCATCAGCTCTACGCGAAAGCTTAGAACTAAATTTCGCGGTTCGTATTTTATGTCACTACAGAAACACATATTTGGATACATTATGGTCATTTGAAGACTCACTGTTACAAGGTGAACGTTGTATGTTAACTTAATAAAACTACACTAGCACAACGTGCTTTATTTATAAATCCTGATTCACAACGAGGTGCACTGAATACGAATAAGCATTCACATTGTCATGCTTTATTGCTTAGGGAAAACTGCAAATGGAGCTCAGAATATCTGCATAAAACTTCTAATTCGTTTGACTGAATTGCTGCTAAATGAAGTCTGCATAGACACGTATGAAGACTGTAGTGAAGCTAGAAAACAAGCCAACTCTCACAGCTCTAAGATAATTTCGTAATCTCTAAAAGCGTTCTCTAGATGAACATGCTCAGCCGTCATCCAGCAGAATCATGGCAGCTTCTTTTCATTATGCGCTTGGAGTCGAGCACGTCATGGCCACGGTATCGAAGAAGTATTGAACTAAAAACACAAACATTCTATTTCATCGAACCATATGTGAATCGGGGTGTTAAGACTTTTTTTAACACTCCGGAGTGACACCAAAAGGCAGAAATGACAGTTTCCCTTTAGGTTGTCCATCTTTTCTGGCTCTCATCATTCCTGCATTGTCTGCACTTCTCGTTGGAATGCTGCTTCATTTGTAAATACGCACCACCTTGCCATGTTTCGAAAGAAGGCGGACCGTTAGTACGGTTTCCAGTTTAGTGCGTCAGTGGGCAAACTAGGTGTTGGGTTAACGTGAAAACATCTGCATCGCACCCGAAGCGTGCCTTCGCGAGAGGGCAATGCGTGCCGAATACCTGAGACAGCGTAGCACGTACGTTCGTATCGTGTCCCCAGAATGGTTGCGAATGGCCGGCATTGATCTCATCGTTAGCGCCTATTAACCGGCCGTTCAGTGAAAAAGCGTTACTGCGTCATCCACCTGGTGTATATTGAAGCTAGCCATCAAGGCTATCAGAATATTTAGAAGACAGAAATAATATTAAAGGCTAGCCGCCATGGTGGCGTACTGGCCAAAGCGTTGCCTCACTAAGCCCGCGGGTGCGGGATAGAATCGCAGCCTCGGCAGCTGCGAATAACGCCCGTGTACCGTGCAAAGGGAGCACGTTAAATCATCCCAGATGGTCAAGAATGTTCCTGGAGCCCCTCACTACGGTGTGCGACATAATCAAATCGTGCTTTTGGCGTGTAGAACCACACAATTTATTATTATTATACACAAGACTCTCAAGGGGACTTCCGCATGCTACACGAGCCTATCTTCCACATTTATGCTTAAGTCCCCATTTTTCTGCTCTTCCCTTTCTCCATGAAAAATTGGGCAGGCTGGAGGACTCGGGGTTGCCACTATATATTCTCTCCTATCTCTATCTCTTTTTCTTACTCTTTCCCTCAATAAAGATTCGCTTCACATGGATTCCAGGACTGGTGATGAATCTGCATAATGATTTGGTAACTGCGTGAGACCTGAACAACAAACAACGGGCAATACTTTAGTGCAGGGCCTCAGTAGCATCGAGTTTTCGTACTAAATAAATTTGTGCTATTCTCCTCTAACTATTTCTCGGTTATGAAAATTGAATCGAAATGGTTCTAGTTTCAACCGCTATATTTTGGCTACGGAGTTGAACCGGTACTTAGACGCTGTCGGTGACCCAAACGGATCAACCGGATGCAAAAGATTCTGGTTCAACACTAGGCACAACGAGCCATTCGCATTATGTCATGAATGCCCGCCAAACATGTCTTTCATGTTCATATTTTGGCGTGCATGTAAGTCACTCTTGTTGTACAGTATCAAACGTGTCACGCATACTTTCCTTGACTTGTCATCCCTATTTTGACATAAATGCCACGAAATTCACGTCAAGTTTGTCGTGTTGTTCGCACACGTCATAAATGTCTTGTGTGCATTTCATGTGATGCATACAGTGCAAATCGGGTCATGTGACACGTGTAATCATTTTTCGTGCCATTTATGCCTACCATTCGTGACGTTATGTTACAAAGTCCAATGTCATGTTACGCATGTCTTTAATAAGAGGTCACACAATTCATTACATTATATGTCCTGCGCTTCAGGCCAAGAGTGTTATGGCATTGAAGATAACGAAGGGTCGTGGTCGCGTCCGGAATGTGGCTTCTCAATGAGGCTGAGCGAGTCGCGGCTGATAGGATAAGGCAGGCGCAACTCCGCTCTTTTTGAGAACTGAGAACTCTTTTTGAGCTCCTTTGCTACAAGGACGGAAAGACAATACAGAATAATTTCGGAAGCAATGGTCCTGGGGCACTATAACGTAAAGCTATTCCAAACTTTTCTATTCCAATTCTGCAATCAGCCCTACGCGATTGGTCCCACACTTTTTTCGACCACCCCCACTTCGCCTGTCTTGTCACGCGACGTCACGAAAACCGCGATACCTCTCTATCTCATTTAACGTGTGCGCATTGATTTTCCATGATTGCACCGAACAAAAGAAAAATTGTTATTTCTGATTCGACGCCTTTTCGTCGTTACGCCTCGACTATTGTTGAAAAGTTTTAGGGCAGCACCCACTTCACCTACCTGTCACGCGACGTCAGAAAACCGCGAAAGCTCATCACGTCAACGTCACGTGTACGCATTAAAAATGCATAAATATTCCGAACAAAAGCGGATTTTTCTCTGAATAGCCGCAGGCTGCCCCGTTCCGAAAGTAATAAAAGATGGCTGCCTCCGATCGCTCAGGCACTGGCTACTCACCCCTGCCGGAGAGTATGAGCTAATTTGCGTGTAATAAAACATGTTGCGTGGCCGTGTAAGGTCTTCGAGAACTTTCGGCACGTTTACGACCCGGTTCTGCCAGCTCATCTTTGCTGAGGATCCGTTTTAGCGTCACTCTTAAGCTTCCGCTGCATGCCGCCGCGATTGTCGACGAGCCACCGCAAGATAAGTGAGAGAAAACGGGCCAATCTCAGACGCCGGCACCACCCTCTTCATCCGGTTGTCGGTATTCAGTGCAGTGGCTCGGCTCTATCGAATCCCTCTCCACTAGAGCGTGCTCCTCGCCTCTTGTGAGCCAATTAGACAAGACACGCCGCTCAGTGCAGCCAATGTTATTCGTTTTTCAAGCAAACAAAAGTTACCTCCTATGAATGAGGAGAGCTTTTGATTGGTTTGATCAGACAACCCTACGGGCGACTGCCGGATGCTTGCGTCGGTGGTTACGCAAATTTGACGCCAGAAGATTGGAATAAAAACATATTGGAATAGTTTAAAGTTATACGGCCCCTGATCTTGCTAACTGAACGGAGCGCAAACCGTGACGAGGGGGTGGTCCTGCCATCGCAAAATTTTTGATCTGTGCTGCAGTCCGTCCATTACCGGTGGCTACTCAACGTTACATGGTTGCTTGCTAATCCACCTGACTGTGTCTCACGTAAGGAGCCGTGAGTGGCAAATTGAAAAGCGAGACGCAACTCTGGCGCCCCAACAGTTGCCACGTAAAGTAACTCGAACCAATTCCTCAGCGTCCCACATTGAATATTTTGGCCATCAGCATGTTTATAACACGTCATTCCATGAGACGCAAAACTCTTGCCTTTACCTAAAGACGCCGTGCTGTCACAAAGCTCTGAAACATCTTGTTTTGTTACACACCTTGGTGGGGAGGGGGGGGGGGAATAACGCAGTTGTAGTGCTTTCGCAAGAGCCTTCCAGCTATCCTTATAACGTCACTTGTACACGTGCTACAAAGATATATTAACACATGCGCTTTTCCTCGAAAAACATTATTTAATAAAGTACACATTGCGAAGCCCAAACCTCAGACTACCGGGCAAGGACACTACAAGTAGCTGATGGATGCCGTCGGTGGCAAGTTGTTCATTGCTTCACATAAAGTAAGCACTTTGTGGCCTCCGACATAGAAGGATACGAGAGTTACTGCGATAGCTAGGCGCGCGCTTTGCCCGTTATTTACGTAAAATTACTCGCGGTGTATTTACATTTCCCCAGTTTAAAAACGACAGTGCGACCAAGCTCTCCTTACAGCCCGAAGTATGGTTAATAAAGAGGGCGCTAGCTTTTTTTTCTCACACATATATTTTTCAATGTAACGACACTCTGGACAACCCAGGGCCATCAAACAGTTCAACAACGAAGTCCTCGTGTTGTGTGCGTGCGAACTACTGACAGAAGCTTCTCTGAATATATATCACTTGAGTCAGATTCCGAGCTACCCCAATGAGGCCAGAAAAATATTTCTTCTTAAGTTCTAATTGAAGATTGACCCATCACCAGTGTTACATAGCCAGTGATTCACGCCGGTCTGATGGCTGCTTTGAAGCGGTTCCTAAATCGCAGCAACCCGATTCTACACCCAATCCACCATGGAATACCCAGTAATCTAAACTGGTGGGCTGACGGTTAGACCCCTACACTTACAGGCAGAAAGTGGAACGATCGTGAAGTATCCCAAGGGTTCTAGTCGCATTAAAACGTCGCGACGTTTGGGATGCGTGACGCGTTACGCTGAAGAATAAAATAAAGAAGTCAATTAAAAGTCACTCTTGCGAAAGTACTCACATGGGCTTGCTCTGGTTTGCTGCTCGGCTGATGTGTACGCCTCGCCTGCCTTTCTCGCTGCCCGTCTTCTTCTTCCTTTACGACAAAACGCGCTGTCTATGATGAAAAGAATGACGAAAGCGTCAGCGAGAAGTAAATGTATGCTACGGGAAAATGAAATAATTGACCGAAAGGGGGTGTTTGTTAACCAATTCTTGTCTAATTTGCTCACTTGGTGTTTCCTTTAACCAAAAATAACCAATTAAAAGCACGTTCCGTTTATTTTTTTTAGAAAATGTTCGAAATGGGGACGTTTATGCAGCACGTGGTTATACCTCGTAGAAAACGAAGTAGACAACAACTCACAGTTACACATTCACTATTTAGGTGAGTATGCTTAACGTACATTGCGTAGTTAGAAAAAGCAATCAAGCTTATTAAATGTATTTGATGTTTCTACTTCAACTCTTCTTTCTCTTTTGTTCCTTTTTAATGTTTTGATGGATTTTGTAACGCTTTGAGATGGTAGTGAGATAGAAGCGAACGAAAGTTTTTTTTGTATTGTAAGTCATTTGGTGCGGATAAATGATGCGGTTAATGATGCAACGCTGGAAAGCTCCTAGAATTCCGCAGTACCTCTAAGCTTCCGCTAACCTCCACTCTTTTTCGTGATTCTCTGAAGCAGTCTCTTCCAATTTGTTTGTTTCTTCAGGCACTCGCTACAGTGAGGGGACCTGTCATAACAATGTAGTTGCATTAGAAGCATGTGGTTGTAAGGTAAGAGCACCACTTTTATTCTATGGAATGTTACGCGCACCGAGTTGCGCTAGTCAGTGGTTGGCCTGTCTCAGCGGCGCACGTCACGTAAGAATCGCCACTTCAAGGTGTGCTTTTGCTGCTGTCAGTGTTCTGTCACCGTCCCTACTGCTAATGCCATGGACACTCGCGTTTCCGTCGCCGATACCCATGGCTCTTCTTGAAAATGGATTTTTCGACCAAAAAGTTGCTAAAATATACAAAACGGTCCTAATGCAACAATATTTCAAAGCAAAAACAAGAATTGTGCAGCGAAGCCAACGAGATGCAATGCGGCCACTGCTGCCGTCTTTGTGTGAAGGCGAGCGCCATGTGGTGGTGGTGCAATGATTAAAGATAAAGGTCAGGCGATGCTCAGGCATTGTTTTTTTATATATTATTTACGCTTCACCAGCACAGCCAACACTACCGTGGATGCGTAGCGGCGAGCGCCATGATGGTGGTGCATGCAACTTAGCGGCGGTGACATAGAGCGAGTCCTGCGCTATGATAGCTTGGCCTGATTGGCTAGAGAACTGCCACGTCGCAGCACTCACGGTCATGAAGTCTCGGCTGTGTTCGCAAAGAAAAGCTTCACTTTAGAAGAAAGTGTATTCAACAAACAATCTATCCGATGACCTCACAGTGTTGATAAGAGTTTGGACGACCTCGCAGTGTTGATGAGAGCGCCGAGAACTGGTGGTTGATTCGTTATGGAAAGAGTCCACTCAGTAGCGAGTGTGGAGTTCGTTTGAGGGCGCTGCATTCAAATGCGTAGGCACCTCTATGTTTACCCGTCGAGGATGCCCGCCCACCCGTCATGTAAGACTATCGCGTTCCAGATATATATGCCCGTAGCAGCTGTGTGTGAAGTGACCGTGCTGCCTCTCGATTCAACGGGGAATAAGCTGCGAAAACGCAGTGCACACGAAGCTATCAGCATTAGGCGCACTCTGCCACCATCGCAGATCGCTATCAAGATAGGGCCCGTGTGGCTGCGCCATGCACCACCGGAATAAGGTTGACCACGGTTCGTAATGGTCGGATGCGGATGGACAAGGCGATATAGAGCGGCTTGTGTTGATCGAAACTTCAACAGCGCACCAGCTACTGCAACCTGCAGTAATCTTGCGTCATCAGTTCACCTCGTGCCGCCATCCCCAACAGTTCGTGACGCTGGAGCACTTGACAGCTTCACAGCATTGGTAATGACGATGGGCTGCATGGAGATGAGCGAGTGGCGCAGTGCTTACATATATTTAGAGAACTCCCAGAAGAGTTGGTAGGACAGTTAGTCACGCGATATTTCTAATTTATCACGGGCTTTCTTGATCTGTCCGAAATAAACGGGCAAAATGTACCTCGCCGGAAACATGACAACATTCTTTAACATTTTTTCCTACAAATTCATTACCAACGGGTGCTTCATACCAGTAGTTAAAACATTAGTTAATTGCGAACGATGCATAGAATGGCACCAACTAACGCTTACTGGCAGAAACTCTTCTCCACTGTGGTCATGCACTGGGTATATTCCTGTACATTGATCTGTGTCATATGACTGATGCATGCTAGCAGGAACACTGTATACAATAAAAATACCACGTGCAGTTCAATAGCAACTTTATTTGGCTTTCAACGAAGATGGGCTGCGGAGCAATGTTCATTTCTAACCCGTTTAACAGCTCAGCTGACGTATTTAGGAAATACGTAAGGCGTCTATCATTATTTGGTCCGGCCTTACTGAACGATTTCCCACACTATATGGAGATTGTCGTCCGTGACGTATCCTTTACGTTCTAGGTCATCCAATGGAAATGATTTGTCACTCAAGTATGCCCCTTCGTTACTTGATCCTTCTGGCTTTCCATAGTACAGGAGGTTGTCTTCAGGTTTAGTTACGAACTGGCGATGTTTGCCATTCGACGGATGTTTGACTGTCAGCTTAATGCTCTTTTCGAATGGCCATTGAAGAAAATTGTCTATCACTCCTTTCAGCAGCTGAATACCAACATGCAGCAACACATTACCCTCATGTTTGCTAAGGTACACTCCCGGCAACAAGTGATACCCTGAAATATATAGGTTTACACTCGGGCAATCACAGTAGCCTTGGGAATATGCCTGTTCCTTCTTTGCCTTCAATCCTTTTACAGAAAACTCGTATCGCTTTAGGCTGATTGTGTTTAGGGCCAGTTCTTTCTCTATATATAATGGCGTCGAACTGTTTCGCTCCGGACGATTCATTCCTTCACCAATGCCTGCAACAATTTTTTCTAAGACACTACAGATTGTCCTAGTAACATCCTGCAACTGTTTTTCTAAGCTCCTCTCCATCGTGTTTACCTTTTCACATACTTTATTGAACGCCTCACTGTCAGCCGCTGAATGTTTCCTTAGTGCTTCTTGCAACGCGTTCGCTGCATTTTCTTTCATTTGCTCTACAGCTCGCCTCCTGTCCTCTGAATCTTCCATAAGGGTTTTAGTTGAATTGCCTATCGCTCCTGCGAGCTCCTGCAGCTTTTGGCCATGACCAATCAGTGTTTCCCTTATTGCTTCAGAGCACGATATCCAATCGGCAGCTGGGGACGCAACGTTTTCAAACGTTTTGCTTCCCCTTAATATTTGTAGCAGCGTTCCTTTGATCGAGTTCATGCAATGTGAAAGTTCATTCAGACATCCACTTTGGGAGTTATTATCATTTGCAACTTGGGCAAGCCTGTCTTTTATTTCACACACTTGCCCATTGATGCTTGAATTAAAAGCCATCATTATTGCTGTTTGGTCACTGTTAGTAGCTGGAGGGGACCCATTTGTAAGAGGCACCGCGTAATTCCTGCATTCGCTTTGTATATGCGCGCAGACATCCTTGCAAAGTACGAGTATTGAACACTTGGGACAAGACGTAAAGTGATGGTCACAGTCTTTGCAAAAGTGCTTGTTCAGTTCTGATGCAGTCAGTACCCTGTGGCAGCCACTTTCTTCGTTCCAGCATTTTACCTGAAGGAAAGCACGAAAAAAAAACGCATTAGGATAATGCTATTTTAAGAGAGTTTCTATTTTGGACCATGTCGACACCACAGTGCTTTATATTGTGCTTAGGACGTTTTTAAAGTATTTAGTATCTTTTTCTGGATAACTTAAATAAACAGGCATAGCTCATGGCATATTGTATCTTGTAACGTTGCAGCTATAAGCTTACGACGGAGAAAACGAGTTGTAGCATAAATAGTGTCTTAAGGATACACACACCATGTTGAAAGAAGAGCAACAGTGAATTAAAAGGAAAATGAAATGAAACAACAGACCATGGTGAAGATGCTAAACTTGAAAGGAGGAGGCATGCAATTATGAAAACCGTTACAGATAAATGATTTGCAACTAAATTTCATTGTGCTGGCAGGATCGTTTTACTCTGAAGACATCTCTCAGCTATGCGTTTTCTAGAAATCATTTCTCAGAGTGCTGTTTTAAACATGCAGGCCGTGCGGTTTCGCCTCAACTCGTCTCCGCAGTGGTGAGACTATGCCTCGTCAAGGTTGCATCGTCCGGAGATATGAGTGCTGTCGAATTTCGGTGACTAGATGTAAGGTTTTCCCTTGTCTCCTGTAAGACCGCATACATTTAACGAGTCCCATTTTGTTATTCTTTCTTAAGTGGGCCGAAATGACACATGATATATAACGCGATTTTATAGCCTTTTAATTTCCGCAGTGCAATTGATGTTGGCGATCATTATCGTCTACACGCGGTTACTTGGGAAGAACGAATTTGAGTCGTTGAAGGTGAGACAGATATCTATATCTATATATCTATATCTATATCTATATATATATATATATATATATATATATATATATATATATATATATATGTATATATATATATATATATATATATACACACCGTATTTTGTTGTTAAATTAAAAGGTTTTGATTATTGTGTAATAAAACCTAATTTTTTTACGGATTTCACGTTATGTAACACTAATAGAGCTAGATTTCCGTTTCGTAATAACCACCTATTGCTTAAGACACTATTTCAAATAGTCATCGTTTTCATAAATTTTACAATGGAATGCACTTAAACATACTCAATTAAAAAAAAACTCATGCTTATTGCGTTGAGGGGAAAGCTCAAAATCTGTATTTATTGTTTAGCTGCTACATTAACTTTTTCACTTGTATTGGCTTAATGACGATTTCTTGACAAATACTAAACGTTGTATGCTATCTTGTTACCCTTTAATATATTCATTTTGGTCTTTGGTATATGTTCGCTGTAATAGCTATGTTTACTGTATTAACGAGGCCCACCTGTGGTTTGTAACCTTGAGGCCTCGTTCTGCATATTTCTCTATGTATCTCAGCTGTTGTAATGAAGATTGTCTTACTAATTGACGAAATGAATAATTGATTCCTTGATTTCATTGGGAGAGCTCATTGCTGGTAAGCCAATGTGCGGCAGGTGAACGAAAGAACAAAAGCTGCTCTTCCTCTCGCCCCAAAAAAACTGCATCACTTGCAACTGCAAATTGCTAGATGAAATCATGCATGCGTCCTAGAAAGCCGAAATTATTCTTGAAGACCTGCTATCCTTCCCATTTCTCCAAGCTTTGGTTAGACTTTGCAACGATCTGCCCTTCAACCTGATAATCACAATTCACTACCGTGATTCACTAACATGCGCATGCGCACAAACTTACGCACGCACAGAGCAACTACAGCAGACGACTCACGTGTGCTGCCAATTGTTTCGAGGAACTGTTCACATGCAATTGCGCTTGTAGTTTACGCTTTCGGAAAAAAACATGTGTCTCATTGTCTTCAGTTCATCTCCATCGTACATTCGGAATGATACCGCTTACGTGTAGCCGTCATGGACGTACCATCGCAGTCACTCCAACTTCATCGTGCAATTGTTATAACATCCTTGTCGGTACGTTCGAGTTCATCTATTATCTTCATCCAAATGCTGTGCCATCTTCCTCATTCCATCACCGTCATGCCATCATCATTATATCATCGTTGTCTGCATCATTATTCGAAAGACATAATCTCATTGTCGTCCCGCCATCATTGGCAGTCCAGTTCTGCCGTCGTCCCTCCGTTGTAGGTTGATGGATTCGAACGTTGAAGCACCCCATCTTGATGTTGAGCGGGTAGTCTTCCCATGAAAATGTCTACAAATTTCGGCGTGCGCCATACCGCCGAATTATTTCTAAACAAAACTTACCCTTCTCGCAAGCACCAATGAAAATATCGCCTCTACCTATTCTCACAAAACCTGGGATCCGCATAATATTTGTCTCTATCAGCAATGGATACACGCCGACCCTATCCCGACAAACATGCACCCAGACTACAACAAAGAACGCAGGAAGGCGCGAGCTACTTCCCTCATCAAAGCTTACGCCAACACCGCGGGCGTCACCTTCGTCGACGCAGCTGAGTACCAAGATGGACGGCGCTTTGCGGCGGTTACCACAGCAGGCGGCTTGCTCCGACATGCTGCCAGCATTACCAAAAATGCCGAGACGGCCGAGGAAGTGGCCATCGCCATGGCCACTCTTGACCCAGCCTGTCACACCATAGTGAGTGATTCTCGCGCAGCAGTCAACAACTACATCAAAGGTCGCATTTCTCATCAATCACTCCGCATCTTACGACAAGCCCCGCATTCGTCTGAAAATCAGATCACCCTCGTCTGGATCCCAGCACACGCCGGCGTTGTCCACCCGCACCTCACCAACCTCAATGAGGTTACACACTCCGTAGCACGAGGACTAGTCAACCGTGCCGGAGACGGTGCAGGTGCACCCGCAGGACGCGACCGCCTTACCAGATACAACGACCTTGTAAAGTCATTTTACCTCGCAAGAAGAACCTTCCCCACCCCTCACTGCAAGTTAAACAGGGCACAGGCAACCACCCTTCGCCTGTTACAGACGAATACATACCCCTCCCTCACACGCTATCACACCATATACCCCGACATCTACCCGAGCCAGACGTGCAAGGTCTGTAAAACTGAACCGGCAACACTCCACCACATGCTATGGGAGTGCAAACACCAATACCAAGACCTTAACCCCGTGACCCTCTCGTCGAGATGGCACGCCGCCCTGCGCAGCTCCCACCTCGACGACCAACTCTGGGCGACCCAGCAGGCCTACGAAGCGGCGAAGAGGCAAGACCTCGACGTCCCATCGTGGGAGGCCTAGGCCCAGCCGACAAAACTGCTGGTGCTTATTAAAGTTCACTCTCTCTCTCTCTACTATGACACCACCGCATTGCCATTGGAAGTGTCAAGAACTTCTCAAAGAGCAACGTCATTTGTGACCACCGCAGTGACAATGGGTTTGGTCTAGGGGTTTCTTTCCCGAAGTGATACACTGAAAATTGTGCACACACTCGTATACTTTGCTCCACTAATGTGTCACCGTGGGTGCAGCGTGGCGCTTTTTATATTTTACGGTCGGAGTTTTAAACGTTAGTCACGGCATTTATTAACTAAACACAGCCTTTTTAGTGGGCTCATTTAGGAATAATTTGCTACATTTTTCATTGCACTTATTCGGCGCGGCAAGCTGCCGTCCCGTATGCGGAAACGCAAGTATTCAATAATACTACGAGGGAAAAAAATAGTGTGACAAATAAGATGGATGGTAAAAAAAATTACCCACGATTACGTTACTTCCTAATGCGAAATTTGAGCGCAGCAAATAAGCTGTTTCACCTTTTTGATAGATTGAGGCAAAGAAATCGAGCAACACATGTATCATCTCGACGGCGGCGACGGTAAGCTTCTGCTTCGGCGGCACGCACCTCTGGATTCTGACGGCGACGGCGCTGGGCCTCTGCTCTGGCAGCTCGTTTAGCAGCAGCAGCAGCAGCAGCAGCAGCAGACGGAGGACTTCCATCGGTCGTCTCGCTCATGGCTCAGAAAGAACTGGCAGATAATTTCGCAGTGGTGAACGGCAGCGGCAATTTCGGCTCGGGCGGTGCACATATACAGATCCGCCGCCACCGATCTGGCTCTCTGATTGCCACCGCACAGGGCGAACGGCAGCGGCAATTTCGGCTTGGGCGGTGCACATATACAGATCCGCCGCCACCGATCTGGCTCTCTGATTGCCACCGCACAGGGGTTGCAGTGAAGGAGGAGCGAAGAAAGGAATTAAGTTCGAGCCGGCGCTTTGACAACCGGAGACTCGCAGGAAGAGGGGGGAGGGGGGCGGCATGTACACCCAGCGGCAAACGATGGGGGCAGAAGCGCGCGCAGCAAGCGGACAACACGATAAAGGGAGGAGGGAAGAGATAGCAGCGACTGACTGATGCCGCTGACGCCGATAGTGAGTCAACCCCAGCTGCGGAGCTGGTTTCAGGGACAACGCCGCCGATGCCGACACAAACAATATGATACCCTCGCTTCCGCAGCGCTAAGAACCAGGTCTAGCCGTGGGAAGGTGGTCACGTATTCGTCGACGTGCCGGGGCCTACGTGAAATAACCGGCGCGTCGGCAACTGAAGAGCACCCTATCCGCCACACAAGAACGGGGGGGGGGACCCTTTCCTCCTCTTTCTGCATGGCGGCGACGGTGTTCTATGCAGTCACGTTATCTTGACTCTCTAGCGGCGTCAGCGGCATCCAGCGGTATCAGTCGGTCGCTGCTAGCGCTGGGGGGATGAAAGGGGGGCGGAGCTGGTTACGAGGCCGACGACAACGCCGACGACGACGCGAAACCCAGGAACGGACGCCAAAGAGCTGCGCTCTAAAACGAGGCTCCGAGTGGCGAATACGCACACTTGATCATGGCGCCTCAGTTTTGGAGATACATTCGATAAAAAGACCTGACAGATGTTTTGCGTGATTTCGCCATGCGAAGGATGTCTAGTACGATGTCTAGTACGATGTGACGTTTACTAGCTGATATCCTACAATTCATAAGATTTAAACATTCTTTGTTTAGGCAGCACCGCAACAAAACAAAATGTATTTTATGGGCATCTTAATGAGAAGTCCAATCCCATTTAGATGAGGAGCTCACAATATCTGCCCTATCTGCGTAAAAATTTTGGGATACAAAGCACAGTTTCGAATCTCTCTGAAGGGTTTAATCAAACTCCGCAAAGTGTATCAATTTGCCTCTTGCGCTCCATGGAACACGACATGTCGTGGACCGTGTGTTTATCGACAACTTAGGTCACAACTTTACTCTGATGAAATTTTTAAGTTTATGCACTACACTACCTACAATTTATGGCGGGATAAAAGCACCAAGTTAGGAAGAATCACAGTGCGAGATGTCTACAAAATGAAATCACGAGGATGACAGACGTGTACGTCGCCCTTCGATGGAATAGTCGCACTCACACTTCTACGAACAATAAGCGGCAACAACTATTTTAGGTAGGCTAGTAGGTTTTTACTGAATACTCTTGCTAGCTGTTACTAGCTAACTAGTCAACTCGCACAGAGAGATTGCCTTTGCCATCGGCTATGTTTGATATTTCTTGGATCTTCTTCAAGGTTTTACACAATGGCTACGCCGAATCCCTCGGTGTGTGTGTTACTTGCTTTTCCTGGTTTAGCATTGTGAATAGTTATAGCAGACCGCACTCGGGGTGGCCGTGCGCGTGCTGGCGCCGAACCGGTGTATCTTGAAAGCCATCTGTGACGGGGCAGAGTCTGCGATCCGCGGAATTTTCGCAGTTGAATGCGGATTGATGCGAGAAGAAGCACGAAGGTCCATTCGCACGCCGCTGCTGCGGCACTTCCTCGCTCCGTCATTTTAACAGTGAGCTCCCGCGGTCATCCAGCGAGTTGTGTTCATGTTTGCTTGTGCGCGCGTGACAGCATTCTTGGTTTTACATTTAGTAGGCCTATGTCTACAACATTGTACGACCGATAAAACTATGATTCTTAATTCGTATAGCTGTCCACTAATGTGCTATTGCAATGAATGGTAGTCTTTCCGGTCAAACTGCGACCTTCTTTTTTTGGAGTGGGAAGGGGGGGGGGGGGCTACCTGACCACTCGAGCGAATCAACATGGGAAAAATCTAACATACTGATTAAGGATATCTGCAGGGTAGAAGGCGATCAAAAGTGTTATGCATAATACCTACAAATTGAAGAATACGTTATCTAGTTTAGCTGAAGACTTTAGCCATCCTGTTTCGCGGAATGCGGCGGCTTCTTTGGAATTATGCCTTGGAAAATAGAGAAAGTAAGGACAACCAAGTGCGCCTTAACTAAGATAAGCTTATCGTCGGCGGGCGCACATTGGTGTAGGACAGCGAAATGCACCTGCTTCCTGGGCTTCATGCGCATGTGCAATGAAAAAGTGAGGGCTGACATAGCATTTTTCACTCAAAGACCGAACCAAATCGAGGTTGTTAACGCGTGCGGATAAATTTTTGCGCTTCTCGTGCACTGTCGAAGCATTAACCCTTTGAGGGTCGATTTTTTTCGCCACATGCGACCACTCAGGGTCGATTTTTTTTATTGCACATTTAAATTCTTCAGAGGGAGCTATTTCGAAAAAAATTACTGTAATTTTTCTAGGGTGACCGTAAAGTGCGAAAAAAATGTTTGGCGTTGGCATATATGGACTGTGTATTCATGAAAAACAATAAACAATAGCAAATAAAGTTATAAGATTTTTAAAAAAATTGGCGCATTGTTATACACAATATGGACACGAGAAAAATACACATGAACAATGCGCACACGAAAATTTTTTGCAAGTCTCAAATGTTCCTTTTGCACTAATACTTCTTCAGCGTGTGGTAGTTCTTGAAGCATGGCTCCACGCAGAGCGGTTTGTTGCACTCAGCGCGCATGTACCTTGTGTCCTCGCGATATTTTGCTGCCGAGTGGTGTTGGCGCAGACATGGCACCTCCTCTGGGTACTGCTTCCCTGAGCAGACGTGGGAGGCAACTTCGGAATAAAGGGCCAAAAAAGGAAACGCATGCACAGCCGCATCCTTCGTATGTGGACCCCTGTGAGCAACAACCGAGCGGGTAACAGGCGGTCACCCTTTGAGTGACAAGAACGAGATAGCCATCAGTTTTGCGAGCAAAAGAAGCCGAAACCGCGTGCGGAACAAAACCGAAACTAACCGCCGCGCGCCCGCGAGCGCGCCAATGCGCGAGCGGTAGCAGACGCGCCGGAGCAAGAAAAAACTATAGAACGAAAACTGAAAGAGAGAGACGCGAGAAAAAAATTTCATGTATTCCCACATAGTAGCATCACATGCCAGGCAAGAAAAAGTTAGGAAATTAGCCCGCGTTTTAAACGTACAGACGGCGCCGTAAATATACGGCATCGACCATTTTCGGACCTGTTCGCGGCGCCGTATATTTACGGCGTCGACCCTCAATGGGTTAAAAATGAGCTTGACGACTCTGCATCTCTCGTGGCGATTAGTGAACCGAAAGTTATTATGGGTACAGAACCTTGGCTGGACGACACCATGTAAGACACTGGGATCTTTCCACACGGGTTCTCTAGTTATCGGAAAGACGGAAATCGCCATGTTGGGGCCGTATTCGTCTTGGTTGCGATCAAGATGACTAAAGAGGAAATTTCTTGAGAATGCAGCCGAATCAGTATTGTGCCGTGTTGCTGTGTATGTGAAAATACTGCCGTTGTGGGTGTTTTTATCGTCCGTCGTACAGCGGCGACACTCTGCTGGCAGGGCTTTTTGAGATGGTGCACGCAATTCCAGATATTGTATTCCTGAGCGTGGATATTAACTGGCCAGATTGTGATTGGACTGTCATAAGTGCACAAACTCCGTGGCTAATCTACCATTTGGTGATTTCTTGAGTGTTTTTCATGTTTCCCAGTCTGTAAAAGATTCCATAAGACGTAACGTCATCCTGGATTTACTCTTATGTAACGGCTCACACATAGTTTCCAAAGTGTTTGTGAGCCTTGGCATCAGTGAGCATAACACCATTGTGACAGATTTAAACAGATTGTATCAAATATTGTATTTAAGGGGATATCAGGCGACCGAGTAGCGCAGGTAACTCCTAGAAAAATATTCACGTGTGAGCATGTCGATTAGGACGCGATTTGTGCGGAATTAGAATTGCATTTCCCAACTGTCTTGCAGGCAGCTGTAAACCTTTGTTCTTTGGCGTTTCAGTGCGCTTTCCCTGATAAGTTAGTGGAAGAAGTTGAGCGTTTCCTACGATGTCGAATGCTAAAAAGGAGAGCCAAACAAATACATTGGTTTCAAGGCAATATACCTAGGCCGGCTAGGAAAGCGAGGCGTTCCTATAAAATGTTTTGAAATAACTGTACTTCGCCTAACGATCAGGAGGTACAAAACGCTAACATGATCCTCAAAGCTGCAATAAAACATAGGAACAATTCATTTCTTGGATAGTTTTAAAATACTCGAAAAAAAACTTCAGAGAATTCTTGGAAGAGGATGAGAACGTTTGTGATTTCGCTGTACATGATGAAATTATAAACATTGTTAAAAAGAACCATGCGGTTTGAACAAGTATATTAGGTCAGTATTTAATCAAAGTGCACCTGACACTTTGGCAGCACTGTCATTCACTCAGCCTTCAGTGACGGACGTTCACATTGGCGTTATTGGCGCTGACTGCTACAGATAGATGCATCGAATGCGCTTGGTCCTACCGCATTATGGCCGTTTGTTTTCTAAGCCAGTCATATTATTATTGCAGGTAGTTGAGCGTTGGAGAAGAAATCACAATGCTAGAATCGATTCACATGACTGGAAAGTTGCACACGGCGTACCGGCAGAGAAGTCAGGTGATGAAGTTTACATTTACAGCCCCGTCTCGTTAACAGCAACTCGCCCTAAGCTAAAAAAATAATATCATGGGGTTCAACGTGCCGAAATCACTGTCTGATTTTGAGGCACGCCGTAGTGGAGGAATCCGAAAGTATTGACCATCTAGGGTTCTTTAACGTGCACCTATACCTGTGTACACGGGTGTTTTCGCATTTCGCTGCCACCGAAATGCTGCCGCCGTGGCCGGGATTCGATCCCGCGATCTCGTGATCAGCAGCCCAACACCATAGGCCCTGAGCAACCATGGCAGGTGCCCTAAGCTATTCGAGCACATCGTTTAGAGTGAAATGGTCAAGTAGCTTGATTTATTCAGCTTCTTTACACTATCTGAACATGGTTTTAGGAGTGGACACTCATGTCTTACGCAGCTATACGAATTTAAGCACTACATTTTGCGTTCTTTAAAGAGAGTAATATTGAAGCAGAAGCAGTATTTCTTAATTTCCGTGAGGCGCTCCACACCGTACCAGAGAACCTTTCAGAATGTGCGATAATTTCTGTAAACATAAGCATTGCCCCTCATAAAGGGATAAAAATTATTTAAACATCCTCCAACAAACCGTAGTTCTTGACGGTTAAAACTAATCCGCGGCAACCGCGACCTCTAGTGAATCACAAGGTACTGTATTAGGACCACTGTTCTTCGTTACGATTAATATCATCGTTGAAGATATAACCTCTCCCATTAAATTATTTGCAGGTGACTGCATACTGTTTAGGGTAATGAAATCACGAAGAGAAACGGAAACTTTACAAATCCGCTTCCACACAATAAAGCTGTGGTTTTAAAAATGAAAAATGACACGATACGCCTGGAAATGCTGCTTCACAAAATTAATATACCATGTTCATAAATTAGAGTAAAGTGACACCGTTAGCCATTCAATAATGAGCAATGAGTCGGACTATAAGTATCTTCGCACGTAATTATCCCACAGCTTCGAGTTGAATAAGCACATCGAAGTTGCACTTACAAGGGCGCATCAAAATGTAATATTTTATTCGGAGGAATTTTAAGCATGCCTTAAAGGTCACGTGGCTACTTAATTTTGGACAGTTTTAACCCATTAGCGCCCATTTTACTAAAGCTTGTAGACTTAGCTTCGAATCCATACCTCTTGAACAACAGAATATTTAAATTTAGCAATATGCGTCTCTTGTACCCAGAGGACGCTCACACACATTAACATAGGTTTGAAGGTATTGTTTAATGCATATCTAAAATTTCGCGTCAATTCCTGCACAACTGCAGACTCGTGGTGAATTGGGATGTCTAGTCACCTTTCATTTATTTCTGTTCGCCTGCTTTATATGTTTGCGTAAGGCTTTTCGCGGTATTTAGTACATATGTTGAGTGAATTAGGAACAAACTCGAAACTTGAGCGGCATCTGAAAGAACGGAACGCACTTTGAACATTTTGTGAACTTGACAAAGTACAGTGGCCATAAGCAGTCTTATAAATAGGCGTTTTCATTTCGTTCTGTTCAAGCATTTATACAGCGTTCTTCAGAAGGAAGCCGTTTTATCACGTGAGCGAGCGATGCAGTTGAGCGTGCAGCAAACTTAGATGAGTACACTGGTATTGTGATTCTGCCACCAGAACGAGCTGAAGATACGAATGAGGAGAAAGGCGACGATAACACCGATGCTTTTGCTGTGAACGACGTCTGCGTTTACGATAGTTCAACAAAGCCTGGAACAATAGTTTACTAAAATGATTTAATTGAAATGGTATTATTGAGGACTCGTTAGCCGTAGTAGCGATGACAGCTTGCCGCCTCCGTGTTTGCTAGGTGTTACTGTATGTGTGTTTCGACCCTCATGGCGGATGGTCACGGTCACTACCCCCCCCCCCCAAAAAAAAAAATCAGAAAGCAGCCCAAATGCCGATTATTTGACGCTGAAGCATCACGGATATGTTAGAATTGCACAGGCGCAATATGCCTCAAAAAAGGACGCTTTGAAGTTTTCATACGAGGAGGTAGGAGCGCAATGACCAGTGTATTGGTCACTGAAACACCATGCTCCCATTTATTATATGTAGTATACCATTTTACCTTCATAACCAACAAATATTTCTAGACAATTGTTTGGAGGTGTGATAGTTATGTTATTCTATCGTTCTGCACAAACTTTTAAGAAAATTGCACTCGCAGTTTTATCATGGTCATAATCGGTTGAGGAGCAGTTCGGCGTCTCAACGGCACATGTTACCCTGCGCTTGTGCTGGTGACGGCGTCCGAGAAAATTATGAAAAAATAAAACCTCGCCCTTGGAGAGAAGCTAACGTAATTGGCAAAAATAAGAAGAACGAAAATGTTGCAGTCATCACATATATTCACTCAAAACCTCATCGCTTCAAAAAAAGATGGTTGTGGTTTTATTTCGGCAAGCTTAAAGTTAGGAAGGCTGCCGCGGCGATTGAGAGGAAAGTACGCAGGGTAATTAATGCTGATTGCTCTGTAATACAATAGAAACAGTTTTGTCTTTTGCACTGTTGACTTCGTTTACGAGATCCCGCTGTCTTGTAGAAAACTTATGACATTGAATAAAGCGCGAGCAAACGCTTGCGTCAGCAGAACAATACCTTAAAGGAAATGCCTACTTCCGATCTTTGAGCACGCTGTAAAGCATGTGGTTGTAGGCATTTCTTCGATAGGACTAAGGTCATCGATAAGCACAAAGACAAAAAAGGTCGTGAACCCGCAGAAGCCTTTCACTTACGAAATATGCATGATGATTGCCTATCAAACCCGTCTATCTGTTTGTCAGGTTATGACAGATAAAATCTTGGCGATTTATTTCATGTGGCATAATCACATGCGCACGCAGATGACGTCTTCCTTTTTTGCATCTATTTTTAATGAACTTCGTTAGAGAGCCCCTAATTGCTTCTCAGTGTTCACAGGACCTCGATCTAACACATGTCAAACACAACAACAAAAATTCAATCAATGCTTCTTCCGCCCACTCGAGCTACTCGGATTTGCCCGCGCTTAAGGGGCAGAAACCTGGATGCTTACGAAAAGGGTTCTACTTAAATTGAGGACGACGCAACGGCTACGGAAAAAGAGTGATGGGTGAAACGTTGAGATAAAAAGAGAGCAGAATGGGTGAGGGAACAAACGCGAGTTAATGACATCTTAGTTTAAATCAAGGAAAAGAAACGGGTATGGGCAGGGCATGTAATGACGAGGGAATACACCCGGTGGTCATTAATGGTTACGGACTAGATTGCAAGAGTTTGCAAGAGAGTGGAAGCGTAGCAGGGGGCGGCAGAAAGCTAGATGGACGGATGAGATTAAGAAGTTTCCAAGGACAACATGGCCACAATTAGCACATGACTGGGGATGTTGGAGGAGTATGCGAGAGGCCTGTGCCCTGCAGTGGCCGTAGCCAAGCTGATGATGATGATGACAGTTACGGAACAACATTATCATTGAATAAAAAGACTAACGTTGGTTGCAATGATAGGAAGCGAATAAATACCGTGTCCTTAGGTTCAGACGTAATATAAAACTCGTATCAAGTACTCCCAGGCAATGCTAATCCCCGTGATTGCCGTTCAGTTGTTAGTTTTGAATACAAATGACATCCTTTACTCATCAACGCTATATATTTCCATAGTGCAATTTTGGCTCTCTTACCTTCCGTTTGAGCAGGTTGTCTACTGGAAACTCCCGCCACTCGACGTCGTCTTCCCGGACTCGCTCACCATCGAGCGGACAGCGACGTCCGTCGTCATGCCGGCAACGGTCGTAACACTTCTTGCAAAGAACGTGCAGACACGGCAAAGAAGCGGTCACTCTGGGCACCAGACCACATGCTTTGCAGATTCTGTACGCCGGAATGGGCTCCAAGAAGTCCGTAGGCCTCCAGTCCAATTCGTTAGAAAACCCGACTAACGTGTACCGCTGGTTCAGAGGAGCCATGACGAATGCGGCGCCCGCCCGCTTTCACTGCCGGGCAAACTGCCGCTTGCGAAAACTTGGAACACCATCGGTGACCCTTCCCATAAACCCTTGTTATGACTACTATCACACTGATAGTGCTACCCGCAGTTATCTGCTATTTCGTAACTCAGGCTTCTTTCTCCCATAGCCAGTGGCTATCAGAACACGCTGATATTTTTTAATGTTCTGCAACAGTTTTAACACGTGGGCCAAGTAAGTTTTCGCACAGCGCACATGTATATTCAACAGCACAGTGCATTTTCAGCAATTGTATCCGGTGTAGCGCTGTCCTCTGTATTACCTTATTTTTCTTTAGAAAATGCAACAGTTACAATGAATGCGGTTACGGTAACGCTTTCCGGCACACGGGTTGTAAAACCGAGCCGTATGTTTATATTTACTCACGATTTCTTCAAGACACAAGTCTTTCTTCGTCTCAAATTGGCCTGACAACGCAACAAGGATCATCAGAGGTAACTTGAAATGTTCCAAGTTGCCTCTGCTGTTAGGTGTCGTTGACGTGGCATCCTTACCACTATCTAAACATGATTTCGCTCATTGTAAAACAGCTTTCCTTTATTTTCGCCCGAATGCTTTAAAATGACTGATAGGTGCGCGTAGCACTATCTCGTCGTTTATGGCTTTGCTGTATTTGAATAAAGAAAGTAAATAATAATGATGTTATGTAAAGATGTAGCTATGCTTGAAGCGTTATTTAACTGGATACGTTACCTTTGCCTCTTCTGAGCGCTGTTGCTGTGGTCTTTGTCGCGCACCCCTGTGCCTTTCTTTAAAGACCACCAGATGCTGCTCGGCCCATGGTCCTGCTGGTCTTATATTGCGAAGCTAACGCGTGCTGAAAAGGCGCAATTATTAGCGAGGTAAAACAAGAAAGAAGCATGTGCGTGGTTCAGTAACGCTACAGAAACGATGGAACGTGTTTATTAGAATGCGAAGATACTTACCCAGCGGTCGCCTTAGGCTTCTATTGTCTCCTTCAAGCCGTTAGGGTCAGCGATAATAGGTGAAAGTCACATCGCCATTATAGAAATTAGTAAGAGGCGATGGAAAGCTTAGTGGCCGAAAAGTAGGGGCCTCACAAACAATGAAGGCGTACAAGAACAAAGTTCATAATAGTAATTAAAACAGCTTGATTTTGCGTATTCTGGTTTTGTTTCATATATATGATGTAGGTAGGGCATTAGGAAATGTAATAACAAGAGCCTAGTGGCGCAACCCACCGCCCTGATTCAAAGGGAACGCTGATACCAACCATCCATCGATCCATTCATGCTCTTTCCACCGCTGGGCTTCTTGCAACACCTCAAAAAGGCGATTGCCTCCGTGAATGCTTAAGGTTCGTAGATAAAACAGGTTTACAAGTACGCGACAGTCATTGTTCTTTGCGCCGCCCTCCTCAATTTAGCGCTTACTCTCTCTTGTCTACTTCGTTCGACTCTGTGATTAGTACATTGCTTGCACGTGATATATTAATGGCTGGGGGTGATACTTAATATATTGCAACAGGTTCAAAACTACTGCGCTCAATAAGAACGATGACTTATTTAATAGTGATGAAGCGATGACTTATTTAATACTTTATTTCTTGCCGTCTTGCCGTCACAGCGCAGCGCAAATAATAGGCGTGAATTCGGATCGAAGTGGGCGTATACGAGAAAGGTTATTCAGAGTGTGTACTAATGTTTGCATGAAAGAAGTACTTATAGTCGGTGTGAAAATAAATAACAAGTACACCTATTCTTCTGTGTGGCCTGCGTGGTTTTGAACTTTCTTGGGGGCGCTTGCGTACAGTGACCGAAAGGAGGTTGGAGCATAAAAGGAACAGCGGTGCTGCGTTAAAAACATCTGTTATTTAGGAACATTACGAATCGCAGCAAGCGGCGCCGCGGCGCCATTTCACTGTTTGTGCATATGGCACGTGCTGTGCTTGCTTTCCTACGCGATAAAGACACAGGTGCTGGGCAATGGAGGTCGCGTGCTGGCTGTGATTGTGTAAACATTACGATCTTTCATAGTGTCACGTGGTCGTGACGTCAAAGAACAGAGTAGCGATACTGTGAAAGGCAAAACTAGCTTTTATTGGGCGAACCTGTGCCCACAAAACAGGCTGCACTTAAAAAACAAAGAGAGCGGCGAACAAAGTCGGCGATCGTCGAAAATCTGCTCAGCAGGTCATGCGCGTCGTCTTTTATACATCAATCGTCGAATGTTCCAGACTAATCGCTGGGGCCCGCGCGTCTTCCACAAAGTTCTACGTTATTCGCCTCGCGCACGCATGCAATCATTTTTCACAAGGTTCGGTCACAGACAGCGGATGGAATCTTCGATAACATTCCAGAAACTTCCAATACGTGCAGGCGCGTCCTGCGCCGTGCGATAACATTTGTTAGGCGGTGAAACGCGTCGCCCGACAAAGACAAGTACACGTGTCCATAGCTTGAAGAGAGCGCTTGGATGTGGGACCTAGACAGCGTGTTGGCCAAGTATGCAGAATGAGCGCGTGAACTCGCGCCAGCAGAATGGTTCCAAAGTGTGGACTGAGAGTCGGGAACGCGCAGTCCGTCAAGAAGCCTAAGACGAATATGAGCGTCTTCGCTACGCGATGAAAGGCCCTGAAGACGGCCAATATATTAACTAAATGTATAAATATACTAAATAATTCAATTTCGTACGTCGCCGTAATTCAGCTAAAGTTTGACACTTCGGCCATCATGTGATGTGACATGTGAGGCACTGTAAATGCTGTATTCTCAGAGACTGCCAACATTGACGCGAAACATCACCTCAAACAAACACCTGTCCCTGTGTGTTCTATCGACTATATAGACAAATAGCACTAGTGCACACAAGGTAATGTTTAAAATAAGCTCACCCCTCTGGTATTGGACGCAACGCTAAAGAAATTGCACATTCGCCGCCAACATAAACGCTAATTATGGCTAGACAAAGCAAAACAGCATGTAAAACTTCGCTTACATCAATCGCCACAGTGCGTGCGATCGACATATTTTATTTTAGTATGATTGATTTTCCCCCTGCACCTACTCACGGTTCGATTATACTCCATATCGTCATTTCATTGGTACTAAATGTTAGATTCAATTTAATTTCTTTGTTTAGCTATGTCACCGAAAACGTATGAGAAGCATTATAACATGATACACGACGAAAGAAATATACAGAAGAGGGATCATAAACAAAATACATTAGAGACAGAGCTTTGGATGCCCATTTAGTTCCAACTTTCACGACCGATACAGATCAACCTGGGATCAAATTTCTCGGCTACACGGCATGGATACCGCTGCCGCCAAGGGGTGCCGCCACGAAGCAACTGGCTAAACGCACTGAGGCTCGCTCAAGGCAACCGTGTTCGGCTTATGTTTAGCCTGGCGTGGGCACCAAAGTTGGAGGTCGTGGCATGTACGTTAACATCCAAAATGAAATTTAAACTGCGCGCCACAGTGACATTTAGAAGGCGGAGCGTTGTGGGCATGCCCCACGGCGCCGCAGCCTTCGCACTGCTAGGCATTGAAGAATCAACGGGATCACGGCGGAGGCCACGTTTGCTTGCCAATACCTTCCCTTGTGCTTCCCTTGCGGTTTATTTACCTTCCCAATACCTTCCCTAGCGGTTGATTTCTCGCCCTGTGTGGCGATCGATAGAACTTGAGAGTGTGCGGGGCCTGCTTCGGCAGCCAGAAAAAACACCGCGCGCTCCTGCGCGGTCGCCGCAGGAGAGGAGTGCGGGGGAGGAGCACACGTAGTGGCGAACGGCAGCGGTTATGTGTTTCGTCTTGGGCAGCAGCACATTATCACAATCAGCCACCACCGAGCCACCGCTCTGATTGCCACCACACAGGGGTGGCATTGGTGGAGGAGCGAAGAGAGCAAGGCTCGTGTCATGCGCGAGAGATGGCGCCAGGAGCGCGCACAGCTAGAGCAGCGCGCTGGTCCCGGCTACAGAGCTGGTTACGGCGAGGGATGACGGCAAGGCTCGATGCCGACGCGAAACGCAGGAAGGGGCGCCAAAGAGCTGCGCTCTAAATAGCGCCACCATTATCGCCCGGAAGAAGTGACGTACAGTGAAGAATGTGGAGAACCAGCGCCCGTGCTATCTGCTTTCTTTGCTTGTGTTCCGTTCTGGTGTATCAGCGAACAGGTCCCGCAGGTCTGCTAGCCATACAGTTAGTATGCTTTCTTAACTACTTCGTGCGCCTTGATAACGATGTTGTGCGCCCGTGATATTCTTTTATTACGACGTATTCTCCGAGTCCAGCCGGGTCTACGCTCAGCAGTAGTGCTCGATGTATTCTGCCCCCGCTCCAAGAAGAGCGCATTGCGGTGGCCAAGCTAAAGGTGCCGTATAGTCCGGCTTAACGCGGACGCAATCCACGCGGGATGCAGTTAAGCCACGTCAGCGACAATTGGACGTCTATAGTCTAGTGTGACTGGCGCGGGAACAGTACATGTCCTATCGCAGGCCGGAGCAGCTGGAACAGGTAGCAAGGCGCTCTAGCTTGGTTGGCCAGCTGCACGCTGTTCGGGCTCACTGAAGCGAGCGTGTGGTGTTTGCACCTTTGAAAAAAAAACAGAAGCTCGGGCTCGCTGCGTAATTGTCCGCTAGAGCTGCGGCAGCAAGTGGTCGTTGCGGTGCTGCAGGTCACCATAAAGAGCAGGGTAAAATTCTAGCGATCTTAACGTCTCCGGCATCACGTATACGACAGCGTGCCCGGCCGCTGCCTGGCACGCTGGAAGCACCGGACTTGTCGACCGACCAGACAACTGCCTCCCTCTGTAGCAAAGGATGATAAGTAGATGAGGCTTGTCACCGGGCCTTGAGGGATACGATGCTAGATGTGCGTGAATTCACGACCAGACAGACCGGACGGCGGCCGTGGTAAAGCTTCGCCCAGTTCGCTGTGGGCGAAGCTTTGATGGCTTGCCGCCGCATGTACACCGTTGCCACCGCGCCGCGTTCTCCTTCGTGACAAATGCAGCGTGCGGTTCTTGCTCGTTTCTGGCGCTGTGTCAGAAAGGGTTTCCTTCGTCTACATTGACGCGTCCGATACAGAGACACACTACCGGAAATGATCGCCCTTGAATACAACTTACCTTCGAACGTTACCTTCGGCTTTCGTGCGCCATCAGGGCATATAGCACTTACAGTCGCCCCTAGAAAGCGTTTGCCAAAGCACATCTTGATGGGTAAGTGACTGTGCTCTTTAAATGTAGCCTGTGCAGTTTCGTCAACAGCAGTTTACGTGCTTTGTGCGCGTTGTCTCGTCTGCGTCGCACTGGCCGGCTGCGCCGGGGTCCACGCTTTAAATTCGCCCTGAAAGCTGGTACAGGAAAGATGTACTCGGTGGCCTTCCTCTACTCAGCGTTGTGTACTGTACAGCCGTCGCTCGTGTTCGAGTACGTATTCGAATACACGACTGCCACGCAACGCATCACATTCTTGCAACCGCTCAAATCACGACAGCAACAGGGAGAATGCGCGCCAAGAGAGACGCCCGCCAACTCGCATATGATGAACGAGCCATGCGCCTGGCTGCCTAGGCGCAACATGACGCAACTGAGAGATCAGCAGTTGCGTGCGGTTCTTCAATACTCGTCATATCAGCATCTGTACCGCTGTGCCGCCATATGCACGCGTCGCCTGCATAGACGCTATTTAATAGCTACTGATAACAAAATTAGGTAATTACCAGTCCTGACACTTTGTCATGATTACTTCGATAGTATACGATTGGAATTGATAGTCAATTTACCCCAACTGAAATTTCTTCGCAGGTGCCCTTTTACTGTTCAACACCAAATTCATTACGCAACCGTGCATTCAAGCCTGACATACACCTCGGTATTATGGTTACACGGATGGAAACAAACCTTCTGTATTTATTTACCCTATCGACAAGTGCACTACGAGCCCATGATAACATTAAACTATATGAAAAATGTTATGCCCTTCTTCAAAAGTTATCATATCTTACGAATAAACAAATATATAAGTACATATTATCTTTCCGAATTCTACGTCAGCACCGCACAAGCAAAACTCAGTTTCAATACGAATACCACATTAGGCACATTCTAAGCAAACTAAAACGCCTAATGTATAAATGTAGAGCGCGTACTAATTATGGTACTGATTTATTGTCCTCTGAAATACCAAACCTCTTAAACCAGTACTCTTAAGGACTCAATATACTGGAATTTGGCGTTTCGCCTAAGAGGTGTAGAAGAGAACTTCAGGAAGCTTTTCTTGCAGAATTATGAAACGTACTACAGAGAGAGTTTTCCTACATATAGGGTGTTTCAGCGAACAATCAAAAATATCATGAACAATGCTTGTGACGGATAGTACAATTCTATTCCACGCGCTAGTCTATTCGAAGTGGAGATTATTAGCACAAAAAATGGAATGCATAATCGACTTATTAACGAAAATTCACTTATTTTCTTAACAAAATGCCATTTTATACATTGAACCGGAAAAGGAACTGCAACGCGTATACATTTTTTCGCAGATTTCGAGAATTATCTCGAAACAGATGTCCGCTCGAGAATTGGTTCGAAGTGAATCCGCCTTGCGAACTCACCGGCGAGAATTTTGAGATTGCGTGCTTGTGTGAGTGCGTTTCTCTGTGTTCCAGTGTCTGCACGTGTTTTTGTGCGTTTTATGTGTTTCTGCACGTATGTGCACGCTTGTGTTTAAGTCCATGCAGGTGTGCGGGTACACGCGCGCGTGTTTGCGCTTGGCAGTACGCATGTGCGTCTGTGTAACCGTGTTCATTTATGTGAGTGGGTGTGGGCGCGCACGTTTATGTCCATCGGTGTGTGCGTGTCTGCGTGCGTTTTCGCGTGCCTGTAACTGCGTCTATCTGTGCGCTCGTGTACAAATACACGGCGTGTAGGGGCGTGTTATTGTATATATGTGTGCGTTTGCGTCGTTCTACGAGTGCTTTTCTGCGTGTGCGCACGTGTTTTTGTGTCCATGTGCATAGGTGTGTTTCTGTGGTTTTGTCAGTGGGTTTGGGCCTGTGTCTTTGAGTTTGTATGCGGATGTCTTTGTGCGCGTGTATGCTTGCGTGTATGTATGTGTGCAATTTAAATGGATTTCATGTAGCCGGTAAAGTTTACTTTTGCATGCAACAAGCTTCTTCATAACTAGCTCACTAGTTGCAGAGAAAAGAAAACGCAATTTATCTGTTGATGTACTTTTATAGATGTGTTTCTGAATAAACCTTCCTGTTTAAATGCCTAATTTTGTGTTTAGAGCCTTATTGTGGGCATATTACGAAACTCAACACTTTTCTATTACCCAATTCCGACTTGTCACTCACTTTTGATGGTCAAATGATGATGATTTCGCCAAAATCACTTATACTTTGTACACCCTTCAAGGCGGCGCGGTGGAGGTGAAAACCAATATGACGCTGGTGGAGCCCATGCCTATAACATGCCTATTTCGAAGAAATACTAATTGCATACCCAATAATATGTGCTATTTCCACAAGGCGAAGCCGCTGGACCTGTTTGTTGATGACAAGCATTTCCTTGGGCATTACCGCAACGAAATGCAGGGCGATATATATAGTGCTATCCTTTTCTGAGGTCGTCCCCAACGATTTCCCTCAAGAAAAGAAACACCGGCTAGTTCTCATGCTGTCTTCAGCCAGGAATTAAGCCGAATAAGTGTAGTCCTGACAGTATACTGCACGGCAGGTGTGTCCAGAGATGGAGAGTATACACCTACTCGAGCTAGACAACACCGGCCCTGTTCCAAGCTATCTTCTGGAAACGAGGCCATGCTCGCACTGGCCAAGAATGGTCGTCGCACTGGGTGGCTTACTATTTACCTGCACAGTGTGAAGTCTGTGCAAGCTGAGTAAAGCGAGTTCACCAAACCCACCAAACTCACAATGAACCTTAGTGGCACTAAGGTTCATTGTGTGACACTGAGCAAATGATTAGAAAGCCAAGTGTCACCTACAGGAAAAGACGCAAAATTTCTCTGTGTGAGAGCATGTAACTGAACACTGTATGACCGTTTAGCTGGCTAGGCCGAAATTGCCTTCGTATACAGCGTTAAGAAAGAAAAATATGCTTCATTGTGTCGTCCGTAATCTCATTTTCTCTGCATAATTCAGTAGTCTGTCTGTGTATCTGTCAGAGTCAGAAAGCGACTTCTGATGAAACAGTGAAGGCAAGAAAAGTAGCTGTAGTGTTTAATTTTTAACTTGATTCTGTATAGTTTCTGTCTGGCTATTTGCCTTCTAATACAGGAATTAGAATAAAGAAAGAAGTTTTTATTTATTATCTGGTGTGCTGGATAAAATGTAGAAGCATGACTTTAATAAAACTATACCCTGAGGATTCGGAATAAGGAAACTTGATATTGTCGTGACTCTGTCTTCACACATGGAACTAATTTTGTGCAGTGTATCTTTAGCAAGGCAGTGAATTTCTTCCTGGACATATGCCCTTGATTGTGGCACCCAAATGATGACGCAAGAATGACACCCATGGAAAAAAAACACCAAACTCGAATTCCCCTCCAACTCCAAACTCCAATTTATTGCAAAGGTACTTCGCGGTGTTAATAAGAGACTTCGCGTTTACGCTATCACCCCACACAACGATAAAATATTGAATTTGTTCACTCTCCAGAGATTTTCTTGAGCACATACAAAAATTTAGAACATCAGCGGAATATTTGAAATCGCGAACAAGGTAAATCGTAATTGCTTGCGGCAGTCGTGAACGCTTCGCTAAAACAATCATTCCATAATGCGACACTTTGCTCTTCCAAAATGACTTCACCATTTGTGTTCGCTAGTTTAACCGGCCTCAGCACGAAGCCGCGGTTACAAATGCTACGGCGTCGATGGGGGCACAATGCAAAAAGCCCCTGTCCCTGTCCATTGGGGGCACGTTAATGATTCTCTGGTGCTCATAGTTATTCTAGAGTCCACCGCTAGGGTGTGCCTCATAATCAAATGTCCCCGTAGTACCACAGAGTTCGTTCGTTTGTTCATTCATTAATTCATTCATTAATTCATTAATTAATTAATTCATTCATTCACTCATTCATTCTTTCATCCATTCATTCATTCATTCATTCATTCATTCATTCATTCATTCATTCATTCATTCATTCACTAGTTCTGTTAGCCCGCATTGATTTCCCTTTACAGAATGGTAAAACCTTTCAGCGTAATATTTAAGATAGATAGAAGCGTCTTGCTGAAGCAACTTTATTTAGGTTGTTTAAAATTGCTGCGGTGACACGAATGTGCTGCTTTTTAGGTTTTTCAATATGCAGTGGACTGAGATTGTCTAGCAGTAGGAAAAAAATATTTCTTGTCATTTGCTAATCTATTATTCTATATACCATGATTCATTCATTCTAGCAAATCTGTTATTGGCCAGCTGTCTATGCTTAAAATAGTTCGCGTTCCACGTGACATCAGCAGACAGACACCGTATTCCGCGTCCGCCGCCACACTGATAAGCGGCCTAGGCTAACACCATTAGTGTCAGATATTTACATTAACGTGAGTAGCAAAAAATGGGGACGTAAAATCAGTTTATCGGCTCAGCTGAACGGTATGACATTTCACGTGTGATGTGGAGTAGGTTCAGGTCCCACTGCCGACAAATTGTTCTCTCTGTCCGCTTTCACTCACGTTTACTCTATCATTTGCACATGTCAAATAAAGAACGCAACAAATTTCCATATGCTTTCCTTGGCTTCATTTTCTGTTGGCTTCTCACTGTTGAAACAACATATACAGAGTGGAGTTTAATATGGTAGGCTGGAAGAAAGGAAATAATAAAAAAAAGACCAGTAATTGATTCTACTGAGCGTCCGTTATGTACACGGGCTTTGCGAAGTCAATTTGCCCCTTATTAAGTAGGATGGTTCTAGCGAACCTAGGCAACTTTTTTTTTCTGATACATTGAAAGAAGACTCCCACACCTAACTCGTGTGGTAACTCATGTATCAATTCATCCTCTTTCTGTCACAAGTTTGCGTCAATTGGCGTTAGTTTCGTTCTTTTTTATTTTCATCTACGACCAGTGTTGCGTGAACCATTTCAAACACTTTTCCTACAAGCAACTGTCAACGCACTAGCACTGGCTTTTTGAGTTGTTTAACGCTGCCAAAACACACGAAAAGGCGCGAAGCACATGTTTATTCAGCTTCCAAATGCCGGTCAGCCCGCGTGACCACTCGCTTCGTTGACAGCTTTCTGAACGGCTCGGTACATACACAGGTTCGAACGGCACCTCACATGGATGTATACAGGTCTTCGAGAATTGCATTTGCCCTTACAGCCACTGTTACAGTACTCTGTACAGCTGTGTGGAGCTGCTATTACGACGAGTGCACGAACGGTATGTATGTATGCTTGTGAATGCTTTGTTTCAATCACTAATGCACTAATTACTTTCGATCTTAGAAAAGTTCTTCGAATTATCACCCGCAGCACGGACGTTAAAGCAATCTTTATCATTTTTAGTACGGCCTCTGTGGTCATTCCCGGTCATAATGCGTTCTCAGAAACGCTGGAAAAAACTAACCCATGAATTCATTTAGCGAACGCAGATATGCACAGCCCCGAAGTGCTGTAAACGCCATAAAGATTTAATAAATGCCCTTTTTAGCGGCTCTTGAAATGATCGAAATATCATATCTCATTAGCTTCCAGATGCGACTCGCAAAGCTGATAGCAATCTCATTTAGTGGCATATATCGCGCGCTTATGAACCGGTCTCCGAAATAGTTGGCTGTTTGCCCGTTCAAGCGTGGCTGTTGTGTAATGGCTGTAGAGAAGTGAACACACTACCTTAAACACTTAACAACCATATCACCTTGAGCAAAGTCAATTATGGAGATCCAACGCACGTGTTGGAATCAATGTTAAGGAAGCCTCTAATCAAACTTGTAGCGTGCATTCAAATAAAGGGGAGACCTATAATTGTGTTTACCTATATCTTATGCAGCACGCAACCTGATGCAATGTGGGTTTTTATTCTAAAAAGCGACAAATGTATTCTGAACGTATTCATGGCTAATCTTCCAGATTAGGTACGTGCCACTGTTACAAAGGTGGTACAAAATTCGGAAATGGAGATCGATATGCGTCATGCTTGTCGGCTTTTATATTGTCGTCGCCAATTTGCCTCTGCAAGCACCAAACACCGCTTTCCTACTCCCGTCATCACTTCATGGACGTCTAATATTGTGCACCCGTGACACTGTGCAATTTGTGAGTGTAGCAACACAAATATTGCAAATGTCTGCGCGTTGCATATAATGACAGTAATGGAAATCTCACCCAGAGCCACTAATTGCGAAGCACGTAATGAACTGATTCGTCATAGATGATCTTCACAGCGATTCCAATGCCAGTGACAATCTTGACTCGACGTTTCGTGCCAGCTGTTCGCGAGGTTGGGTGAACAGCTGCAGGTGTGTCAGCAATCAACTTACTCCGCCATACCGAGGAGTGTTTGCCGTCGCGTCGCTTGACCTGCCGTATTTTTCTCCATTTTCGGCCATGAAGCACGCGAATCGTCTTTCGGATCTTTCTTAAGTTGGATTTCACAGCTTAGCTCACTTCTCTCCTTGTCAACATACACAGCTCATCCCAGAAAGAGCTAGCTCTAACGAACCTATCGCGATAGTATAAGGACAATTTCTGAAGTAGCCAGAAATTAAAGATTTCGTCCGGTGTACAACATTCGGCTTTAGTGGCCGTCGATTGAAACTGAATGCTGGTCAGTGCGGAGGTTGTTATTTTTTGTTTCTTTTGATAGTCATCTGCACGTAGACATTTACGACTCGTTTATATTATATAATTTGTTGAAGTCAGTGGACGTGCCCTTATTGATTTAGAGAGTTAGATATTTCAAACAATTTAGTTCACACTGAAAGCAGTATTTACATTATTTAGGAACGTACGTAACAGGTGCATTTTCGAGTGACTTGTGACTTGACATGAAAGCGGACAATTTCCTTTAGTTATGGCATAAATCTTATTTTCCACAAAACCTGGATAGAACAATGGCAGAGTTAGGTGTCACGAATAGTGGTCAATATATAAGCTTTATTATGAACGGCCTGGTTACAAGATATGTTTCAACCGTTTACTTAAAACAAATCATTAGGTAAAAGGGCAAATGCGCAATAGGTGAGCTCCCAACAGAGGATAAATCACATTGTGTTGTAGAGCAGCACTGAAAGGGATCTACAAATTATCGAGTAGCAATTCCTGTGAGTGAATAAAATTTATTTGAGATAGCAAGCTGTGGCCCGCCACTCTATTTCAAACAGCCACGGGCCTGTGCTGATTTCCAGTCTTTTTCACCAGTTACCGAAAGCCTGGTGACAAGGCTGACAGTACTTGTGAAAAAAAATTAACAGGAAGGAAGAAGCCATTTATTGACATAATGAGTACACACCGGTCACCGGACAAGAAAATTACTGTTTTCTTAAAAGAGGAATCACAATGACGAGAATACGGATGGAAAGAGAGATCGCTGTGGGAACCAACGTAGCGGGAATAACCAAAGTACTTCGGTAATAACGACGCTGATCACAGAGGTCCAATGCCTTTACTTAAACCTAATCCATCCTAGCCGTAATGTGAGTGCTTAGATTAGTGAAAAAACCGGTGCCACTTGCAATTTCTCATGTATATGAAGTCAACCATTGCGTTACTGGCACTGTATCTGATAACCCCTGCATCCCGTCTGTCGTAAATATTTCATAGGCAACTGAATAGTGGATGTTGGCTCAAAAATCTGTAGGCATGAAGAAGTTAAGGTTGAATATTTCAAAATTTCAGGAATTGCACACGAAATGTTATCGAGACTTGGGTGCTCACATTGACTTTTGCTATATATAAATTAGTATGAATGTTTCAGCCTACGCTCAGTGACCCAGTATCAGTGATAATTGACGGCATTTCGCAAATGGTTCCAGGTTAGTGTAGCGCCGTTATAAAAATTTATCTTTCTATTTTCTTTCAACCAATAAGGTACCAGAGCCTGCATAGAAAAACTACGTTTGGAGGTGGACTCGGTCACGTGCGTACGTCATTTTTTCATAATTCCATAACCACTAGTATTTCGTAGTTTCTTATGAAACTGAAGAAAGCACAACAGACGAACAAGAAAATATAACAGTTTCGCAATATGGACGAACCAATGAATGTGATAGCAACGTGTTACAATAATAACCAAAGTGTAAGACTCGTAGCTTTTGTGGGAGTATGAAATGAAGTAAATGTAAGGTAAGCGAAAAGGCGCTGTTGTAGCGGTCCTCTCCTTAAATACTGCCACCGGATAATTTCATTTTTGTTTGTTGATTAAAGCCAAAGTGTTTCTTACCGAGCGTACCACCACTCTTACGTATCGGGGATGTTTCAAACCTTTTTCTTGGGCCGATCCTAGAGGCGTGCACAGCCGTGCCAATAAAGTTTCAGCATTTTCAGGGTTGACCTCTGTTACTGTTTCGCACTTTCATTATTTACGTTTGCGAACACCTAAGATAAAAGGCATCTTCGGTCGTTCTTCCGTTTCATGTGATTTGTTAAAGGTCTGCCATTCTCAAAATTCTGATGAAGAATTTTGTCAAGAATATAAGACCAGGTATGAGCAACTGTAGTGAAAGAATGGTGTTGCAGTATCACCCGCATATACCGTATGTCATGCAGCAAGGTATGGCATATTGGATATGTATACCTTTATATACACTGAACTTCACGGCGATGCTGATGGCGATGGCGACGGCCCCGGCAATAAGATGGCTTGGAGTGGCCATATAATTGCTATCGTAATAAAAACGTGCTCGCAGAAGATTGTTACAGGGACCGGTTTGTCTGCTAAATTACGAGGTGCTTATTCTTTTATTAAAATGAAAGCTGCATTCAGTGTCAGTAAAATGGAGCTACGAAGGAACCTATACAGGTCCGTGGACTCTTCTGCAATTGTGATAATTATGAACAGCTCGCCAGCTTTCCATGAATACTGCTCAGTTGTGCTGATTCACCTAATTCAAGATAATTTCCTATACATCCGTCAGCACGCAGGGCCAAAGTGCAAGAAGGAGCAATCTGTAACGCACGCGTATAACTATATAAGGTTAAGATTTGTGTTTCTGAATACACAGAATGCTACTGTTCTTTAGAACTACGACGAATGAAAGGACGACGAGGTACGAATGGTGCCCCCGCATCTGACCGTTGAAATAGGCGTCCTCTACCCCTCTTTTTTAGATTCTGAACGTGATTGCATGGAATCCATAATACCCCTTTTCTTCAAGGGCCCTTGATTGCATGGTGCACGGAATACTTACATTATCTTGTCGTAGTGAAAAAGGAAGTTCCAATTAACACTTCTCATTATCGCATTGATACAAGTTTGAGCACGGATATATCCGAGTGAAATTGTTTTCTATTCGTAGTGCACAGGAAGTACTTCTTAGGCAGGCTAATTATATAAAATAAACTTTACACTTTTAAAAGCTGCCATAAAATGCTGTTCTGTTTTCAACCAAACAGGCACTGAACGTGACATTGCGGGGCAAGCTAACGTGCGATGCTCCAGCCGCCATGTGCCAAAATGCAACACTGATGAAAAGGGTAAACATTCTGACCTTTTATGCTTAATAAAATATGTGCTATTTTCCACGTAAGTTGGTTGAACAAGATATTTGCGCTTTCAAAAACCACTGCCTTCATCAAGCAAATGATTACTTCTTTGTTATCACTAACGAATTTTTATAATTTTGAAGTTTGTTACTCGCAGGTGTTACTACATTTTCCTAGACTGGATAGATATGTTCAAATGCCAAATGGGTAAGAAATATTAGATTAACTGTTTCTGGAAACCACTTCCTTGTACGTGTTATAAGGCCTCTCATATATCGTCGTGGCATTGCTCTTATATGCGCTTCCGCAAGTTCGTTCCAACCACTGTGACATGTTCTGTACAAGGTTATCATACTTCAGGCACAATGCATAAAAATTAATTTGTGTGCGTGTTCGGTAATAAGGACGTGTATAACTTACATGCTCCCTCACGTGCTTGCAGCACTTTCTTTGCCTATAGACGTGTTCTCGATATGTCCGTACCTTTTCTTTTACGTGAACGTGATCTTTTTTGATCAATTTCAATTTTTGTTCGTCGTTGCGTGTTTAATTTTAATTACTATCGTTTTTTTCCTTTCTTTTATGGTGTATGACATTACGTTGCTAGCTTTGAGCCCATTGTACTGCGCTGATCGTGGTTTTGTATTGGTAAGCTATTTATGTATTTTGATTTTAATATACGTATTCATCCTAGCGCCCCTTTACAGATTGTCTTATGGAAGTTGCTGCTAGTTTTAGGTTAAGATAAACTACTCAGGTCAATGCTCCTCGTATTTCTTGATGTTCTCATATTCTGAAACACGTTTCTGTTTAAAATTTTCTTTTCCGTTTTATAAGATAAGACAAGTTGCAGTATTGCTAAATAACCACTATAGTTCACAAGCAGGCCAATGAATGCTGCGGCAGTTGAATGTTTTGACCTTTTGATATGACTGCAATTATGGAAGAACTTATTACCAAAGTCAATTTCTGCAAGGGATTTTATTGCAGTTTGTTGGTGATGTGTTTCCGTTTTTGTGCTAAGCTAGGCAGAAGGAAGCAAATGAACATTACTTGTCGAGCCTAACATTCCTTTCATTGAAGACAACAATGAAAAGGTTAAGATCTGCTGTTTTCAGAGAAGTGAGGATAGGAAAGTGCCTGAGACCATTGCATGAGCACCGAAATAGAATGGCCAATTTCTAATGGTGGCAGAAAAAAAAATTACCGACGATTACGTTACTTCCTATTGCGAAATTTGAGCGCAGCAAATAAGCTGTTTCACCTTTTCGATAGATTGAGGCAAAGAAATCGAGCAACACATGTATGCGCTATCACAGAATTTTTTTTATTTTTCACACGTATTCCTTTAACAAAGACTCCACTAACAGTTCTTGACAGTCATGAAGGAAGCTTTGTGGTCGGAGAAATAGACTGATATATGTTCGACTTGGTACACCAATGCTTGATTCTCAAAGACGAGATCTATACAAGTGCCTCGCGAGGTGTCACAGCCATGGGATGCGTTACGAGCGAGAGGAACGGGATGTTCTCCCGCATAAGTGTTAGGAAATTGCTGTTTGTCTTTATGTCGACATTAAAGTCCCCCACTACTAACATCGGTGTGGATCGATGGACGGTTAATGCGAGTTGCAGGAAGTGCACGACGTCTTTCGTGAGTGCGGTAGCGGACTCACGAAAGCGGTATCAGTCGGTCGCTGCTAGCGCTGGGGGGATGAAAGGGGGGCGGAGCTGGTTACGAGGCCGACGACAACGCCGACGACGACGCGATACCCAGGAACGGACGCCAAAGAGCCATTTGTGTAGCCAGCCCTCCTCCACAGTCTCTCCTCCTCCCTTCCATCATCCTCCCTCGCCCGGAGAGCCGACAGCGCGCATGCGCGGCGGCGGAGCAGATTCGTCGGCGAGCTGGTTACGAGGCCGACGACAACGCCGACGACAACGCCGACGACGACGCGAAACCCAGGAACGGACGCCAAAGAGCTGCGCTCTAAAACAAAGAACATGATGAGGCATAATATATTTACGCGTAGCTGTGTTGCTGACTCCTGTTGCGAACTGTCGCACTTGGTTTAGCCTCTTGTCTTTCCATTAGCGTTGGCCAGCCAAAATACAGACAAACTGGTTATAAAAAAGGACAAGGATGCTAGCCGTGCTGAAACCTGCTGGATAGCCGTTTCGGAGGATAGGAATGGCTAGAAGGAAAAATTCAGGCAGAACCCATCGCACAATGACTATCGACGGTAATGCAATTAGCATGCAAACAATTTAACCACACAAATTTTGCATGAAATCACGTTTATTCTAGGACTTCTGTTTCTTCAGCGATGTGCGACACACAATGTCTCCTATATCGGCACAATATAACGTAGTAGTCACTTGCCAAGGTGTCTGATGAGCATGACCGTATGATGAGGACCAGATGACATTGATACATTGACAACAATGGAATGACGAAAAAGAAATTACATCTGTGCCTTGACAAACGCGGCATGAGAACGGTGGTATGACGAGAATGAGATGATTATCTTGAAATAATGGCATTGATATCAAAGTGCAAAGCGGCAGCGTGGCAATGACGCCATGAGGGCCATGGAATGGTGACGAAGTACGACTGCCGCCAGAGGGCGAAGCTCGAATTGCGACGATTGGGTGGCCACGCAATGACATTGAACACATGACAGTGGCTGTCTGACTACGACGCACTGACGACGATGGCAGTGCAACGGTGGCATAGTCACTGTTGCCATAGTGACCATAGCATGACCAGGTTAGCATGACGCAGTAGGAATGACGTCGACGGAGCAACGAAATAAGTATGATGACTAAGGACGTGAGGAAAATGGGATGAAGTCTCTGGGCCGATGAAAATTTTCAAACGACAGCGTCGGGAAGACGGCATGTCGACGATGGGGAAGCGAAAAAGCATGACAGCTGTATGAGGACAATGAGAGAACAACCCGTATATGACGATGATGACGCGAAGACTACAGAATAACTAAGACTGTATGACGATAACAGCATGACGAGAGTCGGGTGTCGTAGCTACAGTGAAGGGGATAGACCGTCTACAACGTCATCAAGACGGCGGTATGACAATGAATACCACACCACTGCACGACGACAATGGTGGTCACCAAAGCATGACGATGATGGTATGAGCAGTGATACAACATAACGACTGCTGTTGACGATGCAATGATGAAGGTGGCATGGCAACAGCAGCATGTTCATGACTGAATGATGACAGCATCATTATGCTAGAATGACGGCGAAGAAATTATGCCGATGTATCGTCGAAGGCAATGACGACGATGGCATGACGAAAATTTGATGGCGTTCCTAAGGTTTCAGCGTGTTTACGACCGCCTAATAATAATGGCACCACGACGACTTATATTGTCCCTGGCTAGTGACGGTCAAGAACACAGTAGCAGACAGACCGACAGACAGACAGACAGACAGACAGACAGACAGACAGACAGACAGACAGACAGACAGACAGACAGACAGACAGACAGACAGACAGACAGACAGACAGACAGACAGACAGACAGACAGACAGACAGACAGACAGACAGACAGACAGACAGACAGACAGACAGACAGACAGACAGACAGACAGACAGACAGACAGACAGACAGACAGACAGACAGACAGACAGACAGACAGACGGACGGATGGACGGACAGACTGACCGACGGACGGACGGACGGACGGACGGAGGACAGACAGACAGACAGACAGACAGACAGACAGACAGACGGACGGACGGACGGACGGACGGACGGACGGACGGACGGACGGACGGACGGACAGACAGACAGACAGACAGACAGACAGACAGACAGACAGACAGACAGACAGACAGACAGACAGACAGACAGACAGACAGACAGACAGACAGACAGACAGACAGACAGACAGACAGACAGACAGACAGACCAGAAACTTTAATTGGTCCTCAGTGACTACGTTGTCGTAGTCACGGGCCGCACCCACGCCGGGGGTGGAAGACCGTGATCTTCAACCCTGTCGCAGGCCCTTTGGCCAGCCTGACGCTGGACTTCAATGTTGTCGCACTTGACGGCTTCATCCCAGTCTACTTGCCTGTTGAAAGGCGAGGGGCGCAACGCAGAACTTTGCCACAGCATGTGTTTCAAGGTGGACCAGGGCCGCGGGCATCCACAAGGGGAGTGTAGTGGCTCAGCCTTGAGCGAGACGGAAAGCAGCCCGTCTGCAGCATTTTCAGCACCGACGCCTGCGGTCTGCCTAGCTTCGGGTGAGGAGCCGGAAACTGACTGCATCCCAGCTGGTATTCAGTAGTCATCTCGTGGAAAGTAAGCAGCGGGTCCGTGGTTCGGTCTGTCTCCAGCGAAGCCGGGCACCTCCAGCCCCTTGCTACGATTCCCTTCCCTTGGAATCCAATCCGTAACCCTTAATTACCATCGGTTATCTTCCCTCCTCATTACATGCCTTGCCAATTTCTCTTTCTTGATTTCAATTAAGATGTCATTAACTCGCGTTTTTTCGCTCACCCAATCTACTCTCTTCTTATCCCCCCTTAAAGTTACACCCATCATTCTTCTATCAGTAGCTCGTTTTGTCGTCCTCACTTTATGTAGAACTCTTCTCGTAAGTCCCCAGCATTCTGCCCCATAGGTGAGTACTCGTAAGACACAGCTGTTACACACTTTTCTCTTGAGGGATCATGGCATTCTGCGGTTCATTATCTGAGAATGCTTGCCAAACGCACCCCAGCCAAATCTTATTCTTCTGAATATTTCAGTCTTATGATCCGGATCCGCGGTCACTACCTGCCCCAAGAAGATGTATTCCCTTACCACTTCTTGTGCCTCGCAACATATGGTAAACTGCTCTTCTCTTCCGAGACCGTTAAAAATTACTTGAGTTTAATGCAGAATAATTTTTAGACCCACCCATCTGATTTGCCTGTCCAGGTCAGTGAGCATCCATTACAATTGTTCCCAATTGAGTTATTAAGCGAGGCAATATCATTAGTGAATCGCAAGTTACTAAGGTATTCTCCATTAAATCGTATCCCCAATTCTTCACAATCCAGCTCTCTGAATACCTCTTGTAAACATGCTGTAAATAGCATTGGAGAGATCGTATGTCCCTGCCTGACGCCCTTCTTTATTGGGATTTTGTTGTTTTCTTTCGGAGGACTACGGTGGCTGTGGAGCTGCTACAGATATCTTTAAGTATTTTTACATACGGCTTGTCTGCACTCTGATTCCGTAATGTCTGCGTGACTGCTGAGGGTTCGACTGAATCCAACGCTTTCTCGTAATCAATGAAAACTATATGTAAGGGTTGGTGATACTCTGCACATTTCTCTATCAGCTTATTCATAGTGTGAACACGGTTTATTGTTGAGTAGCCCTTACGAAATCCTGCCAGGTCTATTGGTTGACAGAAGTCTAAGGTGTTCCTGATTCTATTTGCGATTACCTCAGCAAATACTTTGTAGGCAACGGACAGTAAGCTCATCGTCTATAATTTTTCAAGTCCTTGGCGTCCCTTTTCTTATAGATTAGGATTATGTTGGCGTTCTTCCAAGGTTCCGTTATGCTCGAAGTCATGAGGCATTGCGTAGGCAGGATGGCCAGATTTTCTAGAACAATTTTCCCACCATCCTTCAAGAAATCTGCTGGTACCTGATCCTCCCAGCGGTCTTGCCCCTTTGCACAACTCGCAAGGCTTCCTTTACTTCTTCTGGCGTCACTTGTGGTATGTCAAAGTCCTCTAGACTATTCCCTCTTCCATTATCGTCGTTGGGGCCCCTGGTACTGTATAAACCTGTGGAGAACTGCTCAGCCACTGGAAATATCTTATCCATGTAATGATATTGCTGGCTTTGTCGCTTAACGTGTACATCTGATCCTTGCCTATTCCTAGTTTCTTCTTCACTGTTTTAGGCTTCTTCCGTTCCTGAGAGCATGATCAATGCTATCCATATTACACTTCCTTAAAACATACACTGCTCCAAAGTACATCAAAGTAGGAAATTACACATACCAAAAGAACGGCACCAATCATAGAATAAAAAATGTGAAATCTAAATTTTCCGGTACATTTACCTCAACTCCCCGTAAATACACATAAACAATGATAGGCGTATGAATTTATGACACGTAAGTACTACCTATTGATTATCCCCGTCAGAGTGCCTATGCTGTATATTTAAGACTCGTACAGGAATTCAGCCATTTCGTTGAGGTGTAATTACCCGATTAGCTATGAGGAGGTTTAGGTGGTTAGGTTCTTGAAATCATATATTCTTGTCTTCTCGCGACCATTTCAACTGAAATAAATATATACCAGCGGAAAAAATGCCACCTATGAACTGAATGCCTATGGCATTCGGGAAGAACCGGGACCTCATTTACCAGTCATTTGGGACATGAAAGCGCCAAATCAATCATTCAATACTCGGGGAAAAAAATCGCATGAAGGCAATATTTTAAATGGACAAGTGTCAGAAATATTCTGACGAAAAACACAGGTCCAGATGAAGCGATTGTGCGACGTATCCGTCCTAAGCCACGACCAGAATTTAATTTCAAAATACGTTTATGAGCAGAATCACTTCTGACTATTTCGCTGCAGTGTCAGGGGAGGAGGAGGAGACAAAATAGAGGGAAAGACATGAAAGTTCGCCAGTTTATCTACGGGATGGCTACTCTCTGCCGTGCAAATATGCAAAGATAATAAATAAATATAGCACGGATAAAATAAGAAGAGAAATATTTGTTACACAATGCAGCCAGCAATCACTTCCAAAGTCCTTCGCGCATTTCGAGAATCCTTAAGCATCTTACCAGCGCATTCAACCTTTTACTTGCCAAAGCCAGTAGGGACTAGTGTCCTAGGACTGTTTTCGTCCGTCAAGCGGCGATTGTCTAGTTTGTCAAATTCGGTCGCGAGCAATTTTCTTGCCACTGTGCAACGGGGACCGTCACATAGTAGGTGTCTGGTTATCTTCTCTGAAATGATTTTGTCGTAAGCAAGGCTGTCTGCCATTTGAATGAGGAAGGAATAGCTGTTTGGGAACGTCACACCCAGCTAGAAATAAGTTCCACAGGAGTTTGGGGAAAGCCACATAATATGGCGTGATTGGTACGTTAAAAAAAGTAACGAACTCCGTTAGCGCGTCTCTTGTAATATTACTCAGCTTCTACCACCTTTCGTGACGGCATGGCCAATCATGTGAGTCGTCGTCACGTATGGTCACGGGCGTCACGTGCAGGACGCCAACCCACATGATTGTCTCGAGAACAGCTAGGATTTTACAGTGTATTGCAATGGCAGAATTAGTTGCATTGTTCAAAAAGCCGAAGCATCGGCTGCGATAGCAAATTTGTAGACAGATATACGAGGTAAGGATAGTAGTTTTATCGGCCGCATCAACTTGCAAACATTCGCTTACTAATTAAATTAACAAGCACGGTGTCACACACACACATATCAACATGAACACATCTCGCTCAATAATCGGGGAAACACTCTGTCGAAACGTTGGAGTGCAGAAGTGCGGCAGCAGCAGCGAGCGAAATGACCCTCGTCCTCTCTATTCCTGTAACGCGAACTAAATGTTGGAATCACAGCGCATACCAAGCTACCAGCACTCCGCATACTTGGTCCACATTACAGATCGTTCTGAATATCAGGTCTGGGCAGGCACACACGTGCCCACTTCGCAGATCGCTTGCAAGATATACGGCGCCCGCACGACCGCACGGTAAGCAGCAGACACTGTAGTAGACCCTCCCTTTGCTCTCCTCCGTACATGCCTCACATACACACCCAAATACACAAATACATGCCTACATACATGTCCTACATGCCTCACATGCACATCCACATACAAAAATATGGCAGCACGTGCGTAAGCACCTCTTCTGTGTCGGTTTTTGCTGCAGAGCTTCATTTTTTGGAAGCAACTGCTTACTGATTTGATTGCATGTTGGTATCCCTCGCCTTTTTCTAGTGTTTTTCAAGTTTTTTCTCGTTTTCTTGTTTTTTCTGCGCCTGATTCCGTTGACTGCTGGCACGTTCGTTCATCGATGCGCAATGTCATTTTTTCCCAATTGTATCACGCCCTTCCCCCTTCACTTCTCCCTCTCCCCTCATATAAGGTATCCGTCTTCGGTAAAAAAAATTTAGTTGACAGTCAGCGCTTCTGTCTCGTCCATGATACTTGTGGTTGCATGTGTTTGCGCTGTAACAATTTTTATGTCAAGTATGCACCAACTCGCCCAGAAAGAAGTTTTAATGCCTTACGCGCGACAGAAAACGGCGTGCATACACCCCGCCTTCCTCCGTCGGTTGCGTAAGATTGAACCACGATCGCAGGCTGACCCTCGCAAGCTGTCACTCGCATTCAGCGCACGGCACGTGGTAACCATGTTATCGTGTTTGCACTTCACGCGGAACATCATGGTGACGATGACAGCGTCAGCAGAATTGCGCTTGGAGTGCCTATGTAATTGATATCGCAATAAAAAGACACGTCGCTTCATTTGTTGCAGCGATACTGTTTCAAGAAGGCGAATGTGCCCTTGCTTCGCACTACTAGACATTTGAAGAGAAAAGTATAGTTCTCTTGTTTTGCACTTTGAAAGAAATAAGTGTCTCCTTACTTTTCTTGCATCTTGACTTGTGAGGGCCCTAAGCGAGGAGTTTCTGCTTGTGGGTCTTTTTCCGTGTTTGCACTGTGGGTCCAGAGTGTTAACACAAATAACATCAGTGATTAGTGTCAGATATGTCGTGCCTAAAACCTAAGCCCCAGTTCATGAAATGTTTTTGTGGGTAAAATTTTTTTCCCTGAAAGTATTGATTGAGCCAATAAAGTGTGTTTTTTGCACTGTACCCTTCTACTCACACAATTCCGTCAAATGAAAACGCGATGAAGGTAAAAATTTCAAAATGCACATCGTTTTCCTGAAACAGGAACATGCAAATTTCTGTGGCCACTATAGTCTCAAGGGGAAGGCAGCTGGGGAGGATCAGGTAACAGCAGATTTGTTGAAGGATGTTGGGCAGATTGATCTATAAAAACTGGCCACCGCGTATACGCAATGCCTCATGACCTCGAGCATACCGGCATCTTGGAAGAAAGCTAACTTAATCATAATCCATAAGAAAGCGGACGCCAAGGACTTGAAAAATTATAGACTGATCAGCTTAGTCTCCGTTGCCTACAAAGTACAGAGCATATGATTGCCAAATGAGAGCCAAGCAACTCTACGGTGGGTAATGTCATTGAGAAAGGCTTGCGGTGAAGGCATATCCAAAGAAAAAAAAACCGTGGTTACAAGGATTCGATCGCTTCTACTGTTTCACTTAACGACAGATCGGAAACGCCTGAGTGCACGGATAACTTGCAATACAATAAATACATTGCCAGCTCGCTATGAACACGCAACGCAACGGCTATACATCCCTCCTCGGCAGTGTTACAGGCAGGTGCTCGGTGACACCATCTCTGTCTTGAGGGGATACCGGGAGCAATACACCGGTTGTGCGTCGTTCCCATGTCTCAGACGTAGCACTTGCGGGTACCACCATCACTATTTTGTTGCCCACTCGTAGTTGGATCTAGGTACCCGAAGTAGATATAGATTCTTTCGCCATACATTTCCGGAAAGCCGATAGTCAAGTGCGTGACCTCTCCTGTTTACGATGTCATCATAGGTAATTCTCTAGTGTATAAGACTACAACAATAATAATAATATCAAAAATAAGAATACCAATAATAATCATAAAGTTTATTTTCATAACGAAACAAACAAAAAAAACCGGATGAGCTGCAGAAAAAGCTGACCACATGGCCACAATTAGTACATGACCAGGGTAGTTGGAGAAGTATGGGAGACGCCTTTGCCCTGCAGTGGGCGTACCCAGGCTGCTGCTGCTGCTGCTGCTGATGATGATGATGATGATGATAGTCCCAAGCACTGCACGTGTTTTGCAGGAGCTGTACGTTGCTCTATGGTGGCTTGGGAGCAGAAAATTTCAGGTAATTTTTTTCTATTCAAATTTGTTCATTTATGCACTTTGACAAAATAGCAGCCAAGAACGTTAGTAGAAATTTCAGTGCGATAACATTCAAGGCCACTCCACCCTGCGAAAGTGGAAGACCAGTGTAGCTGTTAACACTGCGCTAAAAAAATATGAGAAAGATATTGTGCTATCATTCATTGTCGCTTAGTAACGACGGTCGAAATGGCTTTGTGGTGGCTATGTTGTACAGTGATCGGCATACTCTAACCACTCCATACCATAGAAAGAACAAAAAAGGGTATTCACTTTAAAGTTATGCAGAAACCACCTACATTGCAGAAACCATTACATTCACTGCGATTGTGAATGTAAGCCATTAGCCCGAATGAGCTACCGAGCGAACGAACGAACGAAAAAATGAACGAACGGAGGAGTTGCGAGGCGACAGTCCCCCTTCCTCTTTTCGGCGCCTCCCCGACACACGGTTACGCGAGATCATTAAATCTCGGTTACAGGTCGAATAAATAGGTTTTCTGCAAAAAGTCTGCAACGAAATTCTCTTGACGACTTCGAGCGCTGTATTTACAGAAAGTTATTACAGTGTGCCACAGCTAAATAAACGCTCCTCGTACGATGCGCGCAGCTATCTTTCTCCAACCTGCGACGCTTTTGTAAAATAATTTACTCAAGGTTAAAGCATCTGTTTAAAAGAATGCGCCAACGCAAATCGAATATTCCTATTTGAAACACCTTGCTGTCGAGGGTACATTCGGATCTCGCTCGGCACTGTCGTGTGGTCGGGCCGGGACTGGCTGAGTAGGCTTACTTTTTTTCCGGCTAGCGCTGGGCCATTTTAACCGATTGGTTTGGGCTCGGACGGGTAAAATTATACAAGTGCCGGGCTGAGACTGGGCACAGGCCGATAATCACGGCCCATGGGTGTTCTAGAGCACGTTTTCTTCACCTCGGTACCCTGCCTCGCCTTCCCGAAACGAAGGAGTGACCGAACGACCGTTCTCTGTCTCGCAAGACGACTCGTCTATGCTAACCGGGGCGAGGCTAGCAGTAGCAAAGGTGCCTTTTGCGCAAGCTAGACTTTTGGAAGCATGGGCTAAATGTGACTGATAGATTGCCTTTGTTCACGTGTGTTCTGCAGGATACTTGCTCCTTCAGGCCAGTCTTCTATCAATGGATGCTGGTACGTTGATGCCGTTGCAGTAAGGTTCTTAAATAATAACATTTGCTCGGTGTGTCTTGTGCTAGACGTAAAATATTGTATTCTGGGCTGAGGATGAGCTTCTCGCGCATGTACACGACTCTTTTTGTAGTGTGCTACGTTCTAAATACTATACTGCATGATTCAGTTGGCATAAATTAGGTTGTGAAAAAGTTCTCACAACTCATGCCCTTTCCAAACACTTAACTGATCATCTGTCTGTTTACTAATGCAGTTTTTTGGTGAATGAGGCAAGAAATCGCATCCATTGTTTACGCTAAAGGTGTTTAATACTTCGCGCCCATCGATGAAATTCTTTCATTCGCTTTGCGCACGCTGGCGAACATCAAAAATAGGCTGCTCGAATGACTTAAGAAAAAACGAGTAGAACAAGTAACGTTGCGAAATTTTCTAATATAATTTGTACTGATTGTGCAGCTGCGAAATACCTGCTCAGTGCCCAAGCGACCATGAATGTCACAGCAAACATGGCTGGTGGCACTCTATTCTGGGCCCTCTGCTCACGACAACAAAATTACACCAGAAACAAATAGCTCTCGCAACGCATATTGAACCTGCAAAAAATTACTTACATAGATCCCCTCCGCTTCCTATATATATATGCATATTCTTTCACGTATGCATTGAGGTAAACACGTGATTTCTCGGAGTGGATTGTGCATTCTCCTTTTCCCCCGTTTTGCAGCCTTGTTGGCTGAAGCTTGTGCCGCCACGCCAAGACCAGCCTTACTTGATGCGAGGCTGATCCCTTGCATCTTCGGCGCCAGGAATGCTCTCATCCACAACAACAGTTTGGTCTTTCGTCAAGATTTTTTCGCAAACCACACAAAAATTGCCTCGTAACGTCGTCAGCGTGTTTGAATTATTCTCAATAAATGTTTTCCCTGTTTTTTGCACAACGTTTTAGGGGCAGCAACGATCAACAGCGCACAGTGCAAGGGGCAGCATTTCAGTAATGCAAGCTGAAGTGAAATACTATAGCGCTATAGTATGCACTTGCTGCGGTAATGCAGTGGCTAGGCTTTGCTCTGCTGAGCGCGAGGTCGCTAGTTGCATCGCGAATGCGGCAGTCGCCTTTCGATGGGGGCGGAATGCAAGAATACTCGTATGCGATGCACTGGTTGCACCTTAGCGAACCTCAGGTGGTCGAACGTAATAGGAGTGCCCCCACTGCAGCATGCCTCATAATCAGACCGTGGTTGTGGCAGGTGAAACCACAGAATTTCATTTTTTTTTTCTGTTCATCGGCATGGACCAGCCATACCAGTGGTTTACACTTCTGCATTTTATTGGCAAGTGGAAGACGCTATGCACTGGCGATTGCAGTTTCCCGGTTCATTCTGCGTAATCGCAATGTCACCTATGACGAAGGCTCTTATGCGATCATTATATAATTCATTATTAGGAATGCTGTATTGTGTAAAAATACACCGTATTTATAGATCTGATGTGGGAACGTAGAAATATTTTTTTCCTTTCGCCAGACATTGCACCGAATATGATGAGGTTGATATTAGTTAAAGAAAAATACTCTAATTTAGTGACTGCCGCGAGCAGATTCATTATTTAAAAAGTTTATTTGTTTTTAAAAATTGCTGAGTATTGCGATATATTCAAAAAGAAACAACTACAACACCTTCGAGTTAACAATTCTGTAACTAAGCAATAAAAATAACATCACAATATTGTTAACCGAACCGACAAGTACACTATATTTAGACGACATAGATTTTTTACACACCGCGCTTTGATATGTTCCATTAGTTTTTGAGTTGGACTTCCGTAAAGCCGTCCTAAACACTTCTACTATTTCAAGTAAGCTCTAAAATTACATATTCAGCGTCAGATGCTTTAAAAGGTGCGATGCGTCTTTTTTAGTTCAGAGTTACGCAAATGTAAACTTGCGGCTTCAATTTGATCCATTCTTTCAGAATTTAATATTTTATCAAACATTCCAAGACCTACTTAAATACTTTGCTTCCTGTCATTTCTTGAGCTTTTTGTTTTCTATCAAATGCAGTATGTTTTATTCAAACGGGTTTCGTGGTTTTGTCAATCTAACATCGCTACGTTTGAGATGTATTTGAGTATTATTGAAATGTCAGTTGTAGCCCGAGCAAAATATTCCTGTTCAGGATTAGTTTTGTAGATCATAACGGGCGTATCAATATAAGCCGGACTCGAAACATGTCTACGTATGCAGTTGGCGATGTTTTTTTTTTGCGGCTCACGTGAGGTATGAAAATAATAGAACGATCATCGTTGTAAAGTGTGCTTCAAGTGATGGGTGCAGAAAAAAAAATAAAGTACAATGCTATAAAATATGTTTGACGGCATGCAAAAGAAAAATCTAAGATGAGAAGTTGCTTATGAACGGAAGAAAATGCCATTTAGTCTCCCGCTAGAATATGGTCTCTATCGGCACTTCGAAAAACTTTACCATAAGTACATTGCCTTCGCTTAAGCTTGCTTGAAAAAATCCCATTTGATGTAACAACCGGTTGTCCAAGGAGCCATTGTATTAGACGCGTACTAACACAAGCATTTGGACCGTGTGTCGGCAAGTGGGGGATGTTTTAAAGTACAACAGCTGATGTCAAAACAGCTTAGAAGGAGGCTAAAGGCAACCATACCCAGGAATTCTGGACATGCGTTTACTTTCTTTTTTCGCCACCACGTGGCGTATCCACCTTAAAGATTTGAAATTCGCGCCGTGACGTATGCAATGACGCACAACTAAAGAAAACACAATAAAAAGAAGCACACCCTGAGACTGTTGCTTCCCCTCGGCACTTGGAAACGATCGCGCTTATGTATCAGCGTTATCTTGAAGACAACCTGCTACTTGCTCGACTTGCAATGAATCCACGATTTTCTAGACACCTTGCCAGACAGCTCGTCGACATTCCGGGTGAGATGTCTGGCCGAGATAACAGCTCCCGCAAAGCTTCCGTTGGGTTCCCTTTCTTCGTTGTTTTTCTGTTTATTTGTGCACAACTGCGGCCGCGGGCTTCGGTATAGTCAGCGTTATTTTTCTTGTGTTTTCTAAGAACCAGTGTGATTCAATAAGAGGAAGCTTTAGCTCGGGCCCTTCTTCGATGCCGGCTGCTGAAATACATGTAAAACGCATAAATGATTTTATGAGAAAATCGCTCAACCGATATGAATTAGAATTGTTGTATTCAAGAGAGAACGTTAGATCACAGTGATCGCTGCAATAATAATTTTGATCTAGGCCATGGCATTACTGACAAGAATTATCGGAAATCGGCAAATTTGAAAAAGAAGTACGAAATTTACAAATCCGTTAGTGCGGATGAAAACTGATATCGCATCCCTCTAAATTGCATCCCTTGGAGCATTTCAATCGGACAAATTCGATGTATGAATTTATAACTTATGTGAAGTTACAATGCCTGTTAAGGTTTTGCGAATACCATATTCAGGAGTTGGCGGTGTATTTCAGGGTGGCATATGATATATCATTTTTGTCTGCATTAAATGAAATATTAGGTGCAGCTTAGCGAATTCCGACATCATCTTTAGTTGCTGAGGTACAGAGTCGTATAATTCGAGTATTGTTTCTTGAGATTTCGCAATTTTTTGAATTTAGAAAACTGGAAGCTAAATAAAAATTGGTTTTCTGAAATCTAATTTTAACTGTTGCTTTTAAGTTCAACATAACTCATGAATTGCGGTGCAGTGGTCGTAAGAAGAAAGGATTGATGATTTCCCAGGTAGGAGCTAAAGCTTCCCGTTAAGTTAGGTTCAGACTAATACTTTTGTATTAGTCTAAACTTGTATTTGTAGAGAAGAAGCAAGACGAGTAGCGCATATACATTGTGGCAGCCGCAGTTCGATGGGGGCGAAATGCGAAGACACACGTGTACTTAGATTTAGGTGTACGTTAAGGATGCCCAGGTGGTCTAAATTTTCCAGATTCCCCAACTACGCCATGCCTCACAATCAGATCATGGTCTTGTCACGTAATACCACATATTTTTTTATTTACAGAATGTACAGTTTTTTACAGTAATTGACAAAGCAGGCTAGTCATTAAACCATTCACTTCTTCAGACCTAAGCTCGCGCTCATGTTCCTCAGCTTTGTGCAGAGCTGCGTAACATATTTCCACTTGGCGTGGAAGCGCCGTTCCGCTGCTTTTTAGGCAGAAAAGGAGTGGTAGCGTTTTAGGCGGCTGACCTGAAAGACGTCATGGGAAGTCTGGATGAAGCGAGTAGTAGGTGTGACCGGAGACATATCGTAGGTTACGTAGGTTACCTGACAGAGGAGCCGGTAAGCGCCGGAGTAGCGGGATATAAGTTTTTCCGAGAGGCCGAAACGGCGGGTGGGAGATCGAAGAGGGACAAGATCCCCGAGAATATAATCGGCGTCCCGGTGACTACTGTCGCAAATGCTTTTACTCTTGTTCTGAGAAGCACAAAAGCGACGGTGAGCAACTTGGCGTGTTTCTTGGGCTCGAGCAATGACATCGCTTTTATACTAAGACACGGACTCTTGAGGGGTAGACAGTATTCCATTAAAAAGCAATACTGAATCTCGGCCGCACAACAAATAAAACGGCGAGTAACGCGCAGTGTCGTGGCGTGATGAATTGTACGTTAATATGACAAACGGGCGAGCAGTATCCCAGTCACGATGGTCATCAGAAACATATATGAAGAGCATGTCTGTTATTATTCGATGAAGCCGCTCCGTAAGACCATTAGTCTGCGGATGACATGCATTAGTAAATTTGTGCTTGGTAGAATAAGGAGGTAATAAGGAATGTGACTCGAGCAGCTGGTCGCGCAGCGATATATGTATGTGTGTGTGTGTGTGTATGTTTGTGTATGTGTGTGTATGTGTATGTGTGTATGTATGTGTGTATGTATGCGTGTGTACGTATGTATGTGTATGTGTGTATGTATGTGTGTATGTATGTGTGTATGTGTGTATGTATGTGTATGTATGTGTGTATGTGTCTATATATGTGTGTATGTGTATATGTGTGCGTGTGTGTGTGTGCATGTGCATGTTTGAAGAACTACGTAGAGTGGGAATAGACACGAAGAAATATACACCTTATTGACTCTCGTCTATAGACAGTCTAAAGACGACGAATGAACAACAATAAAGAGAGACTGTATCGACTTTTTTCTATAGACTGTCTATAGACTGCGAGTAGACAAAAAGAAATAGAATTCTTATCGACATTCGTCTATAGAAAGTCTATAGACAAATAACAGAGAAAAATAAATAGAGGCTGTATAGACTTTTGTCTATAGGTGTCTGTTGTGGGAAAGCAGACAAAAAAGAAACGAACACCATATCGACTTTTTTCTATACACTGTCTATAGACTGCGCATAGACAAAAAGAAATAGAAACTTTAACGACTTTTCTCTATAGACAGTCTATAGACTTTGTATCAACAAAAGTCCAAATCTATAGATTCAATACTAAAGGCAAGGTAGTCTATAAAAAGTCTATAGACTTTCTATAGACAGTGTAAAGTCATTTTTGTAAGGGTTAGCAGCCCAACACCACACACACTAAGCAAGCACGGCGCGGATATAGAGTTTACTTGAATCTTATTTATATCCACAGAGACAGGATTGAATGCCTTTATACCATCATCACTTTCTGAAAGCGAAACCAACGCACAAGGAAAAAAATATATATTAGGAGCCATTACACTCTGTGGAGCTGGATGACCAGTTAAGCTGTAGCACATCAGACAGGATTAGACAAGGGGTCATGTATTTATTTTCATCATTTGGTAATGGTAGTGACGATAGCCTTGTGGTTACTGTGATTTATGCGGGTTGGCCCGGTTACAACCTTAGACAGAATCTTGACCGTTGCTACTTAATTGAGTTACTTCGATTGGTTTAGCACTTCAAACCAAATTCTTGTTGCACAAGCTCAGTGAACCATTTCTTTTCTGGTTTTGAAATGCCCACATTGAGGCCTCCAATGGTGATCACAAGGGTAGTGTCATCGCGGCTAACCAATGCAAAGTGCGTGGTCATGAACTTCTTAATACCACAGTTGGGTGTGCCTGAATATATGTAGACAGTGGATATCATAATTCCGTCTTTCGTTTGTACAGCACACACAACTCCACAGTCGGTGCCCCTCTCCTCTTACGAGTTAAGGTTGTATGGTAGTATACATACATTTCCTCCTCTGCATATATGGCAATGCCTTCTGCGCGTGAAGCCATGTGCGATTCCAGCATACCCATCGACGGAAAACAATGCATCCTCATTATTATTATTATTATTATTATTATTATTATTATTATTATTATTATTATTATTATTATTATTTTTATTGGCGGAGCACTCGAAGCCTGCTTCACCTCCGCCGCATGACAGTCCGGTACACCGCAACCTCCGGGATCGGCCGGCATTTTTGCTCCCGAACACGACAACTGCATTTCCGGCCAAAGGTACATAGCTTTGCTGTGAACGCGCCTGTGCAGTAAGTACTGCCACCCTGTATTTTGTCTCGACGGCACTATCACCATCGGCACGGTCTCGCGAGGAGCTGCTAGCGGTTCGCGTTCGTTGTCTCCCTTGCCTCTTGACGGCGATGACGCGCTAAATCTGCACCATCATTGCGTCGTGCATCCCTCCTTCGACCAAGCAAGTTTTCGGCGGCACACGTTCGCGTTTGTATTGACATTAAAGCTTTATACTGCTCGATTTCGAGAGAAAAAATGGCTGTGGCTTAGGTAAGGTTAAGCCCAGGATGCGAAGCATACTAGCCTTTATTTTAGTTGTTGAACCACTGTTTAGCCTGGTGAACTGCTGTTGCTTGGCTATATTTGGTTCGGCTAGACGAAGAAACAACTCATGCATTACTTCTTCGCCTTCAAGAGTGGAACGCGACAGCGTTCCCGTCGACCCGCCAAGGGGTGTAAGACAATGGGCTACAGGGCAGCGACTACGCGCCCCGCATTGGACGCGGTGAGCGTCGAGCAAAGCAGCGTTCGGCGCGGCAACGAAATGTGCGCCTGAGCAAGAGACGCACGCCTTAGAAACAGCGCGTTTCTAAGGCAACACCGCATTCACTAGAGGCGCTTTTGTACCGCTTTGAAGCGTTGTACTCGTGGCTCAGTGGTAGCGTCTCCGTCCCACACTCCGGAGACCCTGGTTCGATTCCCACCCAGCCCGTCTTGCAAGAGTTGAGCCAAAGCCACTTCTCCTCTGTCGTGACGTCACGGTGTCACGTGATTTCATGGTCACCGCCGCGCCTGAGGAGCTGGGTTGAGCCCTCGTAATATGCTTCGCATAAAAACGAATGTACAGGCTCGTCCACTTTAAGGGTGAACACGGCTCACCGTGGCCGCGCTCCGCGGGGCGCCAGTGCGTTCCGGCGCGGCGGCGCATCGAAGCGAAGTGACGCAGGCGCACACGGAACCAGGGGAGGTGCTTCGCGTCGTCTGCTACAGCGCTGGAGCGCGCCGCTCTGGCTTTGCTGTAGACTTCGCTAGACCCAGGTGACTGAGCGACCGAGGCGGCGTGGGGGGAAGGCGCACTTCACTCACGGAGCATTTTCCACCTAGTTCGGTCTACAGCTTGTGAACAGCCTGCTTAATCAATATACATTAACAGAAACAAGCTTATCACCACATAAATCACTTAGCATGTTTTTATAAGTGATGAGGGTAAACATACAGTCATTTTTTCGCGCTCTTTATTAGGCTGGGGCGTAGAGGCAACGCTTAATAGTCGTGTCAGAGACATCACCCAGCCAGAGGCTGTTCTTAATTTCCTGAGCGATAAAGGTCGGGTTTGCAGCAGCCGCCGCATCAATGGTCATGTATTCAGCTTCAGTGGTCACAGTTTGCCGGGCTTTACGGGGAACATCCGCAATTCTTCCATCCTTCTTGTAAGCCTGGTCTATTCGATTCACAGTTTTCAGTGGCCTTTTTGTCATCTACAATATAACGCGTTGAGAATACTTTTGTAGGCACAGATCTGCAATGCGTCGTCTTTCTTTTTCCGGTACCCGCGACATGGCCAGTTTACGAAAGTGCACCGGGGAAATAAAATCCTGTACTGTTAAGCGTTTTTGTCGCCGAAGTGCCCCGGCAACCAACAACCGAACAAAATGCAATTCATCATGCAAGTCGATAAAATGCGTTTAATGGAAACACCTCTGGTGTCTTTCGATTTGACGAGTCATCCCAGAATATTTAACTCGTGAGCGGCCAGTCATTCACTTGAGCAGCCGTTGGCTGCACCACATCACCATATTACGCTAAAATGGAGTAGCATGACCTAAGCCAAAAAACAAGGGGGAGGGGGCGGGGCTCGGTGGTAGATCCCACTGACGCCCATGGTCAGTTAAAAAAAGTAGACTGGCCCGAACATAGCAATCTGGCTTGGGCCGGGCTTGGCTTTTACAAATGTCGAGCCCGTTGGCCGACCACCGGCTTGCTGTCGGCAGACGACACCTGGCCGGCCTCATGACCGCCGGTTTAGTTATCGTGGCCACGTTCGTCCAACACACTGACCGGGCACTTCCCCACGATGGCAACAGCATGGCTTGTTCAAGGCAAGGGTTCCTGTGCCGTATTCATATTTGGGTTGTACCCACACAGCCTCGCCACCCCCCCCAACCCCTAAAAAAAGAGAAATCAATTCCTCCTTTCCTCCAAATTTATCCGATGCCCCCCTATATGGCGTAACGCAGAGGCCATGTGCCGCTTCGGGACGCATACCGAACAATTAAATGCTAGTGAGAATATACATAAGACCTATTCCGAGGAAGTACTGAAATGAAATACAAGCGAGTAACGACTTAATTACCCGGCAAGACGTAATTTAAGCTAGAAAACAGACATGTAGATTATAGATTTTCCACTTCAATTACGCGGTCGGGCAAGGCCTGACTGTCCCATCGTGGGAGCGGCCCGCAGCGCGCTGAGTCGCGTACCTCAGGACCTTATTAAAGTTTTGCATCCATTCATCCATCCATTCAATTACCTATTCAAAACGGACAGAAAGGGCATTCGCATGCGGTGTGCATCGACTCCAAAGAGAAAAAAACAAACAACCCAATAAACGATGGCACCACATGTTTCACTCCACCTAATCAATGTAATCAAATAACTGACCGACGATTCCCCTAAATAAGAATGCGACTTCTCTCGTCAGGTAGCCGTCAAAGGACCGGCACCGCTTCGGCGATTTTAACCAATCTGTGACAACAAAAATATGATGTAGAAAGATGAAAAGGGGGAGTAAAACTGCCGCCAAATCAGTTGCTATGCAGGGGAGAGCCCTTTCCAACATCGCGTAAAGCGCTCCATGCACCCCTACCAGCGACATTAACGCGTCAATAAGAAAGTCGCAAAGTAGCGGATGTCACTTCTTAGTTGCTGTCGAAGTAATATTATTGCCCTCCTTAATGGTAAAATCGATGGCAAACATGATGATGCATGATTGAACAATCGTTCTCTAACTTTCTGTGGAATTTATTGCGGGTTTCGGTCGCTTTTTTAGGCCAATTAAGCAAGTTCGTTCTATCATCAAGACATGCGCGAAATGGCGCGCTAGGCTCATCACATGATGACTCCAACGAAGAAGAGCGCGCCTAATAGGTTTCTCGGTATGCACTACACCAAGTGCTGTGAGAGTAAAATAAAATGGCACCAGCCTAATAAAGAGCGCGAAGAAATGACTGTATTTTTACCCTCATCACTTATTAAAAACATGCTAAGTGATTTATGTGGTGATAAGCTTGTTTCTGTTAATGTATATTGATTAAGCAGGCTGTTCGCAAGCTGTAGACCGAAATAGCTGGAAAATTCTCCAGTAAGTGAAGTGCGCCTTCCCGCCACGCCGCCTCGGTCGCTCAGTCACCTGGGTCTAGCGATGTCTACAGCAAAGCTTACTTTGTAAAAAGCCAGAGACCATTGAACACGTTTTCATCGATTGCTGGGATGCAATATTTCATTGGGATGTCTTACAACGTACACTTAAAAAAGAACTACCGATTACACCTCTTGGTATTCGATATTTGCCAACCGATAACGAAGGAGGAGTTCCGTACGATATGTTTATGCTCCTTGGCCTCCACAGTCTGTGGAAAACGAGAATGGCAGTGCGACACTCCGATGTCGATGCCCGTCCGGCGAGAATAAACTTCATCGAAAGTGTCGCGTATATTCGGGAAATATATCGTGCCCAAAGTGAGCCTCCCGAGTGGGTGGCTATTCTTGATGAACTGATCAAGCTGAAGCGATTTTAATATATAATGTTAGCCAAAGTGTGGTTGACATGTTTTAGCGTTTGAATGTGTTCTTGGTTTGTGCTGCAAACAGGCAATAAAGAAGAAAAAAAAGCAAAGCCAGAGCGGCGCGCTCCAGCTCTGTAGCAGACGACGCGAAGCGCCTCCCCGAGTTCCGTGTGCGCCTGCGCCACTTCGCTTCGATGCGCCGCCGCGCCGGACGCACTGGCGCCCCGCGGAGCGCGGCCACGGCGAGCCGTGTTCACCCTAAGGGTGGACGAGCCTGTACATCGAAAGCGGACGGGCCGCAAGGAATGTACAGTACTCACGGAGCGATGCCATTGATCAGATTATCACAAAAGACTGGGCTCGGTCAGGTCGCCCTCATAAACGTTCTTTTTCAGCATCAGTTATGCTTTCAAATAGATTGCTTCTAAACATTTGTGCAATACAGACGCACGTTTAATAATTATTCGCTCAGCTAGATAATCTCGAGGACTGGCTCCAAGCTAATCATGTCCGTTAGCTGCCTAAGATCAATTATTGACAATTTAATTATCGTACCTTCGTTTATTACGCAAACAACTAATCAACTTACACCTTATCTAGAGGCTAGCAATTTCAACACTCGAATGATAACAATAATGTCAGCAAGATTTATATTGCTCTATTAAAGTTTGGCGCCGTTAAAAAATAACTGCCTTGATATTCATGGCGCAGTAGGCTTCTTAAAAAGCAAGTGCGATTGCTTCGATGGCTCTTGGCGCAATTCAAGTTCATCAACTTAAGCACCTGTGCCCAACAGTGCACTTCTGCTTCTGCTCCTACGCTATAGAAGAAACACTTCAGCGCTACGGTATATCACACAAGGTGTGCGAGAACATTGTGCGTGCTCCCGATTACTATATAAGCGTTGGTGGCATCAGGGTCGGTTTTCTGGCGTCATTAAGCTGCCGGGTGGAGAGCAACGGATAATTTTTAGTACATTGTATCAAATAGAGTAGCGCGCACGTGTGTGTTGGAACAAAAAGTACTGAAGTATTGGGGTGAGTTCCTTGAGGAATATACTTTAAGTGTCTATTGTGAACACATAAAGAAAGAAAATACCGGATTTTTTAAAGAATTAATGTTGACATAAGTATGCTAGTCAAGGGAAACATGAGTTCCGACCCTAGTGGCCGAGGTGGCCCTAGTGGCCCCAAACCGCACGGCTACATTGGCACACGGTTTATTAAGGCGAAGGGTTCAAGTGGCTCGTAGCAATTGCTCATACACCGCCCCCCCCCCCTGCCCCAATAAGCGGTGTCTAGTTCAGTGATACAAAGTAGAAGAGTGATACAAGAAAAGTAGAGGAATGGTACAAAAAATACCAGCAGCAATGGCTCCTTCCCGAAAAAAGAACGACATTATCAGGAATGGCTAATACCTTCGTAAGGAAGCAAAGATGCAGTGGCTGAATATATATGAATGAAGAAACTAAAGGAAAAAAAGAACGAAGGAAAAAAGAAGGAACAAAAGAATGAAAGAGAGAACAAAGAAAGAAACGAAAAAGGAAAGACAAAGAGAAAGTAAAAAAAAATCATGAGCCATTCCACTCCGTGAAGGTGGTTGACGAGCGAAGCTATTTAGCACATGACTCGGAGGTGACACATAATTTTGAACAAAAGGTACAAACTCATTTATTGTCCTAAGGGTCGTCATTATTTAACTCGCAACTGCAATCACATTCTTTGAGAATGTCAAATCGGTGCACGTACGCCGCTGGATGGACGGTTGGGCCGGATCAGTGTGGCATCGCAAGGGGTATGTCTGCAACACGGAACGCGTAAACCGCTCCCTTTTCGATACCCACAAATACACATTGAAATCACCGACAACAACAGAGATAGTGTCATCGCAGCTAATTCACGCAAAGTGAGTAGCCATGAAACTTACGGGACTATGAGCCATTGCATGTTTTGCTTGCTTACTGGGGTATGAGCCATTGATGATGACATTCTTCGACATGCTGCTTTGTATGTTGTATGCGTGATTAGAAAGAATTTAAGTACTGTTCGCTTGACTTTACTGAGGGCTCGTAGCCTCTGTCTTAGGGGGCTATGAGGCATTGCATTTTTTTGTTTGATTGGGAGTATTCGTGTTGCTATACAGTTTTTTCATTGACACTTTTAACCGAATTGTAATATTTGAGAAGTTGAATAATTAATTAGGGCTAGTTATTTAATTAGGCCAAATAAAAAAA